>NW_024412396.1:37233035-37249362 GCF_014898765.1 Herpailurus yagouaroundi | reverse complement strand
AAAGAAAGAAAGAAAGAAAGAAAGAAAGAAAGAAAGAAAGAAAGAAAGAAAAAGAAAGGAAGAAAGAAAGAAAGAGAATGAAAGAACAAAAGAAAGAAAGAACAAAAGAATGAAAGAAGGAAAGAAAGCTGTCAGGAAAAAAGGAGGCAGAGATGCCATGATTTGGAGTTAATATATATATGACTAGAAAACTCAGGAGAAGTTAGCCTAATCTACTAAAAAAAGAGTTCAGTAAGATGGACAATGATAAATCATTAAAAGTCAAAGTTCTTTTGGTATACCAAAAGAACCATTTAGAATATATAATAAAAATATATCCCCATTCATTAAGCTACAAGACCCAAGCTATCTAGTAGTAATTTGTCCAAAGAAGTGCAAGGTTTATATGAAGAAACATATAAACCCCCAAATGAAGACTACGAAAAGATATGTAAAAATGAAGTTCTTAAATAGAAAGACTTAATACTACAAAGTTGTTCATGCTTTCTACACTAATCTCTAAATTCAATAAAATCCCAATAAATATCCCCAAAGGAGGTCTTTAAACTCGACAGCTTTTTTAGAGTTTAGTTGGTACCATAGATATTTCAAAACCGTTGAAAAATTCTAACGAGGGCAGACTTGTCTTCTATGTTAAAACATATTCTAAAGTTACAGTGATTGACATAACATGCTTCCACCTGCAGAGTCCAAAGCTAGAAATCAATTTTGCTTAAAGAGAACACAGTTCGGGCGCCTGGGTGGCGCAGTCGGTTAAGCGTCCGACTTCAGCCAGGTCACGATCTCGCGGTCCGGGAGTTCGAGCCCCGCGTCGGGCTCTGGGCTGATGGCTCAGAGCCTGGAGCCTGTTTCCGATTCTGTGTCTCCCTCTCTCTCTGCCCCTCCCCCGTTCATGCTCTGTCTCTCTCTGTCCCCAAAATAAATAAACGTTGGAAAAAAAAAAAAAAGAGAACACAGTTCAAATCAGTGGGAAATGACAGATTATTAATAAAGAGCATTTAGACAACTAGAAAGCCTTTTGAAAATTATTTTTACCTCACTCTTAACACCAAAATCATCTCAGGCTAATGTTAAAGAAAAAAATATGGAAAAATGGGAAAACATAGGGAAAAAATACATAGTCCTGGGATGGGATAAGGACAATACTCTAAAGCCATAAAAGACTCACAGATCTGCAATTTAAGAAATTTAAAGTTCTATTTGGCAAAAGACACAAAACAGAAAGCTAAACAAAACAAACTGGGGGAAGAAGGATTTGCAACACATGACAAAGGGTTACTATTTATAATATGTGGAAATTATTAATAAGGGAGGAACAATCTAGTAAAAATGGGGCAGAGGAAATGAATAGGCAATTCATAAAAGTTATAAATGCAGACAGACAATAAACACACTGGATGTCTAATCCTATCTATCCAAGATGGACACGTAAGAATCAGGAGGTAAATGACATTTTACTTAAATTGGCAAATATTTATAAGGATTGCTAATGTGCCCATGCTTGCAAGGGAATGGGAAGATAGGCACCTCCCTCTCTGCGGGTAGGAGTATAATTGGGTCCAGTCCCGGCTCTGCCACCTCCGGCTGTGTTTACCCTGCTGAGCCTCAATGTTCCTATCCATAAACCACATAGTGCTTTCCTTATAGGGTTTTTCCAGGGAGGTAATGCATTCAAAGTGTTCAGCACAGAATTAGGCCCCTGGTAGTATTCGACAGACACATGTAGCTATTTCAAGAATTGTGAAAAAAAAAAAAAAAAAAAAAAAAGAATATTTTTTTAATGTTTATTTATTTATTTTTTACATTTATTTATTTGATACAGAACACAAGTGGGGGAGGGACAGAGAGAGAGAACGAGACACAGAATCTGAAACAGGACAGAGCCCTACGCAAGGCTCAAACTCACAAACCGTGAGATCGTGACCTGAGCCAAAGTCAGATGCTTAACTGACTGAGCCACCCAGGCACCCCTATTTATTTTTGAGAGAGACAGAAAGACAGAGTGTGAGTAGGGGAGAGACAGAGAGAGAGGGAGACACAGAGCTCCAAGCGGGCTCCAGGCTCTGAGCTGTCAGCACAGAGCCTGATGTGGGGCTTGAACTCATGTGCTGTGAGATCATGACCTGAGCTAAAGTCAGACACTTAACCGACTGAGCCACCCAGGCACTCCAAGAATATTTTTTTTGGAGACCAATTTAATAATACCTGTCAAAGTTTTTATTTTATGTTATGTTATGTTATGTTATGTTATTTTTATTTCATTAAGTTTATTTCTTTATTTTGGAGTGAGAGAGAACAAAAGAGAGAGAATCCCACTCAGCCTCTGTGCTGTCAGCACAGAGCCCACGCGGGGCTCAAGTTCACAAATGGCAAGATCATGACCTGAGCCAAAATCAAGAGTCAGATGCTTAACTGACTGAGCCACCCAGGTTCCCCAATACCTGTCAAAACTTTAAATGTGCATTTCCTTCATTCAGCAATTCAACTTCTAGGATTTTTTTTCCTATAAAAATGCCAGGAAGAATATATACTATATAGATATCAATTACCACTTTCTACGTAATGGTAAAAATTAGGTTTTACATAAGCAATCTCAAAGAATGAAGTAGAAATAGTGAAAATGAATTTGGTTAAGACACCAATGCTTTCAGAGGCTCTGGCACAGTTAAAAATGTACCTGCTTGAGTTTTGGTTTTGGGGTATGTATGTGTACAACCTTTGACAAGCAGCCTAATTATTTTCATTCTCAGGTTTCCCATCTGTCTCAAAGAGATAACTATCTCCCTGTCCTCAGCCCTATAGGGATAGTGTCATAGTCAATATTCCTGAGAGTCTTACAATTCTGCATAAGCATCACCTATGAACTGAAGTCATTCTACTATACGGCTCTCTTCTGCAGTATTTCCAGAAGCCATTTAGTAATGACAAAAGACCAGATTTTAATGTTCCTTTGTTGGGCAGATGATAAAATTTGGTCTAATGATCACACTATATCTAGCATATGTTATCACCAGCCTGAGACCTAGTTCAATATTGGCCAATGCAAAATGTGTATTGAATTACTAAATACTTATCACATCTAGATGCAAATTAAACTCTCTCCGAGGTCTAATTATCAAGAATTTACTTTTTTAAGCCCTTAATACCATGAAGAGTGGTTAAAAGGTCAGCTCACTTGCATTTTTAATATTTCTTGAATTGAATCATGTTCCCCCACCCCCTCAACAGCTACTGCCACAGTAGTAACAAGACCCATGAATATTCCAAATGATTCCTTCTAGCCTGCATGACTTAGGAAGAAACTGCTTGCAGCTGTCCACCACGTTGGTCAGCACTTAATGCCTTTTCTCCTGCTTCCTACCCCTCCTAGAATGCCCTTTCCTCTTTTTTCCCTCCAACTAGTTAGTTAGTTAACTCGGGCTTATCCTACCTACCTCAGAGCCTAAATAGCCACCCCTACAGTCTGAATGTCCCTACCCTTCCTCTTCCCAAAGCAATCTGGGAGTGTACCTCAATCTTTTCCTTTAACTCACAACACTGGGAAAGAGTTCATCTGGTATCCCAGATGCCTCAGAAGCATCTCCTATGTGGTCATTTTAACTAAACTTCACTCCTCCCTCTTCTGTATTCTTTCGGACAGGTGCCTCTTTTTGTTTAAAAAGCACAAAAACAGGGGCAACTGCGCGGCTTGGTCAGTTAAGTTTGCAACTTCAGCCAGATGATGATCTCATGGTTCGTGAGTTCCAGCCCCGCACAGCTCTGAGAGCACAGAGCCTTCTTCAGACCCTCTGTCTCCCTCGCTCTCTGCCCCTCCCTCACTCGCGTGCTCGCTCTCAAAAACAAACAAACATTTAAAAAATAAATAAATGGAAAATCAAAGCACAAAAACACACTCACACACACACCTGGGATTTTGAAAGATGTTTGGTTAAAAAAACAGGTACCCCTTCCCCCCATGGCTTCAAATGGCTTTCACTGTCACATTCTCTTGACGGATGTCATGGACAGGAAGAAAGAGATCTCGAACTGCACTCTGCCCGGGTTCAGTCTCTACCCTCACCTTACAATCAGAGTGCACAGGGGACTTCCTCACTGTTTGCACTGCCTCCTATTGCCTTAGGATGGAGTAAAAACGACTAACAAAAGATGATTTAATCCTTTGGTGCCTCAAACCAACCCAGGCTTGGGGACATCTTTCAGATCACACGTTTTTTTGAACACGTTAGGCAAACCCTAACAGCCTTTGCAGCCAAAACTTGCATCGCTACTTCTGTTTTGCTCCCGATGTGCTCACTGCCTCTAAGTAAATAGGAAGCTGGCTCAGGGCCCGGCAGGGAAATTCACATTCCAGGCTCAGAGCCGGGCAGGCTGGAGCCCTGCCTGATCTGTCTCACCCAGAGTTGGTTTTGACAAGCCATCCCATCCATGGGGTAGAGAATAATTAGGTCAAATATAATGAAGATTGACTATTTTGAAACAGAATTCTGTTGCACAAAATCGGATTGTCACCCCACGCTTTCTTTGGAACTCTAAAAGGCACAAGCGACTGGGAGCCACCAAAGCACTGCAGGGTTAGTTTTCATGTCAAAAACTCTCATTGGACTGAAATGTGTTGCTAGCCTGGGGCCTTGTGGGGGAGGGCTGACTCTGTGAAGTCTCTGTAAACCTGCCTTAACTTCTCAAAAATAGTAAACGCTTCATCCTCTTTAGTCTTTTGCTCTACCTAAAGCTTTTTGCTTTTCCTGAATCTAAAGCTTTCTATTCCAGCTGCAGAAATCTATATTTGAAAGTACTTCTTACAGCAGAGATCACATGTCCTAATTTTCAAATGATTGCAAGCAAATTAAATCAGAGACCGAAAGTCCATGGCATGGCACCTTTTAAATTTCAGAATTAAATAAATACTTTCAGAATATAAAAGGCATGAAGGGAATGACTTTGATTCTGTGTAAAACTACGATTTAACTTTGTTAAGTTGAATTTGCTTAACAGCAAGGGCACTGCGGTTAAGATCTTAACGAAGATCTGTGGCTCGTCTTTGAGGGGCCGTGCTGAAGAAGTTGTGTGGCTTTTCTACACAACAGGCTGGAGCATGTGTTGGTTGAGGCAGGCTGCTTCTGCCCTTATAAGCTGAGTGCCTTGGGCAGAATGTTGAGTCTCCCGTGCCTCAGTTTCCTCATTTGTAGAACATGAAGCACTTGGAGAACCTTCCTCAAAGGGCCACTTGGATGATGGCTGAGTTAGCAACTGTAACATAATTAGAAAAGTACCTGGCAGGGAGCAGAGTGTTACCTGATTGTTGTTAAAACCCTTACTTCACACTATCCCTGAGATCAAGGAGCAGAAAGGATTTAATTCAATCACCTAATTGCCTGGAAGAGGAATCACTACTTAGGAAACCATTACCTTGAACTCTGTGCCCAAGGTTGATCTGGCTAGCTGGTGCTGCGACTACCACTAGAAATCCTCTGCTCTTGGGGCGGTTAAGTGTCCGACTTCAGCCAGGTCACGATCTCGCAGTCCGTGAGTTCGAGCCCCGCGTCGGGCTCTGGGCTGATGGCTCAGAGCCTGGAGCCTGTTTCCGATTCTGTGTCTCCCTCTCTCTCTGCCCCTTGCCTGTTCATGCTCTGTCTCTCTCTGTCCCAAAAATAAATAAACGTTGAAAAAAAAAAAAGAAGAAAAATTTTTTGAAAAAAAAAAAAAGAAATCCTCTGCTCTTGATTTTATCCCAGGGCTTTATGGGTAATACCACACCGCACAGGGTCCCTTATGAACATCAGGTCTCCTGGAATCCCTGGAAAGTAATGCATTTTCTGGTGAGGAAACAGAAACTAACAGGAAGGTTAAGTGAGGTCAAGCAGCTACTGATACAAGTGGGGTCACCAGACGCTGTTTACTATAGTTGAACTATTGAGTAATGCTATCCAACGTTTTTTTTTTTTTTTCCTTTTCCTGAGATATTTGTTTTATCATTTGTGCATGAGGGAGGGAATAACTGCGAGAAAAACAAACAGGAAGACCTTAGAGTTAAGCAAGTTGCTAGTCAAGAAAGCACCAGAAAGTATTATATTGTTTATCTCTCCAAAATATATTCCTGAAAGGCAACAAGATAAGGTCGTGAGAGAATCTTGCTTAATATCATCAAACACACTGAATAAGCAACCGTCTGCTCACAAAACTGTGTGCCTAAAGAATGATGCATAAGAATTTAACATCAGGTGATTCCTGTCTGAGACAATAATGATATAAACAGAGAGAGATTAGGACATGTGTTAGGCAAACACACAACTTAAATGAGTCTCTACAGTAAGTACACATAACTGTGGGTGAGAGCATTTAGTGGGTGTTGAGTGAAGAGAGAATCTGAGGAGTTGTGTATCTAGTCCTCTGATTAATTAAGGATGACTTTATAAATTAACTGAGATTAGCAGCTGCTTGGAAAAGAAGAATTTAATACCCAAGGATCGGGAGAAGGTTGCAGGACTTTATGCCAGCACCAGCAACAAAGACTAAAAAAAGAGCATTCATATTTCAAAATGGCATGCAAAAGCCACCCCCCCAACACTAAGCAGTACAGAATCTGCTGTTTTTGAAAAGCATGCACCACATGACTCATAGTTATTTCCAAATTCAGATAGAGTGATTAGACTCAGCGCATTAGGAGACCCGACTCCACGGGCACTACGCACAGGTGTTTCTCAGGGGTTTGGCTCCCTCCAAGGAAGCTCAGCCTGCATAAACACCTTCCACTGGGCATCATGGGGATGGCTATCGTTGACAAAAGGAGGAGAGACAGATCATTTGTTACTAGACTGACTCTCCCGAGTGCCCTCATGGCCATAGCACTGGGAAAGCCGAGCCCATCCTCACCCATCACTCCAGCCTCTCTGGCAGCAGGTGATTAGAACAGAGCTCCTGGGTGTGACCAAACCTCCATCAAGAACCATGAGAAAGGCTCCTCACTCCACTGTTACAAGAAGGGAGCAGTGCCTCTCACCATCCTCTCACTGTCTCCACTTCTCTCATCCATGAGAACTGCCAAAGTAGAAACTCTCCCCTTCTCGGTACTTGGAGAAGAGGACCTCGGCTCCAACAGCATCTGGCTCCTCTCGCTCTACAATTTCTTCTTCTTGTCCCCTTCACCAGCTCTTCTCTCCTACCCAGCCTTGAAATCTGTGCGTCCCCAGCCCTTTGTATGCCATTCTTCTGGTCTTCCTGGATGCTCATTCATCTCCTCAGAGACCTCACATGTTCTCTTGATTGCTAACAATTGCCTCTGTACTGAGGACTCCCAAATCAACAGCTCTAGTTCTAACTGCACAGAGAAAGATACTAAACATTTCTAAGTAGCTTCTCGGCATCTCTCCAAGGTATCCCAAATTACCTCAAATTGATATTTGTAGGCTGAGCCCTCTTCCCTGCCTCTTCAACCCACTCTTTCCCTTAGATAATAGTATCACTATCCTTGGAGTCATCCAGAAAAAAAAACTAAAAATGTCTTCGGATCCTTCTTCTCCACCCACAACCAATCAACTGTCAAGTTCTACTAAACCTATTATGATCTGACTAGATCTCTGCCTCTCATGCTCACCGGGTATAGTTCATGCCACCTTCTTCCTCTCATCTGGACTATGTAATACTTTCCCAACTAGACTCTCTGCATAAAGTTGCTCCCCAGTTACACATCCGGTTACACGTATGAAACATAGGTCAGATCAGGTCACACTCTGTAGGGAGACAGCTCCCCTGCTACATCCTATGTAAATCTCCTGCATGGAAGTTACAGTAGTTGTCCTAGTTGAACCATAATAAGGTCAAGGGGGTGGGTTTTCCCCAAAGGGTAGTCCAACATCGGAGAGAAAAGTCGAATCTCCAGGCAGCAAAATGGCTTCCAGGGGGGCCATAGTTAGGTGGGAGACAGAACTTTTCCCCCTTGTCCTCAGTCTTTGGGGTCTGAACTTGAGGCCCCAAGAATGGGGTGTCCACAAGGCTCTGCAGAGGCAGAGTGAAGTAGGTTAGGAGTAAGCCCAGTTGTGACAGCACACATAAAATGTGTTCAACATCCCTTGTGAGGGAGACTATCTAATGCATATTATTCTATGTACACTTCAGTTTCTGCCAGTAAGCCTGGTTTACATGGTCCAGAAAGGCCTGAGCTCTGCTTCAGAAAGTGCATTAAAGTGGACAAGCCACCCTCTGAGGCTACCATGGTAGACAGAGGGTCCTCATGAAAAGTGAGAATTCCCAGAGAAAGCTGAACCCTGGGATATAAGACCTGGGGATCCAAGATCTAGCCAAATCTCCCAGGTGGCAGGTCTCCCTGTTGCCAACCTTGGAGTACTAGGATTCCCTTTGTCAAGAAGCCAGCAGATCTTACGCTCCTCTACAAAGTCTGTTCAATAGACACCAGTGCCAGAATCCCGACCCAACATCCATTGGCTCTCAGGAACCCATTCCCTCTCTTGCTACATGACTAGGCTCCTTCAGCAATCTCAAGGAATCAATAGAACAATCTCAAGGGGGCAGAAAAACTGGAATAGTTAGCCTCCCGCTCCCATCTATCAGTGATTGATGGCTGCTTCAGGGACAGGGGGCATTAATTCTCTAGTATTTCCAGCCTTCCTTTCTGACCCGAGAGGAAACATGGACAGGACATCCATAGCATCTGCCACAGAATGAATTTATACTACTCTTGTCCTGCTTTCTTGTTTGTATTTTGCTGCCATATATACCTTCTAACCCTGCTTCACACTCTGTGTGGAATGAGGTGAAGTATAAATTGAAAATTCTTATAGTAATTTCAACTATCATTGGGCCTACTCCTTTCTGCATACATAATTTAATGACAGAAATTCCCTCTTGCTCCCTATTACCAAAAGCAAGGATCCTACAATTCCTTTCTGCAAAATGGTATGAATTTCTACCCTGTTGCTATGATTCTACAAATATTTCATTCCCCCCTCCCACCCACACTGATTTCATCCATAAATAGACATCTAGCTGCCAGTTCTTCATTCTTCAGGGGTTTTTTGTTTTTGTTTTGTTTTGTTTTGTTTTTAATGAAAGTTAAACATTGCTGAGTGGATGATCACCCTGGGTTTCAGGATGATGAGGAAACGTGTTTGTTTCGTCAAGTTCATATTGGATTATGTAAAAGCACGTCCCACATTATGCCTCTCACTGTCCTCCTGACTATCTGGAAAATACCTCAAAATGGCATTATCTTCAACTCTAAGCTTAAGTTAGAGTAAGTACCTTGGTTGTATGTGCTTAAAAATGTTAGCATTTTCCAATTATCTGGCCATTTTTCTTTTATCCTGCATTACTAAATTTACCTGGGGAGCAAATATCTCACTCATGATCTCTCCTGTCTCCCTGAGAGTCTTTTGAGTTTAACGTAAGAAGACGATGAAACCATAATGTGCAGAGAACAATACGTAAAATGTCTTTTTGCTCTTTTGCTGTTGTTGTTTATAAAGATAATATATGAACACTATAGAAAATACAAACGATACAGAAAACTCTAAAGACAAAAGTTTCTTTTAAAAAAATCATCTTAAAAAAGGAAACGCAAAGACAATAAAAAAATAAAAAATCATCTTAAAAAAGGAAACGCAAAGACAATAAAAAATAAAAAATCATCTTAAGTCTTACTGTACAAATAACTGCTGTAAATATTTTGGGAAACATGACAAATACATACACCATTCAGACATACAGTAAATGGAGTCGTACCCTGCATGCTGTTTTGCCAGCTACTTTTCACCCAAAACATCTTTTCCGATCTTATTTCTTAAAAGACTTTAGTTATTCAGAGTAGTTTCAGATTTACAATAAAATTGAGAGGAAGGGATGGAAGTTTCCCATATACTCCCTGATGCCACACAAGCACAGCCTTTCCCATTATCCACGTCACTCACCAGAACAGTACATTGTTTACCAAGGACAAACCTACAATGACACATCACAATCACCCAAAGCCCATAGTTTACCTCAGGGTTCACTCTTGGTGTTGCACATTCTATGAGTTTAGACAAACGTATAACAACATATATCCATTATTAGAACATCGTACACGGTATTTTCAGTGTCCTAAGAATCTTCTGTGCTCTGCCTATTCATTTCCCTCTCCCCTCCTGCCGCCACCTCTGGCAACCACTGATCTTTCTAGTGTCTCCAGAGTTTTCCTTTTCCAGAATGTCACACAGTTGGAATCTACAGTATATAGCTTTCTCAGATTGGTTTCTTTCACATAATATTCTTCCATGTCTTTTCATGATGTGATAGCTCATTTCTTTTTAGTGCTGAATAACATCCCGTTGTCTGGATAGACCACAGTTTATTTATCCGTTCACCTACTGGAGGGCATCTTGGTTGCTTCCAAGTTTTGGCAATGATGAATAAAGCTGCTATAAACACCAATGTGCAGGTTTTAGCATGGACATAAGCTGTCCATAATTTTTAAAAGTTACTATGTGTGGGGCACCTGGGTGGCTCAGTTGGTTAAGCAGACAACTTCCACTCAGGTCATATCTCATGGTTCTTGAGTTCAAGCCCCGTGTCAAGCTGGCTACTGTGAGTATAGAACCCGCTTCAGATCCTCTGCCTCCCCCTACCCCATGCCCCTTCTCCAATGTGCTCTTTCAAAAAAAAAAAAAAACATTAAAAAAAGAGTTGCTGTTTGTTTTTATAGCAATTAATACTAACATTACCATTTGGTCATTCTATCTTATAAAAACGAATATACATCACAACAAACTTAAAAATAAGCTAACAGCATTAGCAGATAACCCCTGTGAAAGTAGGGTTTCCCTGGTTGAAATCTCTACATTTTTTCTCATTCACTTGAAGCATAGGGACAGCTTTCTCCACCCCCACCCCTGCCTCTAAGCTCAGGTTGGTCTTCCTTCCTCACGCACACAAAACTTCTTATACAAACAACCTGTCCACCCAAAATCTTTTCCAGATAAACATGTGTTTCCTGCTGAGAACTAAAAAGAGTCCTGCCCCGTAGCTTGGTTTATTCCGTTTCCCTTTCAATTTTTTCCCCTCTTTTGCACGAGTAGATTTCTGGGGTCTCTTCTAAGCCCTCAAGTTCTGGTTTTATGATTTTAGAAAAACCTTGCAGGATATTAGCCAGGAGGAATATGAGGCCTAATCATTTCCTTCTCTAACTACATGGCTGGAATGAGAGCAATGCTACCTCCCTCACGCTGCTGACTCAACATGATTTTTAAAACCACTGTGCCATTGCTCATTATACACAGACTAATTCCAAACCCAGGACTAAAGGTAAAATACCTTTATCACATAACCCAATTTCCTGCAACACTAACACCAGGGCTTTGAACCTCAGCCAGCTTTTTATGATCATTAAAAAAAAAAAAAAAAAAAAAAAAAAAGGCAAGGAGACAGCTGCTTTAATCAAATGTCATTCCTATCATATGGTCACTTCCTGTCAGAGGCTAGCAATTTACAAGTGTATATCTTGGCTACTAGGTTGGCTTTTTTATTTGTTTGCTTTTTGATGATTATATTATGCCTTAAATTAGAGGGAAACAAAATAAAAAACCCACTCAAAGAGTTCTTTATTGACTACGATTAATAACCCAGTCTACATTGTGAATAAGAGTTCATAGTTTTCTAGGAAAGTCAGAGAGGTATGTAAGAACACTTCCGGGGTGCCTGGGTGGCTCAGTTGATTAAGCATACAACTTCAGCTCAGATCATGATCTTGTGGTCTGAGAGTTCAAGCCCCGCGTTGGGCTCTGTCCTGACCGCTCAGAACCTGGAGCCTGCTTCGGATTCTGTGTCTGCCTCTCTCTCTGCCCCTCCCCCCTTCCTGTCTCCCTCTCTCAAAAATAAACAAGCATTAAAAAAAATTTTTTTTCAAATATATTAAAAAAAAGAATACTTCAAATATCAGGCTAAGGTGTGACAAACGCCTCTATCTTCTGGAGTATTTAGTATCAGCTCACCTGCCACACCAACAAAAGTCTAGATATTTGTTTTATTTATTTTTTTTTTATTTTTTTTTCAACGTTTATTTATTTTTGGGACAGAGAGAGACAGAGCATGAATGGGGGAGGGGCAGAGAGAGAGGGAGACACAGAATCGGAAACAGGCTCCAGGCTCTGAGCCATCAGCCCAGAGCCCGACGCGGGGCTCGAACTCCCGGACCGCGAGATCATGACCTGGCTGAAGTCGGACGCTTAACCGACTGCGCCACCCAGGCGCCCCTAGATATTTGTTTTAATTCAGCCATTTATCATCTAGTAAATGTTTATTTACAGTTTAAACACACAATAGTTCAACAAACTGCTAGGGTTCCCACCAAAAAATGAGCGAACAGGGCTTTTCCACCCTCAGCTGTCTTTCATTCACAAATCACTTTGGGGACAAGGGGGCATTCTGCTCCATTGTGGACGTTAAATAGCAGGCTATCTTTTGCAGTGACGTTAGTCCTAAGCTCTAGGAACACTCAACTTCTTTCTTCTTTTTCTATCATATGCTTATGCATCCAAGAGGTCTTGAACCTTTATTAAGTGCTGGACGCTGTGATGGGAGGTAGGGGTACAATGGTGAACAAGGTATAGTAGTATCTTCAACTGAAAGTCTAACATTGGAGGAAGATTGTAAACAACTGTTACTATGCATAGTACAAATCTCCATGGGAGTGTGCGTGGGCAGGAATCTCACCCAGATGTGGGAGAATCAGAGATGGCCTTTCTTAAGAAGCACAATAAAGCTATAACTTCAGAACAAGTGAAGAAGAGGTGAATCAGGAAAAATGGGGACAAATGTTGCAAAAAGAAGCAGCCATATGTACAATGTCCAGAGTTAAAAGAACATAAGGGTCAAGGAACTCCTAATATTCACCTTCTGACTTGGTTACTCTAACTCCTAGTAGGTGCCTCATCATCATCAAATACTTAGCAAATTGTCTACTATTTACTAGGGCCAAGAACACCAAGCCGTAGGGGTAAGAGTACTTCACAAAGGTTCTTGAGTTGCTATGCTGAGGTACAGGAAGAAACTACTGGAACTCCCATTAGTGTGTTTCTCATACTCTTCATTTCAATTCTGTAATCCTTTATAGTGTTTATAACATACACAGTATTACATATATGTAAACTTTATGAAGAAACAATGTCAGTGATGAATCACGGGAATCTACTCCTAAAGCCAAGACTACACTGTATGTTAGCTAACTTGACAATAAATTAAAAAAAGAAAAAGAAAACATACATATATTTGGAGGGCATGCGGAGCTCTGACATCCACGTGATCAAAAAAAGTTTGGAGACCACTGATGTAGATGGATTTACATTCTAGTTGGAGAAACGAGCGACACAGAGATGAAAGGCACCAAGGCTAAGTGCTATGTCCGGGTATTAGGGAAACAAAGGGTAGGAAAAGATACCTGAGGGCTGGGGTGGTCAGGGAAGGCTCCAAAGCAGAGATGGCATTCAATTTAGGCCTTAACAGAAGAGTGGAGCTCAAACCAAGTAGAGACATTAGGAGAGGACTTTTTGTCTGGGAAGAATGACAAGCCCATGTATATGGGTGTTGGGAAGCAACGAGAAAACCACCTTCTGTAACACAACAGACTCCTAGTGAGTAGCAGGACAGACGACGTGACCCTGGAGTGGACACAAATGTAGCAGAACAGTGGGCATCTCCAGTATCAGGCTAAGAAATCACACTTTGTCACTGGAAGCAGGGACCCTGGAACAGTCATTATTCCTTCTGTGCCCAGTGGCAGGCCTTCTCTGCAAATGGAAAAAGCCGAGCTAAATGCACAGTGAAGTTTTTTATAACTCTTAAGAATATGTTACCAGTGAAAGTAGATTTCAAGAATGAGGGCAAAAGAAAGATGTTTCAAGAGTGCTGAGATAGCTCACCATCAAATACCTTCACTAAATAAACTTCTAAAGGATTTACTCTGAACGGGAGAAAAATGATCCTCCAAGGAATGTCTGAGCAACAGAAGAAAATGGTGAGGAAAAACATTATACACATTTAGCTAAAATAAACAATGATGAAATAATTAATAATGTCTAGTTAATGGAGCTTCAAAAGAAAAATAAAAAAGACATCTAAAATATCAACGAATTGGGGGCGCCTGGTTAAGTGTCCGACTTCACCTCAGGTCATGATCTCGCAGTTTGTGGGTTCGAGCCCCTCGTTGGCTCTGTGCTGACAGCTTGGAGCCTAGAGCCTGTTTCAGATTCTGTCTCTCTCTCTCTCTCTCTCTCTCTCTCTCTCTCTGCCCCTCACCTGCTTGCTTGCTTGCTCTTTCTCTCTCAAAAATAAGTAAAACATTAAAATATCAACCAATTGTACCTAAGCCAGGAGGAGGGTGAGTAGAGATAAAGCATTCTAAGATCCTTTTTTGCTCATTAGGATCTCAGACCATTTTTCAAAGCGGCCGTACCATTTTGCAATCCCACCAATAATAGGAAAAGTTGGAGTGTTCCACAGTCTCATGAACATTTAGGGTGGCTGGTCTTTGCCATTTTAGCCATTTTAGTGGTATCTCACTGTGGTTTAAATTTGTACTTTTCTATTGCCTAAAAACGTTGAGCATGTTTTTACATGCTGATTGGACATTAGCTATTTCTTCTTTTGAAAACATGTTCAGTTCCTTTGCCCATTTTTTAAAAGTTGAATTGTTTGTCTTCCATTTGTACCACAACTTTCTGGTATATGCTGTTCATTTTTGGAAAGAAGTTAGCAACTGTTGGGGCACCTGGGTGGTTCAGTCGGTTAGGCGTCCAACTTCAGCCCAGGTCATGTACTTGCAGTTTGTGGATTCGAGCCCTGCATCGGCTCTGTGCTGACAGCTCAGAGCCTGGAGCCTGCTTCAGATTCTGTGTCTCCTTCCCATTCCCTCTCCCACTTGTGTTCTGTCTCTCCCAAGAGTAAATAAATAAACATAAAAAAAATAATTTAGCAACTGTTTTTCCTATTAAGAAATATATTCCTCTACTATTAATTCCATGGGATTCACCTGAGAACTCTCACCAAGACCGTGTCCAAACTGAATAAGACAAAGAATGTTTCAGAAAGGTTACAGTTCATTTTTACCATATATATATATATATATATATATATATATATATACACACACATATATATGTATGTGTTGGTGGGGCAGGGGGTGTTGAGAAATATCCAGACTTATGTTTAAAATTCCATGCATATTCTGGCTAAACAAACATAGAAAATCATATTTTTGCCAGGTTTTTTATATAATCTTTAGCTAAGATAATACAGTTAAATTTGAATTTTAATAGAATAATCTAAATTACAATGATTCTACTTCGTCTCCCTTATAATTCCTAGCACATACCACAGAGATTTTTTTTTCCTGGCCTCTCTAGAATGGGTCTGGTTAACATCACAGTCAAGTTCTTTATTAACTGAAATACATTTGATTTTAGCAACTGCCACTGCAATCAGTCAGTCAATAGCAAAGCAAAGCAAAGTCCAAGGGACACATATTCCAGGATTCCCTGAGGCTCTGAAAACATCATCAATGGGTGTGACTGCTAATCTTCCTCATTTAGTAGTAGCATCCTTAGTTGTATGGATTACAAAAACAATCCTCAAATTCATCTTTGCTCACAAGATTAAAAACAGTGGATGCCAGCAGGTCCTCTACCTGTGAAGCATTTATAAACCTTCACCATTTGCCCTTGAGAAATAGAGTGCTGATTCAGCTCTACAGGTTTCTTTTCAAAAAAAAAAAAAAATTTTTAACATTTATTTTTGAGAGACAAAGCGAGACAGAGCACAAGTGGGGGAGGGGCAGAGAGAGAGGGAGACACAGCACCCAAAGCAGGCTCCAGGCTCTGAGCGGTCGGCACAGAGTCCGACATGGGGCTCGAACTCACAGACCGCAAGATCATGACCTGAACAGAAGCTGGACGCCTAACCAACTGAGCCACCCCATAGTTCTAAAGGTTTCTATTTGAGCGGCTGCCCAAAAGCTTACCAATTAGTTCCTTAATGTGATGTAGTAACTGATGAAAGAGGTCTAAAGAGCCTCTGTGCTCTGTCTGGCCTTCAAGTCTACTTTTTCTCCGTTTTGTATTTGTATCGAATGAGAAGATAGGAGCCTGTTGCACTTGATCTGTAAGGAATGAAGCTTTTCATGGTTCACTCTATTCTCCACATCAACTGTATACTCACTGTAGAACTACGGGACTTCTCTATAACAATTATGAGATAATTCCCTCTTGCTTTAATTTTGTGTCCTTTAAGAACTATTTTTAACCTTTAGCCTTGAATGTGGAACTCCGGATAAGGCAGTGGCGGGGGC
>NW_024412396.1:37220215-37232935 GCF_014898765.1 Herpailurus yagouaroundi | reverse complement strand
ATGTAAACTATGGCATTCAGAATTCTTTAAACCATCTGTGCAGAAAAGCAAAAACTATTGTCATTGAAAGGTTAATCCGAAAAAGGGGTATTTTCAAGAGATATTTAGGGAACTAGGTTAGCTAGCAAAACAATTCTTCTACTTTTATAGGCAATGATTGAATCTCAGAATCAAACCAGTGGGGAACATTTTCTGTAATCAATAAAGAGCACCCACTCACTCACACAGGTGACACATTTGGGGTGTTAATGCACCAGGTTAATGCTCTATTCATGGAAATAAAGTGGATCAATTCTCAAACAACCCGTTTTGGTAAGGGTCTCCAAGAGCTGTAGCTTCAAATCAGAGAATAAACAGGCTTAGTGATTCTCAGCATCTGGTGTAGACTGGGAACAAGGTGGGGATTTCAGAGAGGAGAGCCTGGTCTCCTTTTGTGACTACGTATATTTCCGCATTACAAACTGTCCCTAATCCACTTTGGTAAAGTGCATTCCTGAAGCAATAACGCATAAGAGATGAGAGTCAAATTTCCACAAACAAAACCTTCCACATTTTCTTGTAGCTGTATGAGAAAATTCCCCTGAGAACACAAGAACGGGTACTTTAGCTTCATACTATAACTGCAGGTAAATGACTGAACAGAAAAACTTATTTTTAAACAAGCTCTAGCTTTCTACTTAAAACTATATAAATAATAGTACTAGAAGGCTTTCTTCTTCCAGTATTTGTGTCGAACTCTAAACAAAACAAGTCTTCATGGGAAGCCTCTTGGACTTCCTTGGGGCAAATTACCATCTAAGACGATAAAGGAATTACCCTGGATCAAAGGGTTATTAAGAAGAGACACCTTTGATGAAAACATTCTTAGTGAGACTGTTTGCCCAGGCTTGTGAAAGAGCTACGAATCTGGCTTCAGCAATGACAGGGTCATTATGAACTGAAAGCTTATTCTAGATCATGTGTCTGGTGTTTTAGATTAATAAACAAGGAAATCAGAGTCTTGATTTTTTTTTTTTAAATGTTTTTATTGAAGGCACTGGCAAATGCATTGCACAACAGGGAAAGTGACAGCTTGACGGTGTGTGGGGGGCACACGCACACGGAACAGGCAGAGACAAGAAAGCATTCTTCCCTGTGAAAAAGCCAAACGAAACTGTCCCAGGATGCATCTTGGTCTGTTTTCCACTGACCTGGAACTCAGGGGTGTGATTAGTGCTCTCCAAAAAAGAAGAGTGCAGGGTCAGTACCTTAGATTCAGAAATTCATGACTTTGGTTAAGAAGGTGAATGGAGTTAGAGATAAGGACGACAGACTTTTAAAGAGCTGAAGTTGCCTGGAACTAAAAAGTACCACATGGCCACATATCCCCAAGCTTAGTACAGCCCCAGCCTTTCACTGAAGGCCAGCCCTCTGGAGCCTAGACCAACCTTCCCTTCCAGGTTAACCACCAACACCTCCCCGACACAAACCTGTGCTCTAGTCAAACTGGGATCTTCACCACTCAGGGCCCTTCCTCCTACCAGACTCTGCCCAGGTCACTCCCCTCACCAGGAATGGCTTCTCACCTTCCTAAACCCAATCCTCAAAAAAGTACTTCCTCACCCGAAGCTGTCTGTAGACCTGCAAAGGAGGAGCAAATTTCTAATGCTCGTCCACAAGCAGCACTCTGTGCAGCCTTCGCAGTCTTGCACAGTTATTCAATTGCCTACATATTTTTGCCTTTTCTCTCAAGTGGAACAAATTTCTTAGAGAGTAAGATTTTATAGTTTTATATCCTCCCAGAATCTATCATAATGAGCATCTATACCCATCAGTGATATCCTTACACATGACACTAACATGCAACTGAAAATTATAAAAATACAATTTAAAGATTCCTTGTTACCATTTCAGGGTGTCTAGAATGCTATGGTTCAGTGGGATCGCCTGCTTCTCAAAGGCCGTCTCATTGAGGCACCTGTGGTGTAGTGATCTTTAAAAGGACCTGGCGTCGGAATCATTTGTAAGCTTTAATTTAGGCTTAAACACTATTTTCATACCTAAATTTGGGCAACTTCATTCACTTATTAAATCAAACGTTTATAGCAGACTCTATTCCACACTAAATCGGAATATCTGGAAACCAAGAATCTGCACTTGAAACTCTAAGAACCAGTGGCCCAGCAGGAAGGACACACAAATAAACAGTTAAAATACAAACGCAATAGTTGCCCTATCTCTGTGTCTGCATGTCTAGGGGTTGGAAGCCCAGATGGTGCTGGGGAGTCAAGAGCACACACAGAAGAGGTGATGCCCGACCTGACTCTACAGCCTGAACAGCAGAAGAAATGCCCAAGGGAAGTCTCTGGGAGTCATTCACATTCTGACACTCTCCTGCTTAAAAGGCATTCACTGGCTGCATTTGGGGCTCAGGGCAAACTAGCACACCTGCAGCTGACCTTGCCCCCATCAAAACCCCATCACTCATCCATCCCTGCCTGGCCCTGGGGTCCACGCCTGCCCTAATCTCTGCCCTCCTCTCCTTCCTCTCTCACCCTACCCCCAACTAAAATGATTTCAGGACTTGCTTTACTGAACCTTATTCAAGTAAGGGTTCGACTGTCCTCCTTAAAGTAACCCCAGCATCAACACCAAGGGTCTTATCACATAGATTCACATTTACCTGTTTAGACTGTGAACTAGGGGTGTGTGCGGGGTGGGGTGGGGGGTTAGGGTATTTCCCATGTCCAGCATATAAACAGCAATAAATGAATGAATGGATAAAATCACGCTCACATGAAAAAGTAAACAGAAGTATAAAAGAGCTTGCCAGATTCCTGTACCTACAAGTAGTTGACTATTGCTAAATTACAGAGAGTATGAATGACTAGTAGGAGATGAGATTTAAAAGGAAGGTTACTGGGCCGCAACTCAGTCGCGGTTGAGTGTCCGACTTCGGCTCAGGTCATGATCTCGTGGTTTGTGGGTTCGAGGCCCGCGTCAGGCTCTGTGCTGACAGCTCAGAGCCTGAAGCCCGCTTCGGATTCTGTGTCTCCTCTCTCTGCCCCTCCCATGCTCATGCTCTCTCAATAATAAATAAACATCAAGAAAAAAATTTTAAAGGACAGTTACTACCAAACCTGTACGGGAAGAAGGGGCTGGACTTTCACAGATCATAGGAAGGCACTAAAAGGTTTCATATGAAGGAGAAATGTTATGAGATTCCCTAAGTTCTCTCAAGATAAGGCCAGGAAAGACCCAGGTCCCAGGGCTGGTTTGTCATGATTAAATAGAGAACACACATATAGAAACAAAACATACACCATAATGTATAAAGGTAAGAGTATCTTCTGCAACTCCTAGTTATTAACCTACCAATCTTACAGTGTTTAGTTTTCATATCCCTAAAATTGGTTGTATATTTTCGTGATAAAAGGTGGCAAAAGGGCACAGATCAGGAAATGCAGCCATTTATCAGGACACTGTGGGGAAGAGAGCATTCTGGGAAACCATTCCCTTTTCAAAACACGCCAATTATACCCCTGGGTCACTCACAAAACCACCTACTAGATAATGTCTTGTATAAACTGATATATATATATATCAGTGGTAACCTTTGTTGGACCTATTTCCAGCTCAATGGTTTCTGTATTTATGTGATGGCAGTAATCCACACCAGAGACTAAAGTAAACCAAACCGATTTAAAACCTTAAGCCAAGAGGAGAAACCTTTCTTTTTCCCAAATATTCTTACAGCAAGCTTCCCCATTACAAGTAAGAGGGTGCTGCGGCAATAGCCTCGAGTCCCTTACCCAGATAAGTAAGAGGTCTCGCGTCCCCCTGAGCTCCCTTTCTCCGGCCCACAGAGGCAGGTAAAGGAGAGAGGAGGGGGGATGGAAGGGTGTTGCAACAGGCTCTTATCAGCCTCTTTCAGGAATTCGGAGCAAACCTCTGCAGGGCTCCTGAAGCCCAGGGTTTCTCAGAAGGGCTGGAGATCCACAGATGGACATATAGATAAAATAAGTTCTGTTTGCTCCTTTGTTTCCAAGGCTAACTGTAGCAATCATGTGATCTCTGGGGAAAATGAAACATTTTTCTACTCACCAAGAGACTGTTGCAAGCCAAGCAGCCAAACAGATCACTAAGGACAAGGGGCGGGTCCTCACCTAAGGCACAAGCTCTCCGCTGAGACTTAACGCTAGGCTCCAGCTCTGGCATGGGGTTAGAGTGAGTTTGCTGGCTAGACCAACAAAAGCTGAGCCCTCTAGGCAGCCAGTTCTCTCCCTCCCTCCCTGAGCATCTTCCCACAGGTGAGAGTGACTCACTCACCAGCGAGTGAATTCTTTATACTAACTGACGCCCACATACCTGGGGTACAGAGTCTGCCTGTGGGACAGGTTTCCACAACACTTTCATCAGCCTGGGTTCATGAGGAAAATGTACGAGTGGCACGTGCCAAGCTCCCAGTGACCACCCCCCCCCCCCCCACACACACACAACGGTGCTGAGAGCAGCAGGAGAAAGGAGACCACATGGGGCTTTCTGGAGAAGAGGCAGGGTCACTCACACATGTATATACAGAAGCACACGTTAGCATCCCTGAGTATGAAGGGCAGACGTGTAACGTAAACGTCCATCCAATGCCTTTGAAATGACTGTGGTCCAAACGGATGCAGCTGGAGTCTGGCCGGAAGAGGCTGCAGGTGCTAGCCTACCTTTCCAGGCCTCCGTGAGCTGAGCCAGTTGTGCAGAGTCTCATAGAAGCTAGGGTTCACATAGCAAAGGTGAGCTCCACCACTGAGAACTACAGGCTTTCAGCTCAAGTCTGTGGCAAAACATGACAAACTGCAGTAGCCAAATCCCAGGAGTTAGGTGGACAACACTCAGCTCTCTTCCCTTATTCTCACATCCAAGTACGCCAACAAAGTATGCCTACTTACATATATAAAGTAGTTCAGTGTATATTTGGGTTTAAAATATAGGATTTGTCTAATTTTAGTTTTTCATTTTAGTTTTTGGTTTTGTTTTTTTTTTCTCTACTGATAACCAGTTCCCATGTTCCAGGCTTTAAAAATGATGACCTGGGGCGCCTGGGTGGCGCAGTCGGTTAAGCGTCCGACTTCAGCCAGGTCACGATCTCGCGGTCCGTGAGTTCGAGCCCCGCGTCAGGCTCTGGGCTGATGGCTCGGAGCCTGGAGCCTGTTTCCGATTCTGTGTCTCCCTCTCTCTCTGCCCCTCCCCCGTTCATGCTCTGTCTCTCTCTGTCCCAAAAATAAATAAAAAAACGTTGAAAAAAAAATTAAAAAAAAAAAAATGACGACCTACCCCTCTGGGGTGGTACACCTGTTTGGCTCAGAGCTCTACAGCAGTTCCTCCCACAGTAAGGGCCAGGGACCCTGTGCAGGTTCTAAAGGAGTTTAATCTCCCTTCCAAAGAATCAGTTCCTTCTTTCTTAAAAACAAAAAGAAAAAATCAGTTTTATATATTGTATTGCATTGGTTCTTAACCAGGAGTGATTTTGCCCCTAGGGACGTTCGGCAGTGTCTGGAGACATTTTTGGCTATCACAGCTGGGGTGGGGTGGTTTGCTACTGGCATCTGGATTGTGGAGGCCAGGGATGCTGCTAAACAGCCTACAATACACAGCACAGCCTTCATAACAAAAGTTATCCAACCCCAAAGGTCATTTGTGGCAGTTAAAAAACCCTGCAGTATTTGGATTCTGTAGATTTCATCTGGGGGAAAAAAAGTATTTTGTTGCTTAAAAATAAGTTTGAAAATTTCTGCTCTAGGACACCTGCTGGGACCCAAACTATTCAACAACATGATAAAGACTCTTTTGTATTGAGCTTCAAAGTGCTCAGATAGTACAGATTTTCACATCCGACGTTGGCTTTTAAATTCCCGTAATAGGTCTAGCTGCTATAAAGAGCTAAGGCCCCGTCTCTCTTTCTGTTAAACCCTGAGTGGAATCAAGGAGCTGTAGCCACCTAGTAGGACCTAATGCAAACCTCCTTCTGTGCCAGGGTAGAATCACAGTAACTTCAACCAAAGTAGGAAAGATCAGACAGAGGCTGAGGGCTTGTCCCGATGGGAAGCCACGGGTGTTGGCTCCATAGAGATCAGGTCTCCATCAGTTAGGCAGAGAGCCAGAAGTTAAATATATTGCTTCTTTTAGGAAGGAAAGTGAACAATGGCCTCTTCATGTGAAACCACAATGGGAGTTTAGGAAGGGGCAGAGCATAATTCCCAGGATGGAAAATGGCCTGGGCTCCAATGTTCGGTCCTTGGTCCTGCAGCACTCAGTCATTGCTGGTGAACTCTCTATTTACTAATTCCTATGCAAAACCCATGGACTAAGTGGCACCTTTTGATGCCAACCAAGGGAATAATTCTGATTCTCAGGTTCAGGGGATAACTACAGCTGTCTACCCTATCATGAAGGCTTCCTGCTACTCTGAGGGTCTCTGAGGTGTCTGTCAGCAAATGAAACTAACAGCCCACGCGTAGGCTAATCCTTCCAGATATAAAGACAGAACCTACATGACACATCGCGCGTGGCCCTCTAAGCCCTGCTTCATCTTCCATCTCTCTCTCTCTCTCTCTCCAAAAGCCATCAGGCCTTCTTCCAGGAGGTGCCCCAGGGCACTTGGGCACTAACCATAACACACCATCCTGAACTGTGTTTACATGACCACCTTCCTCTCCAGGCTGTGAGCTTGATCACGGTACCCTGTGTCCTACCGCCTGGCACACCAGGAACCTGATATTTGATGAATGGATGAATGAGCTTGACCTGTCAACCATGGGACATGCTCCCAAGTAAGTCCTCCCCAAACTGTAGAGCAGGCCAGACCCTTCCTCACGCTGTACGTGCGGCTTGCAGTGTATGAATGTGAGCACAGAACTCGCTTCAGTAAACACAGCCGTGGAACAGGATAGGCCTGTGCAGATGTTAGATCTTTCTCCAGGAACTATTCCATATGTAAAACAATTGGAGGGTGGGGAAATTCAATAAACAGCTGCCCTTTGAGGTGGCAAAAGACACACTCTCCCTTTTCAAGTGCAATCAGCGGGTTGGATGACCTTGCCTCAACCCTTGCAGCAGAGAAACAACCCTGGTGTGGCTTCCTCATCAGTCCTCAGAAGGATCCACACAAAAAAGCCCTCACACACAATAAACTGCAAACACAAACACACTTTCAACCCAGACGCTTTCATTTAGATTATCAAGTCTTAGAAGATAAAGATTTAATCACACTATAGGCTTTTTTTTTTTTTTTTTTCGTTTTCTTTTTAAGAAGAGTGGGTCCTGGGACATTCCCAAGCTGTGGGTCCAGAACTGCTGGGGTGAGCCCCTTAGATGGGAGGAGGACTCCACAACCAACCTCTCAGAATGCAAACTATGTCTAACATGTGTGCAACTAGTGTTTAGACACTTCTGAAACAAATTTTTAAACCCAATTAGAGACTGTCCTGAATGCATTGAATTTTGCCATTAAGTATATTAGTAGTCCCGAAAGACATGGTTCAAATAGCTACACATACACAAGACTCCGGGAAATACAGAAAAGGCCTTGATAACCAACCTAGGGTTAGAAACCACTAAGCCAGTCCATTTAAAGAGTTTCCTCCACTGTGCTGTACTAACAGCCCTAGAAATAAGGCTCTTTTGTTTCAACTGATAATGAGAGATCAGGAAAGATTGCCAAAAGGAAGACGCTAATAGGGGTTCTGTTCGGTAGAGCTGTCTGGGGTACAGACAATAAGAGGGAAGCTCTTTCAAAGAAGTCTTACTCCGAGGACCAGTCTTGTCTTGACAGACTGAAGTTGCTGTCAGTGATTAATGAGGGGGCTTTAATCCACATCCTTCACTGGACGCCAGCCCCTCCTTTTCAGGTATGAAGAATACTGAAAGGAGGAAGACAGGAGAAAGACAGAAGTTTGGAGTCCCTGTGGGCTGCCCTCATAAATGTATAGAACTAGGTCCCCTTTGATTTTCTAAGTGTAGCAGGATGCTAGGTGGGACTTTTCCTCTCATCCCAGAATTTCAGCCCAGGACAAAAGACACTAAGTAGCCATAATCTAAGTTCTGAGGGCTCCCTCCCATCAGGGCTTTCTGGAGACAGCTACCCCACCACCACCCCACGACACACCAGTTCTGCACCACTCCCCCAACATCAGAATGAACCTGAAAAGGACTCCAACCTGAAGCTGAGGAGACAGGCTCCAAGAAAATCACTCTCGGGGACAGGCAGGGAAGAGGGAAGGAGAGGAAGGAGCGAGGATGCTAGATCTTAGGACAAGACTTCACCGTCCTTGAAGGGGGTCAAAAGATACAAACTTCCGGTTATAAAATAAATAAGTTATGGGACTGTCAAGCACAGCACAGCGACTATAGTTAATACCGTTTTGTGTGTTTGAAAGTTGCTGAGAGTGGGGCGCCTGGGTGGCTCAGTCGGTTAAGCGTCCAACTTCAGCTCGGGTCATGATCTCACGGCTCATGTGTTCGAGCTCTGTGTCAGGCTCTGTGCTGACAGCTCGGAGCCTGGAGCCTGCTTTAGATTCTGTGTCTCCCTTTCTCTCTGCCCCTCCCCCGCTCATGCTTGTGCACTCTCTCTCTCTCAAAAATAAATAAAACATTTAAAAAAATTAGAAAGTTGCTGAGAGAGTAGACCTTAAAATTTTTTATCACAAGAAAATAGGATTTTTTTGGTAACTATATATGGTAACGGACATTAACTAGACTTACTATGGTAATCATTTCACAATATCTACTTGTAGCATATCACCTTGTACATCTGAAACTAATATCATGTGATATTGTCAATTATACCTCAAAAAAAAAAAAAAAAAAAAAAGACTTCACCCTCTTCTTCACTCCAAGAAGCTGGGCCAAAGCTGGGGAAGGTGAGCCAAGGAGGTCTCACCTGTGTATGACTGAAGTTTTCAAAATGAACAGGACTCAGTCCAAAACAGTAATAGGAGTTTGCCCATCAACTGATAAATAGATAAACGAAGTGTGGTATTTACACACAATGGACTATTATTCAGTCCTAAAAAGGAAGGAAGTTCTGACACCTGCTTTAACATGGATGAGCCTTGAGGCCATCATGCTGAGTGAAACAAGTCACAAAAGGACAATTCTGTATGATCCCACTCATACCAGATACTCAGGGTAGTCAGAGTCACAGAGACAGAAAGAAGGGTGGCCGCCAGGGGCTACAGGGGAGGGAATGGGAATTTATTATTTAATGCATACAGTTTCAGTTCTATAAAACTTCTATTCAGCTTCCAGAAAGAGTTGTGGAGATGGATGGTAGTGGTCGTTGTACGACAATGCACATATAATAAATACCACCGAACTGAACACTTAAAATGATTAAGATGGTAAATTTTTATATTATGTGTCTTTTACCACAGTTACAGAGAACTTAAAAAAAAAACCTGAAGGCAGTGATGGATGTGTTAATTAACTAGGTGGTGGGAATCCTTCCACAATGTATGTGTGTATCAAGTCACCATGACGTACGTTTTAAATATCTTGCAGTTTTGTCAACTGTACTTCAATAAAGTTGAAAAAAAAAATGAAGGTAACAGGACAGTTATAGAATTGGCCCAATGTAGTGTAAAGGAATCCACTACCCAAAGGGAAATTAGATTTCACATAGGATGATCTAAAGTAAGTACTGTTAATAGAATTCCTGAAAATATCCCCAATGAGAAGCCTCATTAAACTGGTTCTATATCCTCATCTTTGAATGGCTAATCCTGTCCCCTAGCTCTCTTTCTGGCTGAAAATAAAAGTCTAGAGGAAATCTCATCCGAAAATATCATTTCTGACATAACTACTTAAATGTCAAAGTTGAATAGGGTGGAGTTTCTGCAGATGCGTGTTAAAATGGGAAACGGTAGGAACCACTTCTCCTTCTACCTTCTCTTTGCTTCACTAAAGCTTCATATATCAGCATGGTGAGCGGGTGGAGTACAGGCTACACAACAGAACGCAAACTTCAAACTGCCTTTGCTTTGGTTGGAGAGACAAAACATGTAGGTAGAGGAAATATGTGGGTTTCAGGCTTGGGTGTCCAGGAGAAGAGAGGCAGCAATGACAGAAATGGAGGAAGCAGAAGTGATTGACTGGCAAGGACGATGATGACCGGGGTGTGAGTTGTAGGTGTTTGAAAGATACCATAGAACCAGAGTTCATGGGAAGAAATGAGGCTAAAGGTAAAAACTGACAGTCTCCCCAAAGAGGAAAGACCTTATGAGGATGGGTGTCCATTTTTTTTTATGTTTATTTATTTATTTATTTATTTAAAAACAATTTTTTTAACATTTATTTATTTTTGAGACAGAGAGAGAGCATGAACCGGGAGGGTCAGAGAAAGAGGGAGACACAGAATCTGAAACAGGCTCCAGGCTCTGAGCTGCCAGCACAGAGCCCGACACGGGGCTCAAACCCACGGACCACAAGATCATGACCTGAAATGAAGTCGGACGCTTAACCGACTGAGCCACCCAGGCACCCCTAATGTTTATTTATTTTGAGAGGATGTGTATGCATGCACGCATGCCAGAGTGGGGGAGGGCCAGAAAGAGAGGGAGAGAGAGAATCCCAAGCAGGCTCCACACCCGGCTCAATCCCACAAACCGTGAGATCATGACCTGAGCTGAAAACAAGAGTTGGATGCTTATCTGACTGAGTCACCCTGGTGCCCCCACTTTTAAGATTGAGAATGAGGAATGGAGGCCTGTTAAGCACACGAAGGAAGGACAAAGAAATGGGAGAAGGATTAGAACAGTACAGCACCCTGCTGAGGGGGAATGTTTTTTTTTTTCATCATATTCAACATTTCATATTCAACAAAACATGGGAATAGAAGATGCATGGTTGCTAATTCAAAGAACGAGTGAGAGCTCAGGTAGGAATGTCCAGCATGTGACTGGGCAATGGTAGCTGGCCTTCATTAGAGAGATCTGGGATGCAGACATAGAAGCAGGGGGAGAGAGCAACAGGCAGAGTGAAATCCCCAGATGAAAACAGATCCCAAGGGATGTGCATGAGAACAGCCATGGGCTGAGCACTGACCCTGGAGAATATAAACTGGAGGGGGAGGGAGAAAAGTCCAAAAATACAAAGAAAGAAGAGTCAGGGTGGTGCAGAGATGATCAGAAGACTTCAGAGTTGTAGAAGTCAAAAAGTGTAGGGCCCTGAAATGGAAGGAGTGTAAGCATCATCACATGCAATAGAGTTCTCCAGTAAGATGAGAACCGAAAGCTGCTGACCCGACCTGGCAACACAGATGTCCTTGACACTTCATCAAGAGCTAATTGAGTAGATGATGGTGAAGGATGCCAGAGAGCTTCAGTAGTAGCTGGAGGAGAAAACAGAAGGCAAAGAAGTGGAGACAATGTACACAGACTACACTCTCAAGACATTTGGATGAAAAAGAGGACGTGAATTGGAATTGCCCATGGAAGTGCTAGAGGACATTTAGGGTGAGGAGGCTTGGCACGTTCACAGGTTGGGGAAAGCAACCAAGAGTAAGGGAAATGGAGAAGTTAGAGGTAGGGAAGCAAAGTCCCTGAAGGAGCACAGGTCCTCTGGGATAGAGGCTAAAGAATGAGAATGGGTGGGAGTGTAGATAAGGTCAGGAGCAGGATGTAGTCCTCACTCACATCCCTGGGGGTCTTTTTGGGGGGCACCTGGTTGGCTCAGTTGGTAGAGCAGGTGACTCTTGATCTCAGGGTGATGAGTTCAAGCCCCACCATGTGCATAAAGCTTTACTTAAAAATTTTTTAAACATGGGGAACTGTTTTCATCTGGAGATTTCACTCAGCCTGTTGCTCTCTATCCCTGCCTCTATGTCTGCAGCCCAGATCTGTCTCACGTGTGTCAGAGAGGTCACACCTGATGTGATTTTCTCGATTCCACAGGAATCAAGGCACAGGGTAAATGGGGGTCCTGAAAAGCATGAGGAAGGTTGAGTTGTCATTGAAGGGAGTGGGAGAAGGAGCTGTAGGTGTGGAGGACCACCACTCAGAATAAAGGACACAGATTCATAGGAGTGATGTAAGCTCTCAGAAGAAGAGAAAGCAGAACCAAATACAGCAGCAAGGTCACAGTGGAAGATTGCTAAGAAAGGACCGCACATTTTGTAATCAGGAGGCATCTGAACAAGAGAGAACTAGAGAATGAGAAGAAAAGGAGTGTGAGGAGTATAGAGGATTTGTAAAGATACTTGGCTATACAAGGAGGAAAGAAATAGGATAGTAGCCAAGGATCAAACGAAGAATTTTTCTCCATCAACATCAACAAAGGAGAAGCAACCAAGGGAGAATAAGGGACCCCGCGAGGTGTAGTCAGACAAGTGAGGAAGAATATGGCAAGAGGGCAGAGAGGCTGGATCTGCCCAGGTAAAGGGTATAGCCTCTGTGAGAAGAAAGGTTTCCTTGGCAGCCAGCAGAAAGGCAGACAGGAGATGGCCAGACTGAGGGACAATGCATGTACACAGATGCAAGTCACTGCCGGATTTTTCTCAGAGTATAGAATCAGAATTTTGAAGACAAAAAATATGAAAAAAAACTTGGCTGTACAAGGAGGAAAGAAATAGGATAGTAGCCAAGGATCAAACGAAGAATTTTTCTCCATCAACATCAACAAAGGAGAAGCAACCAAGGGAGAATAAGGGACCCCGCGAGGTGTAGTCAGACAAGTGAGGAAGAATATGGCAAGAGG
>NW_024412396.1:37001779-37220115 GCF_014898765.1 Herpailurus yagouaroundi | reverse complement strand
AAAAAAAAAAAAAAAGAAGGGCTTACAGATATGAGGGTCTTGGAGTCCCTGAAAAACCCACAAGAAGCAAACTAGGATTTTTTTCTGGGTACACCGAGAAGTCCTATACCAGTAGATCGAGCAGCATTCTTTGTCCCAGGACCAGGACTGTAGGATGACTGTGCAGGTCTGGCATGGGCATGGCAAGCATGAAGGAGGATTAAAGGATCAGCTAACTCTTAGGCATCACTGAGTTAGTACTGCAGTAATGACCCTGGAGTCTGGGCTCAAGAGAACACCAAGTGGACCAGCAGGAGCTAAGGAATTGGATACATTAGTAGGGACCAGGTTTGGGTCATGTGGATTTGGTGGAAGTAACATAAGGATTAGAAACATAAGGAAGTAATGTAAGGATTGATTAAAAGAAACATAATGTTTGAGATCCAATTTGTTTCCTTTTTTTAACCTTTCATCTCTGTATTTAACTTTTGAGCATATGGGATCATTATCACAACTGTTTTAATGTCTTGTCTGCTGATTCTAAGATCTGTGTTAGTTCTGGGTTCCTTTCAATGGACTGATTTATCTCCCATTACAGGTTGTATTTTCTTGCTTCTTTGCACGCCTGGGAATTTTTGACTGGATGCCAAACATTGTGGATTCCACCTGCTGAGTACTGGATAGTTTTGCATCATATAACTACTCTTGAGCTTTGTTTGAGGACACAGTCAAGTTTCTTGGAAATAGTCTGATCCTATCAGATCTTGCTTTTTAGATTTGCTAGGTGAGCCAGAACAGTGCTGAGTCTAGGCAGCCAAGACCCTTCCATGTACTCAACCCAATTCTCCATGAATCCTGAGGTTTTATAGTCTGGCTAGTAGGAACAGGCACTATTCCTGGCCCTGAGCAAGCACCAGAGCAGTTCTCTCTGATCCTTTAGATGGCTCTTTCCCTGGCCTCAGGTAGTTCCTACATACTGATCAGCACTCAAGTGAATCCTCAAGGGGGACACTTTGTATTTCTCTGGAGTTCTCGCTTTCTGGGTAACTGTCTCCTTCCTGTTGTTCTATCCTGAGTCCTCCAGCTGCCATACTCTTCCTGGATTCAGATCTATCTCCTCAATTCAGGAAGCCCACTGGTCTTCCCCTGACAGAGGGGAAGAGGGAGCATCCGAGAATATGAGGGGTATGAAGAAGGAGCAATTTAGCCACAAGAGCCTCCATCATTATACTCAATGGGCCAGAAATGATGCTAGAAGTAGGAAAAAACACCCAGATCTTGACTCTGTTTGCCTTTATAGGCAGCAGACCCTCCCCCTCTATTCCTTAAAGGAATATTTCTAATATTTCTAATAAACGCTAACTTGATAAATGAGCAGTCTTGCAATATGAGTAGTATGTGATGCTGAACATGAGCACGACTGAGCCAATGGTTCTTGAAGTTCACTTTGATATAAGAGTGCTTTAGATTACAAGAATGTTTCCGGAATGAATTATGCTCACAAACCAAGGTTTTACTTGTACCTTGGGGATACCCATCAGGTTTCCCAGAAACAGCTGAGCCTACCTTCAGTCCTTTGGATTCATAATATTCTACCTACAATCCACACAAAAGTTCATCCTTTTTCAGTGCATGTTCTTCCTTCACATGCAACAAAATTGCAGTTTTGCCTCCAAAATGCACAGGAGCTACTTTAATTAGTAATTAAGTCGTACATTTAAAATGGATTTTCACGTGAACATAACAACACCATCTTTAACTTAAGAAGGAATTGGGTGGTGGTTAAGCCCTAAACAAGCCAGCAAGCAAACAAACCCCATTTATGGACTCAAACAAGGGACACCATCTGGAAGTACAAAGACAACCAAGCCTGTACAATTAAAACCATGAAAGTCAACACACACTTTAACTCATAAATGAGAAAGTAATTTAATAAACTAAGGCAAATATTTGGGGAGAGGCCAATACTATAAAAATATCCACATGGAGTGAACCAACTGCAATTTTTGAATAAACAACAAAGTAAACACCCAGGGCTTTTCCAAGTTGATGGGCAGCACTTGGGTCAGGCTGGTGACCAGACCTAACAAAATCCTGGTACTGGGGAAAAAGGTGGAGAAGAGGGGCCAATGCTGCCTGACAATTTACAATGTCTGCCCTGGCATTTAATATTGGATCCTCTAGAGGTAAGAAATTAACAGCCAATAGTTTATACAATCCGCCTTTAAAACACACCTTCTTTCTGGGACCTAGAAATGTCTTGAAAACATTATCTTTCATCTTAACATAGCTATTGGAAGAAAGCACTCATTGCAATTGTGCATCTGTGCTTAAAGAACTAACCAACCACAGAGTCTGGTTTTCAATATGATCCCAAAGAGAAAATGCCTGGGTCCACTGCTCCTTTGGTCATGCTAGACAGGAGAATAGACCTCTAATCCCTATGTTGTCCTATCAACATTCCTATAAAGCACCCATGGCAGGTGGGGCTGCTCATGAATAGGGCTGGTCTATACACACACACACACACACACACACACACACACACACACACCACATAATCCATGACACAATCAGTCCTGACAAGGAAATGCCAGTGGCATCAATCTAGACATTATCTAGATCCTCAAGGAGTGACTTAGGGGTAAGGGTAGCATTGGCTCTAATGGGCAGATTTAGGAATAGGGGCAACATATGTTCCCGAGGGCCCAGCCAGCAGGAAACTGGCAAAGTAATGCTCCCCTCACAGGTAGCCATCCTTCCACACCTTCTCTCCCACTGACAGCTTCACTGACTACGGTAACTCCTACTGAAGGCACTCTGACACACACACCAGGATGTACTTTGCACCCTCCCAGAATCTGACACACGTGCCAAGCTCAGTGTTTGTCTAGGATTTGAAACAATGTCCAAGAAAGGAGACTTATGTCATCAGACTTTTCTTAGTGCCTTTTAGATGATTTCCACCAAGTATGTGGAGTAACTTGGGTATGGATTTCCTTCCAAAATGGGTGGGTACATAATCTGCATCAGGTCCTAATGCAGCCCTTTGTGGGTGTGTGCATGCTTGCTTATGCACAACACCCTGGGGATAGATGCCACTAGCCCCATGTTTTTCATGTAAGGCAACCATTGCTCAAGGCCACACAGCTAGGAAGTACAGGGAGCAGAGCCGGTCGCTCTCATCTGAAGCTGATGCCCTTCCACCACCCACCTCACATCTCAAACACAGTAAAAGATCCTCGATAGGATTTCCTAGGGCATTCTGTCTATAAGGGTCTATTAAGGAAAGAATTAACACTAACACCAGAAAATAAGTTTTGGGGCATTCATGAAGCTGAAAGAATCACTAAAAGTGACCTACTATCTAAAAAACCTGACTTAGAATGGCTAACATTAACAACTCCGGCAACAACAGATGTCGGCGAGGATGCGGAGAAAGAGGATCTCTTTTGCACAGCTGGTGGGAATGCAAACTGGTGCAGCCACTCTGGAAAACAGTACGGAGGTTCCTCAAAAGACTAAAAATAGAACTACCCTACAACCCAGCAATTGCACTACCAGGTATTTATCCAAGGGATACAGGTGTGCTGTTTCGAAGGGACACATGCACCCCAATGTTTACAGCAGCACTATCAACAATAGCCAAAGTATGGCAAGAGCCCAAATGTCCATCACCCCAATGTTTATAGCAGCACTATCAACAATAGCCAAAGTATGGCAAGAGCCCAAATGTCCATCAATGGATGAATAGATAAAGAAGATGTGGTATGTATAAACACACACACACACACACACACACACACACACACACACACACACACTGGCGTATTACTCGGCAATCCAAAAGAAAGAAATCTTGCCATTTGCCACTATGTGGATGGAACTGGAGGGTATTATGCTAAGTGAAATTAACCAAAGAAAGACAAAAATCATACGAATTCACTCACATGAGGACTTTAAGAGACAAAACATGAACATAAGTGAAGGGAAACAAATATAATATAAAAACAGGGAGGGGGACAAAACATAAGAGACTCTTAAATATGGAAAACAAATAGAGGGTTACTGGAGGGGTTGTGGGAGGGGGGATGGGCTAAATGGGTAAGGGGCACTAAGGAATCTACTCCTGAAATCATTGCTGCACTAGATGCTAACTAATCTGGATGTAAATTTAAAAAATAACAAAATGTAAATAAAAAATAAATAAAAATAAGAAATAAAGCCTGACTTATCTCCTGGATTATAAAACAAAACAAAGATTTCTCTCTTTACTCTTCCCCCAAACTCCTCAGAACAGTGAAACTCTGCATCACCCCAAGCTGTAAGTGGGAGATCCTCTGGGTAGGAAGAGTCCAAGAGAGGAACCTTTATGGTATTCAGCAAAGCCAAAGTGTTTTTCAGTTGACTCCAGCAAAGAAGTGATCCTTCCCCTTAAAAGACGATTAAAAGTGCCCCCATAGCCACCATACAGCGCTGAATAAACACACTGAACAAATGCTCAGATACAACGTGAGAGATGGAGACGGGGAGGTGTGACGTCAGAGGGAATTCGGACAACAACAGGTGCTGACTAAGGCAGTGCTCTGGAGAGCCCTGCCCTGTCTGAAGAGTTCACAGGGGGAAACTTCAAAAACATTGTACTAGGCCACACGCAAAACAAAGGTGGTCTATGGGCCCATTTCAGCCCATGAGCAGTTCATGGTCCAAACAGACACAGCCAGCACGCAGCCAATATTCTGCATATTAGACAGAAGGCCCATAAAGACTGGATTTAGAGTGACCTACGAGCATTCCCAGAGGCAACGACCAAGAATGGAGGAATCAGAGGCCTCCAACGGGGGCCCCGCAACACCTGAGGCAGAGGCGTGGAACAAGACATGACCTGTCACAGGTGCACTTGAGCAGAACTATGAAACTGTTCTCTTTGCATCCTGGATGAATGTTCCCACAGTGTCCTCACCGAGGGGCCAGCAGGAAATACTAGAGTATTACTGAATCATCACTTATTAATATATTAATAAAATCCTGATGGTTCTCTTCCAGAGATAAGCTTCGGTCTGTGTCAGTGAATCCTTCCCTCAAGTCCTCTGTTATAAAGAACTGCTCCAGGTATTGTTACCTGGTGGATTTTTTTTTTTTTCAATTCCGAAACAATCACCACAAGTTTTGGAACACTTGCATCACCCATAAAGGCAATCACTTCCATCAGCCCTAGGCAACCACTCATCTACTCTCTGTTTCCATTGCTTTCCCTATGATGGACATGAAACTGTGAACCATAAAAGGAACTTTCATATGAACTGTGAAAGGAATCATACAAAAAATATGAAAGACTTCACGGATTTGCATGTTATCCTTGCACAGGGGCCATGCTAATCTCCTCCATATCGTTCCAATTTTAGTATATATGCCACCAAATCGAACACACCTGGGCAGATTTTAAGTAAGCATTAGATAAGATGGTGATACCGGGATATGTAGTCCCTTCTACAGAACGGCATCCGAACACTATCAACTTGCATTAAGAGTTATTATACCCTAACTCATCATCTGAGTTTTCATTACCCCAAATCCCCACAATAGTGATATTGATATAGGTAAACTTAATGCTCAAAGCATAAAACTGGTCGCCAATGAACACACTAAGCACTTTTAAATGAGTCCCTTCTCGGACATTCCTCCCTGCTTACACCTACCCTGTTCTTGCCCTGCCTATGAATGGCTGCTGTTCTCAGTATGAGTATCAGATACATCCCATGCAACAACATACACAATAACAATTAGGTACCAGATCAAAGTGAGATCTTGTAGCTGATGCAGATCATGAAATTCACTGACAAGCTACTCCAATCACAACAAACCCTTGATACAGTAAATCCAGGTATAGGTCCATCACCAATGAAGAAAAGACCAACACCGATGGAGCCATGCCCAGCCTTTGGAGAAACTGATGATGTCTTCAAATACTTCTACATACGTTCCTTTTCATGACATTGTTGAGAAAGTTATCATGAAATGGAAAATGTTATCATGCCTTCAAATCAGTCAGAAAAGTACACATCTGAGTTATTTGATCTGTTCTCGGTTCTAAGAATTAGCATAAAGGTATCATTGTAAGCTCAACCCTGATAAATATAAGAAAGAAACTGACTTTCATAATTTTCAAAGGCGGAGTACCAAGCAAACGCTTTGAAACTTACATTTTTTGTAATGTTGGCTTCCATTGTAACTAGAATCACTGTAAATTGCCTTTTTCTGGTCCCAGTTGCTCTAAGAGAAGGGAAATACTATAACTTGTCTCCAGTCCAATAGCTGATAGGCTATACTGTCAACACTCCCAGCCTGCTTTTACCATTTTTAAGCCTGGCTTGAGTCTCAGCATTAGCCCTGAGTGTTTGCAGACATTAGCAAGGCCCTTAGCACTGAGTCTCATTTTCTCCTCCTAAAAGCACAAAAACTGTAACCTGACCTGTCTATGTCACAGTATTTTTAAAAGCTCTTAAAAGAAAACATTAGGTGTTTTGTCAGCTTAAAAGACTACACTGAAGTAATATACTCCCATCTTTGGTTTTTTCTTTTTCCTACATGTTCTTTTTCTTCAACTAGCAAACCTCCCAACTGTCAGAATTTTCCATTTAATCACATTAGAAATGATTTAGGATACAACAAGGGTATTGAAATGTGGATAACCATTAGAACCAGCCAACATGCTTATTAGGAATCTGTTTCCCTCGCCTTTTCCCCAGAGATTCCAATTCAGTCTGGGGCATGAGAATCTCTATATCTTTCAAAATTCTTAAGTGATTTCATTGCTCTAAAACAGATCCTCTCTTGCTATCTCGTAGTTTTTAAAGGCCCTATTTTCAGTACTTGGTAAATCCCAATCCAAGGACTCAGATATCGGAAGTATACTCGTTTACATGAAACAGGGAGTATCAACAAAATTCAAGTAGAACTAAGCTTCTAGAAGTTATATATTAAGTCCCAGCAGAGCACCCAGATCAAGCTCCAATCTATTTACCTCCCCAGATGTTTAATAGATGTATCACTAACATTTATTAATACTTCACAAGGGGCACCTACATGGCTCAGTTGGTAGAACACGTGACTCTTGACCTCAGGGTCATGAGTTTGGGCCCTACTTTGGGTGTAGAGATTACTTAAGTAAAAAATAAATAAATAAATAAATAAATAAATAATAATAATAATAATAATAATAATAAAAACCAAAACACTTCCCAACAAATGATAGTTCCCACCCAAGTTCAAGAACAGAAGACTCCAGCTAAGCCTAAGTTTTCTCTCTTTTAAGTGGGTGAAGTACACAAAAGTAATTTCTTAATAACCCACACAAACAGAATTGAATTATAGCTCATTATATTGAGAGGTGCACGGACTTGTTATGAATCTCCAAACAGTTGATTTGAACTTTTAATGCTTCCTAAGCTGTGTAATGGATCCTAATTTAGCTTAGAACAATAAGAAACCACACTGGAGTTCAGAGAACTTGGGAAAGTCTGCAAGATGAACTTAAAATAGTTCAGGCTTCAGCAACTTACGTTAAATCATTGTAAACGGATGTAATATGGTGCTTTTCAAGACCCTAGCCAAAGGAGAAAAGATTATGTTCAATCAGCCAGCCTCAAATATAAGTGAACTTCACTTAAGTAACAAGACATGCTCCCCAACAGGGAAGTGACAGTACCAGGGTGCTGACCTTATGCCTGCCAGGACGCTGGGCACCTCCCCAGGATGTCATAGCCCAGCCATGTTCCTCTACCGCTGCAACTCTCACTCACCAACCATGCCCCGCCCCTTAGGGTCTGTGTACTTCCTGTTCCTTCTTCCCTCCCAGACAGCCCTGTCCACTCCCTCCTTCCCTTCAGATCTCTGGCACAAAGGCCATCTCATGGGAAAAGAACACACACCAACCCTCCTCTCTGTCGTGACCCTGTCTTATTTTTTCCATGGCATTTATCACTTGGCATATTATGTTAATTTATCTAATCGTTTGTCTCCTCCCACACACCAAACTTTGAATTCTGTGGGAATCAATTAGTGTCATTAATAAGCACATGCATACGTACTGCACATAATGCCACACATACATATTCTCTGTGTGTATATGTGGATAGTCCTTTTGATCCACCAGACCCAAGGGGTAATAATTTACAAGCATTGCTCAGCCCAGTGCATTTTGTAACCAAATGTAAATTCATAGAGGTAGCTACCAATTTTTTCCAAAATAATGTGAGAACTAAATTGCCACTTACAAAAATCTAAGCCCGCTGTGCCCCCACCTCCCCACACACATACTCTCAACCTCCTACAGGGAGTCCTTCAGCACTGACTTGAGCCCCAGAAGAGAAATCTCAGACACCAGGATGAAACCATGATGCTGAAGATAAGTTTCAGGAGAGAAGGGAAGAAACAGGTCTTCCTCCTCTCTACCTGCCCACTGACACAGGGCAGAGAGTTATTGGGGAAAACCGAAGCAAAGGGCTGACAGGATAACTGGCTCTTCATCTGAAACAAAGAGCTGAGAGGTCAGGGGTTGCTAGAAAGGAGACTGAAGCATAATGAAAATAGACTCTGGAGCAATTAATTTTTCTATCAAAAAATGAACTCATTTCTGTTTTACCTAAATCTCAGTTCCACTCAAAGAATACCACGTTAATGTAATTTCAACAGCAACAACAACAAAATGAAGCTTGAGAAAATTAAGAGACTAGTCTGACTCTGTGTTTTCAAAGCAGCATGCTAGTTAATAAGCAAGTGCCCCAGGAAGTGAACGTGCTGATACTTCCGTCCATAGATCTCTGAGCTATTTTAGAGGTTCAGCTTTTAGCACTTACACCTCTAACCACTTGCTCAGAAGTACTGTGACTGCCTTGTTCTGCTGGAAGCAAGCAGAGGTGTAGCATAAAGCTACCCGGAATGGCCATCTCCCAGGTTAGAAACCACCGTCAGCTTCTGGTTGTTTGGGTGTCACTTCTGGACCTTCTTTTTTGATGAGAAAGGGCTTGTAACTGGCTGAAAAAGTTCACTGCACAGTAAAAATAACTAGAAAAACAGGATGACAGTGTCAAAAAATTGCTGAATTATTCTGTTACCTGTATCACCTGATTGTCACCTAACATCAGTCCCCCATACAACATACACAAGTATTTGTCAGTTCCTTCTTTCTGTGGTCACTAAATTAAAAGTGCTGGGCTTCTGAAAGAAAGATAAAGGGAAAAATTAAACTATAAATTCTAAAAATAATTTGGTCTCGGTAGCGTTTTATAGTCTTAAAAATTAAAGACTCAAGGGGCGCCTGGGTGGCTCAGTTGGTTAAGCATCTGACCTTAGCTCAGGTCATGATCTCGTGGTTCGTGTGTTCGAACCCATACATGGTTTCATAACACCTTGCATCGGCCATTTTGAAGATATGAATTCACTGAATCATAAAGATCTTCCAAATGCTGACACATTTTACTATACAATATTTAAAAACACAATTGCTAATTAATATCAAAAACAAACTCATGAGAAAAGTCTTTTTTTTTTTTAAGTATTGCAAGCTGACAAGCTCATAATGGTAGATATATGTTTTCCGAAATTCTAATTATGTCTTGGAGGAGCCAATTCTATCACTGGTATCCAATCGCAGTTGTTTCCTGGAAACAATCCATTCACAATAGGCTCACTTTATTCAGTTTAAAGAAAATACCTGAGAAATTCCCAAAGCTCCATTACTACAGTTTGTCATTCTTTCCAGTAAAAATGGTGCTCCACGAAAAACAAACAACTAGCTCAGCTAACAACTCAATCATACAAGTGTTTTTCCTTGAGACATGATAGTATTTGAGAATGTAGCAGAAACGCTTTATGCCTAATTCCCATCTTAGCACACAGATTATAAAGATATATAGCCCAAGGTTGAGCTTAATACATTGATAATGTTTACTGCTTCATCAAAGACATTAAGTGAAACTATTTTTTTTTTTTCACTGCAATTGTCTGGCAGTGCAGAAGACGTTGGCTACACTAATGTTAACTGCATAGCTGGGTGTCTTGATTCATCCCAAGGTGTCAGCAGTTTTACCCATCATTTCTTTTGCACCATTGAGCGAATGACAGTACACTTAAAAAGGCAAATAACATCTTCGTATTATAAATAAATAGTTTTGAACGACAGACCTCCTGAATAGGTCTTCAGAACCCTCAGAGGTCTGTCTAACCTTACTTTGAGAAGCAATTGAAAAATTCTGAATAAAACCACCACTTAAGAGTGTTTCCATCAACAGTGAATGAAAGTAAGAGTAGTCAGGATGAAGCCAATGGTGATTGGGGTATAACTACACAAATATGCCAATCATACCCTAGGCTGAACTTATTTACTTTTTAATTCCTTCTAAGTTCTAGTTTAAGATCTGCATTAAGAGAACCTACTGATAATCCCGGTAAAACTTGAACAAATCTCAAGCTCATTCTTTCTAGAGTTCTCTGATCCATGTCTGACATCTGAGAAGACAGCACCTTTTCCAGGTGAACATCAGTCTTTAAGTTTAAAAACGAGGAACCCAAGGGAAGCCTTGCAAAAACATATCATCCCAAAAGATGACAAAACTCTAAGGCGGGTGAGATTATACCACCTAGAAGACAGTTTCCTTCCAAGGTAGAATAAAGAGAAAACACAAAATGCCTCCCAGATAACTGGACGACCTAGAAAGATACTGGACCTCAGCACCCCAGTCTGAGCTGTGCCTGCGTCTGGCACTTACCACCCAAGAGACCACGGCAGCCAGTGTCTCTGAGCTGGATTCACCATTTGCATATTGAACACCACATCAGCCTCTGAAATTTGGTGTGGGGAGCAAATGACATAATACACAGGACTGGATGAAATAGAGAGGTCACCTATTATCAGGGTAAAAGGCCATCCCACTTCCAGAAAGAAAATAAAACAAGAACAACCGCTGCTATTTGTTAAATTAAGGCCAAGCCCAGTACCTGGTCCTCAGGAGGCCTTCAGTAAATGAACTGGCTGTGATGGAGAGGAGAAGCAGGCAAACTATAACACTGGACAACTAGCCTCCCTCCCTTAAAAGTATCTTCCATTTCCAGTTTCCCTTCTTTTTTCACTCCCTCAAAGCCTCTTTCTCTCCTGCCCTTTCCTCAACCTGGCATTCATTTCCAGTGGTAGCCACAGAACTGCTTGGACCAAAACTGAAATGCCCCCTCGCTTCTCAGGCTGAATATAGCAAAGCAACGAAACATTGGTATAAAAGCTAAATTAAAAAAAAAATTAAATCAACATGCTGTCACCTGGCTTGAAGCACGAGAAAGGAATACCGAACATCAACCTCCATCAGAGATAACCTTTTTCCCTATAAAACTGACATTCACTGTGAGCATTAGACACAGTGAGAAACTGTGGGTTGCAGCTTTCAAATGGTAACATGTTTGATCTGCCTTCATGCATGAGGCCACAATGATTGAGCACAGAGCTTAATTAGTCTTAAACCAATGGTTTGACACAGGAAATTTGAGCTAAACACGGAGGCAATGCCCCCCCCCCCCCAAATAAAACAATCAGGCCTTACTCTACACAGTAATGCACTTCTTTGGCAAAAAGAATAAACAGATCCCAAAATTCAAGTGCACCTTCCATATTCTCCCCAGGAGAAATGAATATCCAGTAACATAGTAAGAGTCTGAAAGAAGGGAAGCAAGTCCAAGTTTTAGCAAAGTTTTCTAGACAAGCTTCAAATCCACAAATGACAACTGTTTGGTCAGGTTGCATTTTTGTTTTTTGAGAAGTTACCCACCCACCCCTTGCCAAAACAAACTCTGGTACAGAATACCTTCATGCATGCTTGGGGATTTCTGGAGAAAAAGCTTGTCCTCACAGAACTTCTGTCTTACTATCTTCATAAAGACACTTCTACCGTTAATTTTTCTGATTTACTTTATTCTTTTAGGAAACTATCTTAAAATTAAACTTTGCAAGTACAAAATGTTATGTAATTGTTAGTAGGAGATGATTTACTTGTCATTCATTTTAAGTGAGAACTGTACGATGGAAGGAAGGGAATTATCTTACTCATCTCTTCCTACCTGCCGTTTTTGACTCACGGCTTAGTATTTATTTAGAACTTTAAAAAAATGTACTGAAGTACCTTAGTCATAATTTTTAACTTGCCTCTTCACAATATATAAAAATTGGGAATTAATGATAAAATATAGAGAGACCAAAAAGAAAAAAAAAAAAGGAGCCAACAAACACCAGCTTTAATTTATAAATGAGGATAGGTAATATGTGTTTGAAGTTAAAGCAGCATATTGATGATACAGAGGCAATCCAGATTCTGGTTTTTGTCTAGGAAATAGATTTTTTTTAATGTGAAGTTTTATCTTGATTTTTTACTTATTAAATACAATTTAAAACACACACAAAAATAGAAGAGTCTAGCAAACCCACATGTAGCCCACACCCAGCTTCATCAATCAATTCATGGCTAATCTGATTTTATCTGTACCCCATTCCCTCCTCCCACTTCTTGATTATTCTAAGGTAAATCTCAAATATAGACTAGAAAAGAACAGAGACCACCACCAGAAACACCAGCGTTACAGGTAACACAATGGCACTAAATTCGTATCTTGCGATAATCTCTCTGAATGTAAATGGACTAAATGCCCCAGTCAAATATCAAACAATTGCACTAGTAAATATTTCAAAGTTTATCTCTAACAGATGCCCCCTTTTTGTTTTAAGCAACTGCAATACCATAATCATACCTAAGTAATATTAATAATTCCTTAATAATTTCCAATCCCTGTTCCCATTTCCTCAGTGCTTTCCTGGGCATTATTGTTTGTTTTACAATTTGTGTTTGAACTGGGATAAAATGTGGTCCATATATTGAAACTGGTGAATATGCCACTCTTCTGTTATTTTGGTTTTCTCGCCCTCTCTTTTCTTTCTTCTAATTTGTGGTTGAAAAAAACCAAGTCTCTCATACTGGAAAATTTTCCAGTCTAGATTTTGCTGATAACATCCCATAGTGTCATTTAAAATGTTCCTGTCCTCCAGGCACCTGGGTGGCTCAGTCGGTTCGGCGGCGGACTACAGCTCAGGTCATGATCTTGTGGTCTGTGGGTTCGAGCCCTGCATTGAGCTCTGTGCGGACAGCTCAGAGTCTGGATCCTGTTTCCGATTCTGTGTCTCTCTCTCTTCCCCTTCCCTGCTTGCTCTCTGTCTCTCTCTCTCTCTCTCAAAAATAATAAAACATTTTTAAAAAATTAAAAATAAATAAATAAAATTAAAAAAAAAAAAAAATGTTCCCGCCCTCTAACCCGGTGAGTAGATCTGGAAGCCTGAGCAGACTCAGGCTTGACTTTTTAAGCAGAGCTACCTCACAGATGGTGGTGACTGTATTTTTCTTTCTAGGGACCAACCATTTAAATTTGAGGTACCGTAAGTCAGGCAGACTTCACTTGGGCAAACTAATCTTAAAATCTCACACCATATTTCTTAGCAGGATAACAATGCAGCGACATATTTTTGATTTGTTCTCACACGGAGATATCACTATTTTGACTTAATTTCTCTCTGTTACTTCTCTTCCAAGTATAGCAGTTATCAATTCACTCTGATGCGTTTTCATCAGATTCCTTTATTTCAATCTCGGTTGGGTTTCTTCGGGTTGTGGTTTGGTCACTCCACTCTTCTAGGTAAAAATTATTCCAATACAGAGACAAGCATAAACAGGGTCAGATTCTGCCAGCATCCAGCAGTGGCACTGAAATCTAGGTCTGTTTCATCACCACAATCAATTTCGTCTTGGTTAGGTTGCAGACCCAGTTGTTAGCCCCAGAAAGGTTTAGTCAGAATGAAATAAGGAGTGACACACAAGACAGCTTCTTCAAAATAACAAATCACTTCGTCCGCGTCTACTTCAACAGCACTGCTTAGGGGAATTCTGCATCTGATCAAGAGCAGCGCCTTTGTTAAGATGAACAATGGTGACGGGTTTCTGATGCAGTTGATAACATTATGCCTTCGGCTCCGTGCGGGACTTACACGAAGAGTTTTTCATGCTCCATCTTAATTCAGTGAGGAGCTCTGTAGGTTTCTGAGCAGATTCATTCTTACCCCAGCCTTAAGAATAAACCCGCACACAGCACACTGTACCAAACTTTGTAGCTACTACAGTTAACGCCAATTCAAACGTTACTTTTCAAAGCCTTTTGTGTGCTGCTCTTTAATCAAACTTCATTATCAAACATTTTGATGCCAATTTGAAAGACATTATGCTATTTGGTGAGACAGTCCCTGGCACACAGTAAGCACTCAAACATTACTGAATGAGTGATGAATATATAAACAAAATGGGTGTTCATTCAGTAAACCCTCAACATAGCTTGACTGAGTGGGACAGATTGCATGCTTGATCTTAGCCAAAAGACCGAGAAGCGATTGGACAGGTTGTAATCCATGAGCTGGAGTCATTACGTGCTGGTGTTCCACAGAGTTCTGCTGTCGGTCAGCCTTGGTTTTTTTTGTCTCTCAATCTCCTTGCTGGGCCATAGATCCGTCTTTCACTGACACCTACAGCTATATCTTGGGACCAGATCTCTTGCCAGACTTCACGTTCTTATTTCCAATTCCTCCTAGACATCTCCACTTGGGTTTCCCACAAGCATTTCAAACTCCACCTATTCAAGCTGAATTCATCACCTTCCATTCCTTTATTTCTACCCTGGTGAATGACTCCACAATATCATTTGAGACTCATCCCTGTTCATCCCTGACATCCAGTGAGCCGCCAACTCCTGTTGGTTACACTATGTATACATTTATCACAGCTGTCCCCTTCTCTCCATCCACCTCCACAGATTCCAACTTAAACCAGGCTCTATGAAGCTCTCTCTTAGACAACTTTAATAGTCTCTTAAAAGCTTTCCACACCTTTGTCTCCTCTTAGGCTCTAACACCCCCTAGCTCCCAGCCCCTGGAACCCACTGCTACCAAAGGAGATCTTATTTCTCTCTGCTTAGAACTCTTCATTGGCACCCATCACTTCTACTAACCTAGAAGTGATATGCCCATGTAATTTATCTTCTAACCTTTTGAGAGTGAAAGTTGGCCCTGTTAATAGTTACCCTGGTACAGGAGACAAAACTGTGACCGTTCCAGGCAAACCATCACAGAAGGCCCTCCCACGTGTCTGGCCACATCTCCCTCACACTCCTCAAACTCCGATGCCTCCCCACCACTTTCAGTTTCTGGAACATGCTGCTGCTCTGTTACCTCTGTGCCTCTGTACAAACTGTCTTCCCCTCTTAAACTATCCTCCCCTCCTAGCACATTTCTATTTATCATTTGAACTTCCTTTAAACATCACCTCCCCTGTGAAGCTTTCTCTAAAACCTTCTGGCTGATCTGATTACACATTCCTACATGCCACGACCATGCCTTGGACCCATTCCCATGGTGGGACCTGGGTGCCTGTCCTGCCCACATAGGGCGCGTCTAGCCCCTCTCCTACGAGCTCCCTTAGGAAAGTGCCTAAGTCCTGTTCATCTTTATCTCCCCAGCATCTGTGGTGAATCACAGGTCTGCACCCAGCAGGTGTTTCCCATGTCCTTTCTCAGTCATGTCTTACATTTAATAAAAGCTTTTTTGCCTTAGCTGCTATTTCAGTGTAATTAATGACAGATAAGAAAATGAGAGAGGAAGAAATGAGGAGTAGTCAGCAGCTCCTAATACCAGTCCTGTATATCGCAGATCACTGCCCCATGTAAGCAATTTCTTAAGGAGAGCTTTGGAATTCTAGAATCTGAGCTGGTGGCAGAACTCCTAAAGGAAGTCATGAAAGGAAAATAGGCATAGAGATAAGTCAGGAGCATATTAGTCATTGTTCACTAACTTCTTGAGGCTTCTGAAAATATAATGTCAAAATAAAACAAACTTGCTTGAGTATTCATGGGGTCCCAGGCAGGGGTCTTGTTACCATAATAGGAACATGGAGACAGGAACTCCACTAGCATACTTTCGTAAAGCACTCTACAGTTTGCAAAGCATTGCACATTTTAACATCTGACCTTCAAAACCACAGCCTCAGATGCACCCTGAAGCTCAACCGATATTTCTCGAGCTTTGACCATCCCTCAGGGATCCCAGGCTGATGCTCGTTTGACATCCCGAGACGCTGGGCAGGCCCGACTTCATAGTGCTTTTTTAATATAAAGTCCTTCAGCATCCAAGATAAGAACTAGAACTCTAGGGGCACCTGGGTGGTTCAGTCAGTCGCACATCTGACTTCAGCTCAGGTCACGATCTCACGCTCATGAGTTCGAACCTCGAGTCTTGACAGCTCAGAGCCTGGAACCTGCTTCAGATTCTGTGTCTCCCTTTCTCTCTCTCTCTCTCTCTCTCTCTCTCTCTCTCTCTCTCTGCCCTTCCTCACTTGTGCTCTGTCTCTGTCTCTCTCAAAACTAAACAAACATTAAAAAAAAACTAAAAAAAAAAAAAAAAAGATAAGAACTAGAGCTCCAAATATCCTATCTGTCAGCCTGTCATTTTATGGCCAGGGATAACCTAGAGTGGCTGACAGGAGTGAAGCCAAACCAGGGACATTCTCACACTGCCAGGCTCAGGCCGCTGCCACAGCTATAGCAGGCACATGGTGGGGCTCCATTTCCTCATGTAAAACAGAGAGGCAGCTATCACGTCCTCTGCATGTGACAAGGGAGCTGTGCTCTAAAGCAGCAGCAATGTGCAAACCCAAGCTGTGCCCCAGCTTAGGAGCCAACATGACAAGGCAATGCTCCCACAGTCTAGAGAGAATAGATCCAAGGTTCTAAAATACATCCCGCACATAGATGCCACCGCTCCTGAAATGTCAACATTAAAAATCTATTTCTCATGGATAAAACATCAATTTTAGCATCTTTTAAAATATGCAGCCACACCTAAGAGGAGTAGAGTACCAAGATATTGATCACTATCACTTCAGTGTGAATTCGCCCATGAATTCACTATCTTCCTTATTGCCAACTGTTTCTAGAGAGAGGAGATCACTAGGCATCTCCTCGCATCTTTAAGACACAGTTAAAGGCAGAGAGCAAAAAGAACTAACTTACAGGGGATGTAGGATTTACCACGGAGGAACTCGGCCAGCCTCCCAATTTTACCCAGGGTCACCTCTAAAAGGGCTACCCTTGCAATGACCTGGTAAGAACCCAGCCCTAGTAATATTTGGCATTTGTTTCTTCTTATCATTAAAACTAATAAATTAATATAATAAGAACATCCGTAAGAATTCCAGTGCCAGTGTTTTAGTGTTGCCGGTGTACATTTAAAGAGGATAGAACCTTAGTATAATTTAGTCCTACAGAGGTGGCATAACTCTTAAAAAAAGAAGTCACATAATGACTACAGCACATCCAGATGTGGTCTAATGTGCATGGCCTTACTCCCATGTAACTTAGCGTAGAAAGATAGTTCAACACATGGAGAACCTCACCCACTTCCTACTCTGTCACTTCTCTCATGCCTGGGTTTGTCTATACCATGGTTTTGGCCATGTTCCATGTGCTATGAGAATGTTCTAGCAACAGTGGTCTGTGATATCACATTCTATTTTATTTGCACTCTCAGTGGACTCATTTTTCTCACAAACCCCCTATGTACAAGATACCAAGCAAAACAAAAAGGTCTGTGAGCAGATCAAACGAATCTGGACTGCTTTTTCATGTCCAAGTATTACACATCTCTGCTAATTTCCATATTGGAGCAAAACATCTGATAAGATGCAACAACTGAGACGACAGAAAAATTAAACATTAACATTAAAACAATTCACCCACACGAATAAGAACAGTCAGCTGAGAGGAGAGAAAACCAATTTTCAAAGGCGTCACCAATTTGCAAAATGCTAACATCAAATGGACAAACCACTAAGCCACATGCTTAAAAACGTTCACAAAGATTTTAGTAATGGTGGCGTAGTTTTTAATTGGCTAACCCTCCCACCGAAAAGAATTAAAGCCTCTATAAAATATATCTTAAAACAATTAGTTAAAAACACTGGAGAGCAACCAAAAAAGGACAGAAATTGGAGGGAATCTGACACGTGAAAGAAGGGAGTTGCACTGGTCAAGATCCATTATTTATGGGCCATCTCCCAAGATTATTCCGCCGGCTGCAAAGGGTCAAATCAACAGAATTCAAACAGAAAGCTAGGGTTTCATCGGCTTGAGGAGTAAAATGACAAGATTCAGAAGCAGATGAATGGAAACTGAGCAGAGAACACCTGAAAAGAAGGCCACAGAGACAAGAATCCCCAAATCTATTAACTCCTCCAATCTGTGCATGTGCATGGGAGATTCGAAAAGGTCCACAAAAAGCAAGAACTAAAAGGCTGAAAGAAAGGAGATGAGATTTCTGTTTCTCACTGTGGGACAGTGAGTCTGAAGCCCAAGTCCCATAAAGTTAAAGGGACTTAAAACACCTTGGGCTTTCTACTGAAACCCCAACTTGATTACACCTTATGAGTGAAAACTATGTCCCAGGACTATGGAATTTGTCCAAGAACTAAGGCGGAAGCGTTAAAAAAAAAAAAATCCCACTCTCAAAAGGCTTCACAAGGCTTTTAAGGTGATAACCAGTATTTTAGCTGCCTGCTAGAAAATAAAGAACAGAAGAGAAAAACCATAAGAAAAAGCCCTTGCTAAAATTTAAGTTACTCTTGATTTAAAAGAAAAAGAAGAAAAAAACAAACCGATCAGAAAACTAGGACTTGAAAGAACTTCCTCAATTGTGATGAAAAGTATTTACAAACTGCATACACCTAACATTATACTTAGTAGGGAAAGACTAAATTCCTTCTTTCTAAAATTAGTTATGAGACAAGGAGGTCTGTCCTAGAGGCCTCCAGGCACAATAAGACATGAAACGGAAATAAAAGCCATAAGTATTAGGAAAGAAAAAGAAAACTGCCTTTATTCATAGACAACATGATTATTTACAGAGAAAATCCTAAGATATCTCCCCCCCCCAAAAAAAAAATACTCTAGTAGAAGTAATAATGGAATGTTTTTTAAGGTCATAGGATGCAAAGTCAAGGAACAAACAAAAAAATTCATTTCTATATACTGCTAACAATTTCAAATTAAAACTTCTAAATACCATTTATAACAGCATCAAGAGTTTAAAATACTTAGGAATACATTTTTAAAAATGTACAAGATCTATTGAAAATTATATAGAAATGTTAATACTGGTATAGATGAGAAACATTAAAAGCCATTGGTAAATGGAGAAATATACCATGTTTATGGATTTGTAGATGTTCACAATTGTTCAGATGTCAGTTCTCCTCAAAGTGACCTATAGATTCAATACAACTTAATTTGAAATCCAACAGGCTTTTGTGTGGAAATTGATAAGCTGACTCTAACACTGACATCAAAATTTTAAATACTGTGGGGCACCTGGGTGGCTCAGTCAGTTAAGCATCCGACTTCGGCTCAGGTCATGATCTCATGGTTCCTGAGTTCAAGCCCCATGTCGGGCTCCGGGCTGACAGCTCAGAGCCTGGAGCCTGCTTCGGATTCTGTCTCCCTTTCTCTCTCTGCCCTGCCCCTGCTCACGCTTTGTCTCTCTGTCTCAAAAATAAATAAACATTAAAAAAAATTTTTTTTTTAATTTTAAATACTGAGAACAACTAAAATAACCTTCAAACAAACAATCAAAAAAGAACACATTTGGAAGACTCACACTATTTAACCTTAAGACTTACTATAAAGCAATAGCAATAAACAAGGTGTGGTCCTGGCATAAAGACAGAAAAAATAGATCAATGGAACAAAATAGAAAATCCTTAAATAGATCCACAGTGGGGACAATTGATTGGTGACAAAGGTTCCAAGGTGATCCAATGGAAAAATGAAAGTCTTCAACAAATGGTAGGTAGTATAACAACTGGATTAGAGAATGGAGAAAAGAAAGGTCAACCCTTCACACACAAATATTAAGAAGGAACAAAAACTTAAATATAACATAACACAGACCTAAACATAAAAGCTAAGCCTAAAAGCTTCTAACAGAGGGGCGCCTGGGTGGCGCAGTCGGTTAAGCGTCCGACTTCAACTCAGGTCACGATCTCATGGTCCGTGGGTTCGAGCCCCTCGTCGGGCTCTGGGCTGATGGCTCAGAGCCTGGAGCCTGTTTCCGATTCTGTGTCTCCCTCTCTCTCTGCCCCTCCCCCGTTCATGCTCTGTCTCTCTCTGTCCCAAAAATAAATAAACGTTGAAAAAAAAAATAAATTAAAAAAAAAATAAAAGCTTCTAAAAGAAAATGGGAGAATATTTTTGTGACACTACGACAGATTTTTTAAGGAGGATACAAAATATATAAAACTATGAAAGAAGAGATTGATAAATTGGACTTCAGAGAAAATTTTTTTAAACATTTATTTTTTGAGAGAGAGAGAAAGAGTACACACAGGGGAGAAGCAAAAGGAGAGGGAGAATCTTATTCAGGTTCCACACTAGCCCTGAGCCTGATGCAGGGCTTGATCTCATAACTGTGAGATCTTGAGCCAAAATCAAGAGTTGGATGCATAACCAACCGAGCCACCAAGGTGTCCCTGGACTTCAGAAAAATTTAAAACTTCAGCTCAAGTGTTAAGAAGGTGAAAAGGCAAGCCACACCCTTGGAGAAACTATTCACAATACAAATTTCTCACAAAGGATCCTTATCTAGAAACACAAACAACTCCTATAAATCAATAATAAAAAGACAAACTCAGTTTCAGAAAACAAAAGACTTCATGCACTTAAGAAGAAAATGACCAATCAGCCCATGAAAAAGTATTCAACATCAGGGAAATGCAAATTAAAACCACAAGATATTATTTTATACCCACTAGAATCTCTAAAATTAAAGAGGATAAACATACCAAGTATTGGCGAGGATATGGGATAATTGGAATGTTCAATACATTGCCCGTGGGAACACAAAAATATGACCACTTTAGATAAACATTTGAGAGTTTCTTAAAAAAATTTTAATGTTTATTTATTTTTGAAAGAGAGAGAGCGCCCATGCGGGCACGTGTGCACAGGAGTGGGGGAGAGGCAGAAAGAGAGAGGGAGAACTCACACACGGCGAGATCATGACCTGAGCCCAAGTCAGATGCTTAACGGACTGAGACACTCAGGCACCCCATACATTTAAGAGTTTCTTATAAAGTCGAACATGTATCTCCTTTATTATCCAGCAATTCCATCACTACATATCTACCCAAAGGAAATGAAAGTGTACATCAACAAAAATGTATGTATAAGAATGGGCATAACAGCATTATTCCTAATAACCAAAAATAGGGAAGACTCCAAATGTCCATCAAGAAGAGAATGGGTAAACACGTTCTACTATGTTTATATAATGGAATACTCAGCAATAGAAAGGAATAGGATGCTGACGCACACAATGACCTGGGTGGATCTCAAAGAAATTATGCTCTGCGCAAGAAATCAGACACAAAAGAGAACATACTATGTAGTTCCATTTACATAAGCTTCAAGAATAGAAAAAACTACGGTGAGAAAACAAAACAAAACATCCCATTTGTTGCCCCGGGAGGCTGACTGGGAAAGGGCAGAAAGGGAACTTTCAGAGTGGTGGAAATGTTCTTTATTTTGGATTGGGGTGTTGTTTACATGGTTGTGTGCATTTGCCAAAGCTCAAATTCTTCACTTATGATCTGTGCATTTCACTATATGTAAATTTTACCTCATTTATTTTTTAAAAAATTAGGGATGGGAAGTGGAAGAGGAATAGAATCCTTTAAAGGAGAATGAGACAAAGATTATAAGAAAGGGAACATGACCCTTAAATTTTTAACACATTCAGGGGCAAACTAAAAGGTTGGCCCCAAGGCAAAAATCTGAAGCACAATTTAATAGGCATGAACGAAAAGAGGCAAGAACCAATTCGGCTAAAATGATGATGAAGAAAATAAAACTCAGTGCATATGTTAAATCACGAGATTGTCAGATTTAGCAAATGTATTGAATCTGGCAACCCAAAGCAATAGATCCTTAGAAACAAAACACCAGCCCGCCCAACATAAAACAATTTTCTAAAGCATCTTCTACAAAATGCTCTTTTTATAATTTCCATGTTAGAAATTCTTACTGAGTATGAACTAACTTATACCAGGAACAGCCAAAACTTATCCTTACCTTCAGTGAAGCTCCCTGTTAGGGTTATTACCACAAATACTTTCCCTTCTGGCTCCAGATCCACCTAGAAAGAGAAAAGAATTGTGTGTCATATTCTAATTGTAAAGTATTTTTTGAGGGCCTCAAATAATTCTTTACAAAGAGGTCTATATTGTGCAAATCACAGCCATAAATCAGACCTCAGCAGTCTTTCATTCAACAGTAGGGGAATAAGAAACAAGTGCACAAGAAACTACAAAGATAAAAAAGCAAATCTAAGAGAAACAGTTCTTTCAATAAGTTTTCCTGGTCTTGAATTTTATTCTCTTCCATTTTGGCTCCTTGTGATATTATTGAGAAGTACGCAAAAACTTGGTCACTGTTTCTGAGACATTCCTAGCTGACGTCAGGGCAACATTTTATTAACCCACATGGCGGGTGTATGAAATAGAGAAACAATGGCAACATACAAGGTAATGAACAAATGTGGCATAGTCAGTTGCAACCTTTCCTTTTAGGAAGTAAAAAGTAGGAGAATACTGTCTCCATCTCTACCATTTTCTCTAAGTGTAGTTCATCTTCAGGAAGCACCAGGGAAGGCAATTCAGGAGCTTTGCATGCACTGCTCTTGCTCATTCCCGGAGCGTCAACATCCTTTAAAGCTCTTAATCTATGCTCTGAGATATCAAGACATCTGCTCTGCAAACGAGGCAGCTTGCAGTCTCCCAGCTAGGTCTCATCCTCCACACACACTCGGGTTCCCAAAGACCCTCATGCAGCATGCCTCTGGATTTGGGCAGCGCCCTCTAGATCTGCTCTGATCACACTCAGTCCAGGTAGACAGGCTCTGCCCTCTCCGTGCTGCGTGCTAACCTTGAACTCCCCAAGAACACCTCTGGGCCTTGGACTGTGAGGTTCTTCTGGCCCCCAATATGTGAATTTACAGCTGTCAAAATCTTGTCAGATTCAGCCATGGCTCCATTTCTGCCTTTCACTTTTCATCTGAGAGAGAGAGGTCCAAAGAAGCTGAGTACAGATACAGCTGGCCATTTTTGGTAGAATATTACATTTAAAGAAGCTGCAAATCGTATGGTATCGTGTCCAAACTAGGCAAGGACATGGCCTCCAGCCTGACTGCCCCAGCTGGTTCAGGTCTCTGGGCAAGGTCTTTAACCACCCCAAGCTTCACTGTTCTCATTCAAAAGTCAGTGACATCACTATTCAGCATTTCTGGCAGGGCTTCCACCAGATGAGCTCAAAGAGCCTTGACAGTGCTATTTACTGTTTTTACTTTGTCACCCATTGGTGACAAAGACTGGTGGAAAAAATGCATTGACCTTACATATTTTTTTAATACCACGCTCCAATTCCATACTTTTTCAAAATAAAAGATGCCTGTTTTGCTCTGACTCAGAAAGTGTCACCTGTACAACAGCCTATTCTTATAAACCTCCCATTCTTCTGCACAAAATCTGCTGTCACGGTGTTACCACACATCACCCCAGTGTTCAAACCGGCTACTTACCTCATGACTACCGCTTAGTTAACAATAACCCCTTAACTATCTTAATACCACTTGTGAACCTTTATGGAACAGTTCTGAAAATAGAGCTCTCTGGAGAGATGACTAAACAGGATGTCAGTCTCTAATTGTCTCCACTCTCTGCCTTGACTTGTTTCAAGTCAAAAATATGTTATTTTTACAAGCCACTCCCTCATCTTCAATATAAAGGCCTGGCAGAAAGCACAGGCATGCACACACATTCAACTCACAATATAAACTGCTGCTGGCATAGAAGGAGCTGCTGCCAGCCTCCAGACAGACAGACAGACTGCCGGGGCCGCCTCTGAGATCCTGCGGTCCACGGCCAGCCCGTAAACTCCCTGCAACACTGCCCTGCGGGCCCACAAAGAAGGCCACTCCACCCCCACGGGCCCAGAGCTGCTCTGACAGCCAGAGGTGCCACCACACGGAATCAGGAGCCCTCACAAGTAAAACGGGTTTGCTTCCTCGTTTTACTTTTGACCACTGCCACCGTCACCATGGAAAAGCCAGCCTCAAACACCAGCGTCAAGCCTAGCCCAGCTAAGACCCCTGACCTTAGAAGAGGGCTTTACAAACTACTGGTCCACCATCAGTCTGACAGGAAAACAATGGCGTGGGTTGCACACAACAGGGACTCTGCAACAGAAGATACGCGCATGTCACACAGTAAGGAAAAGTGCTATGCTGTGAAACTGCTGTTTGCGGTTTCATACGCATGTTTAAGAGTATACTGGGTTTTGGTGTAAAAATGTATCTCTCTCCAAAAGCAGAAGTGTTTCCACCATTAGTTTCCATGCATTGATACTAGTCTTTCCTCTACAGCTACGGTGGCTATTTTCTCTCCAGGCAGAACATCCATTCCAGCCTCCCGGAACAGCACTTCCGCTTGATTTGAGAACTATCCCTCCCTTATGGTGGTCCAGATGGTACAGCTGGGATTCTACTCCTAGTTCCAGATTGGACATGTGACCCAGGCCTCGCCAGTCAAGGCACTGAATTCTTCCAGCCACGATGGCTGGCCTGGAGCTGACACGTACCCTATAACCAATCATCTGAGTAATCACTATTCCCTACCCACAGTAACTGGCTCAGGTGTGGGCACAAAATCTAACTGGGTCCAATCAGGAATCCTGGATCTATAAGGAAGAGACAAGATCTCACTTCTGCTGAGCTTTAATCTAGAAGGACATAAACTTGGGAGTGTCTGGCACCCTTCCTGTCACCACATTGGGCTAAAGAGGGAAGCCAGTTACAAAGAGAAAGCCGACAGACAGAAAGAGACCAGGTCTTATTGTCATTTACATCCTTAGATCAAGCAAGGCTTGATTCTTCTGGACTTTTCAGTTATCTGAGCCTGTAAATTCCTTTTGCTTTGGCCAGTTTGAGTAGGGTGTCCTATCATCTGTACCCAAAAGATTATCCAAATTGGCAGCCAAAGAAAATTAGTCAACTATTTAAAAACAGTTATCGCCTCCCCTCTATACCTTCAAACATCCATTTTACCCCTACAATCTGATCCTCTGCCTCCTTTTGGCATCGAAACAGCTTCTGCAACCAATGACAAATACAAAATACAAACAAACAAAAAAAAACAAAACAAAAAAAAACCACTGTCAAATACAAAGATATGTGTTTTCATGTCCATTGATTTCTGCAGCTCTGATCCTCTTGACAGCTTCCTTCTTTATGATTTCCTTGCTCCTTATTTCCAGGGCACCCACTTTCCTCATCTTCTCACTGTTCTCTTTCTCTCTCAGACTCCTTTCCAACATATCTCTCTTGCGCGCACGTGCGCGCGCGCGCACACGCTTCTTTCCAGCACCTCTTTCTCTCTCTCGGGTTGCCTTTAAACCATGTTAAGCCCTCTGTTTCTTCCTCTGTGTTTCTTCCTCTGAGCCTGCTTCGGATTCTGTTTCCCTCTCTCTCTGCCCCTCCCCCATTCACATTCAGTCTCCATCAGAAATTATAAAAATTAAAAAATTAAAAAACAACTCAAAACTCATCCTTATAGGAAGACCTTCCCAGACCTTTTATTTTTTTCCCTTTGAGAGAGAGAACGTGCATTCACGCGCACGAGTGGAGGAGGGGCAGACAGAGAGGGAGGGAGAATCTTGAGCAGGCTTAATGCCCAGTGCAGAGCCTGATGCAGGGATCAATCTCACAACCATGAGATCATGACCTGAGCTGAAATCAAGAGTCAGATGCTTAACCAACTAAGCCACCCAGGTGCCCCAATTTTCCCAGACCTCTCCAAGCAGTTGGACAACTTTGCACCATTCTAGACACCATTGCTAGAACCCACATCATGCTGCAGTCATTATGCCCTGTCCCTTAGAATCTACCTTGAACATAAGAGGACTGAAACATTCGTGGAACTAATGAGTAAATAAGTTAACACAAGGTGAATATCCCAAGCTCCTTCAGTAGCTTCCTACAAGGCATGGTTTTCTCCTCCTTCCACATTCAGATCAGTTTCCTCCAGATATGCTTTAATTTCTCCATATACCCTTAAAAAGAGAACATCGGCCTGTAGGTATGACTGGGTCCTTAAAGAGGAGAGCAAAATAACATCAACCTTGATCTTGTCAGTGACACTGTCCATGGCTGATGCAGCTACAGACTGCATGAGCACTATGAGAAGCCCTAGTGAGCCAGGTTGAGTTTGCTATCAACTAAAACCTCTGCACCTCTTCTATGTGCCATCAGCCTCTGTTTCCCACATCCTGTGTAGTGGTTAGGCCCAAAATCCTAGGAGCTTCCTATTTTCTCCCTAGAACTACAGTTTGTTCTAGGCCCCAAGGTTTGCTACATCCCACATCCACTTGGTTCAAATAATTTTCCTTCTCAGCTTTATGGCCTCCAATGTCAGGCCATGGGTTAGCTATGTCATCATCTAAAGCACTGAGAGAATGTCCAACAGAAAAAGGCTGAAGCCAGAGTGTTAGGGAGGCTTCACATAGAAATGGATGCATTTAGCATTCTTTCTGTAACAGACATTCAGGGAGAAATAACTATACTAATACTTCTCTCCAATAGACCACTTCTGTGGGTAGAAGGGCACTCCTGGGCGCTGTCAAAACTCAGAAAGCAATAGACTTTTCTTTTTGTTTAATTTACATCCAAGTTAGTTAGCATATAGTATAACAGTGATTTCAGGAGTAGATTCCTTAATGCCCCTTCCCCATTTTAGCCCATCCCCCTTCCCACAAGCCCTCCAGTAACCCTCTGTTTGTTCTCCATATTTATGAGTCTCTTATGTTTTATCCCCCTCCCTATTTTTATATTTTTGCTTCCTTTCCCTTATGTTCATCTGTTTTGTATCTTAAAGTCCTCCTATGAGTGAAGTTATATGATTTGTCTTTCTCTAATTTCCCTTAGCATAAAACCCTCTAGTTCCATCCATGTAGTTGCAAACGGCAAGATTTCCTTCTTTTTGATTGCTGAGTAATACTCCATCATATATATATATATATATATACACACCACATCTTCTTTATCCATTCACCCATAACAATGGACTTTTTAAAAATGACATTATAATGCACAAATAGTATTAATTCAACAAATGGCGCTGTAACCAATGGATGTCTATATGCAAAATAGTGAACTTCAACTCTTACATTGTAAATTACACAAAAATTAACTCAAAATGATCACAGACATAAAGAAAAACCTAAAAGTTTAATACTTCAAGAAAATACACAAGGGAAAGTTGGGAGGATCCTGGGTTAGACAAATTTTTCTAGATATGAAACCAAAAGCACAATCCATGGAAGAAAAAAATGACAAATTGGACTTCATCAAAATTAAAGTTTCTCTCTTTGAAAGACCTGCTCAAGAGTATGAAATATGAATCACAGATTAGGAGAAAATAGTTGAAAATAGTATAAAACAGATCAGGAGTAAATCCTATATCTGATAAAGTATTTGTATCCAGAATGGAGGACTTACAAAATTCACTAATAAAACGAACAATCTAACTTTTCAAAGATGGGTTTCATCACTTCATGTTTCACTGAAGAAGATATACAGAAGGCAGATAGGTACATAAAACAAGTTCAACATCATTACTCATTAGAGAAATGCAAATTAAAACCACAATGCAATAACAATATATACCTCTTAGGATGGCTAACATTGAAAAGTCCAACCATACTCTTTGCACAAATACAGAATAACTGGAATTCTCACACACTATTGATGTGACTGTACAATGGCACCATTACTCTGGAAACAGTTTGACATTTTCTTAAAAAGTTACACAACACACACACCTCCCATTTGATCCGGCCATTCCACTCCAGGTATATACCCAAGATTAAAGACAGCATATGTCCATACAAAGACATGCACACAAATGCTCACAGGAGTTTTTAAAATGTGGTATAGCCATATACTGGAATAGCATTCAATAATAAAAAGAATGAACTGTTGATGCATGCAACAGCATGGAAGAATACTGAATGAAAGAAACCAAACAAAAAAAGAGTACATTCTGTGTAGAAAAGGCAAACTAATCTATAGTGACAGAAAAGTGATCAGGGGTTGCCTGGGGGCAAGGGTAAGGAAAATAGGACAAGTGATAGGGAAGGATTACCACGGGGCATGAGAGTACCAACACAATTAAATGGAAAAAGAATATTCTTTTTAACTAATGGTGCTAGGACAACTGGATATCCACATGCCAAGGAATGAAGGTGGCCTGTACCTTATACCATATGTAAACATGAACTCAACGTGGATCAGAGACCCAATGACAGAGTTAAAACTATAAAATTCTTAGAAGAAAGCATAGGAGTAAGTTTTCCTGACCTTGGGTTAGACAATGGTTTCTTAGGTAGGACATCCAAGTGCAAGATATGACATCAAGTACAAGAATATGTACAAGCGACAAAAAAAAAAAGTGATAAGTTGGACTGCATCAAAGTTAAAAACTTTTAAGGTAGGAAAACAAAGAGTCTATACCTCACCACCCAGATACCCTTTCCCAAGGGCCGCTCTCATCAACTTTCCCCTTCGAAGCCTCAGCTGGCTTCCCAGTGCCTTCAGAATAAAACTCAAGCCGCTCCACCTGGCTCTCTGGGCTGCCCGGGTTCCCTTTCACTGGCTCCACATTAATTTATCCAAACCTCTTTTTCAAGCTTCCATTCTTTAAACCTGCTCATCCAGTCAGGCCTGTCTCCTCACCACGGCTTAGCCGTTCCTTTGCTCATGCTGTCATCTCTGCTTGGAAAGTCTCTCTTCACCTAGCCACTCATTCAAACCTTTACTGAATTATTCCCGGGGCTGGGATTATCTCCAGGTGTTCAGGATTTCCCAAAGTAGCTCCCTAGGGCTACAGGTGGGATATGGAACCCAGTGTACCTGGTGAAAATGAGCCAGCCATAGGAGCAGAAGGAAAGAACTTTTCCCAGGAAGATCTTGACATGAGCATTGATCCCTCTAGTCTCAAAATTCCTATCTTGAGTATTATCTGAATACTTACCTATGCCCTTGAACAATTAGATAACATTTCATATACTTATATCTTGTCACTTGCAGTAAGTCTGTAAGCTCCACTCCAGCAGGATCTGACACTTTTATGTTCCCCAAAGGGCCTAGCAAAGTTCCTTGAACCAAATAAACACTCAACAAATATCTGTTGATTTAGTCTAATGAGTTGAATTGGAAGTTGCATTTGATCACCTCAATTTCATCACCTATAAAATGGGAATAATATCCCCACATGCTATAATAAACATGAGAGAGCACTTCACAAAATATAAAAGCACGCCAAAATGACACCAAGGCATACCAGTAGCGTGTGGAGTTCATGGGCCCACGGCCTAGGCATCCTGCTCTGTTTGCTTGATGTTCCCACTAGATCTCTAGGATCCCCTCCCTCCCCTCTACACCCCTACCCTGTGTTTGCCTTCCCTTGGCATCACTTGGCAGAAGCTGAACAAGTCACTTACATCCCGACTCTGTCTCCTTGGTCATGAAATGAGAGGACTGTCTAAAAACCTTTCTAGCTCTGATGTTGCATGATTCTAAACAGGCTTAGATAAAAGCCTACACACAGGACTCAACGGAAACACTCATTTAATTAACTGGTAATAATTTACAACCATTTCCCTTCACAAAAGGCATTAGAATTGATCATAGACAGGAACCTTCTGTCTACTTAATATTCATCTTGTCCTGGGATAAGCAGAGGGATCTAGCATATTAAAAGAAAAAAAAAAAAAACAATCCTTTATTTGGGCAAAAGTAGAAGTTCACCTAGACTCTGGGCCTTGAGCCAAACATCTGTGAGATTCAGATTTTTGGCTTGGTGGCTTGTTTCTATAACTTTTCTAAGTCCTGCTGTCTAGCGATAAGTAACCACCTAAAACCGTGATAAAGTATTTCACAATTCTCTTTCAGCTGAAACTATCAGGCTTAAGAATGAAAGTTCATATCTCCAACAAGGAAATATACAGCTGTGTTCTTTAATAATACAAATAACAGCTACTATGTCTTGAGTTTATCAATATGTAGGAGCTAAGTGTCTGACCTACATTGTTTCTCACCTTCACCACCTGCAAGTATCACCACCACCACTATACGGACGGGAAAAATGGAGGCTCAGAGAGGTAATGGAATTGACCAAGGTCACCAGCAGTGAAGGCCAAGACAAGACCCAGATTCAATGAAGATCACATACTGGTTCCATAGCAGCCTGTCTCAAGGCTGCAATGTGTGACGGCATCTGTCTATGGGTTACCGCAGGCTTACCCCTTGCCTTTTGCTCCCCTGATGCCAGCTTGCCTGTGTTTCTGGCATGGTAGGTCATCACATCACCTGTCTCCTTTGGGAACTCACGCAAAACTCATGCCATCAGCACCTGAGGATGCTCCCTGTCAAATGCCAGTTTTCCTCAGTGTTCCAGGCTCGCCTCCTCACTGCCAAGGCCAGTGGTAGTGGCACCAGCCTGACGGTGTCACTAGATGGCTCCCCATGGGGGGTACGAGGCAGGAGCTGCTAAGCATAGCAAATCTGTGCTGGAGCTGGTAAAAAGCAGTGGGCAGCTCAGGACCCATTAGTCATCTGCCTGGAGGACCCGAGTCAGTGTCATGTGCTGTAGACAGACAATGCATCCCCTCGCTGTGGGAAGGCATTTATAGCAAAAGGGGGTGAATGAGGCAAATCCCACAGCCCTGCTGATTTTCTATTTTCATCTAACAATCAGACAAGTTTTAGGAGTTAAAAACACACTAAGAGGTATCACAGATTAAAATTATCAGAAAAAGGTGGCAAAAACTGAACAGAAGAGTGAGGCTTATCAAATCTGACTCAAGTTGAAAGTGAAGGAAGATACTATCTCTATTTTAGTGATTATGTCCTCATCTTGCCAAGTCTGGGCCTTCCATTAGGGTCAGAAAAGGGGATGGGCATAGAGCCCCAGGCTGTGACCACAGCTCTGGTGGCAGGACATCTGGTGGACTAGCCTTTAAGTTTTGTTTGTTTGTTTGTTTGTTTTTCATATCTATGGTTCCAAGTCAGAAGTGATTTCTGAACTCCATTGAGCAAGTGAAGACGTTTCAATACTACTAAAGAATCTGTCTCTGAAATTCACACTTAAGGCTCATGATAACTCTTCACGAGCCCAGCTAAACATACCCACAAAACCATTATAAATTTAACTGACACTCCATTACCTCTATGTTCTAGCATAAACGACGTATCTCGGGCGAAGTTAAAATCTGGTGCATTAAAATTAATTTTTCAAAGTTTCTCTGCCCATAAGGAAAAATCAAGATTGATTGATTGAAGAGTCAAGATTGGATATCTCTGAGGAGAGGTTTTGTTTTCTCTGCCAAAAGTGGGCTAAGGACAGATAGAAATGGCCTTCTGGAGAAGTGCTGTGTCTCTCTGTCAGTCTTTGACTCCACTATCTAAGGGACTGAAAATGTAAATTAAATGAAGGTCGCCTTAGGCTCTTCAAAATGTTCCACTACGGTTCGTCCCCAGTTACATCCCAGGTAGTTTAATTCTGTGCTTACCTGATGCATCCTCTGTGAATGAGGACAGAGGCTGTGAAGGCCCCTGCCCAGGCCCCACTGCAGTCCAGAGAGGCTAGCGCTCCTAATGGACCAAAAGGGGCAGGCCAAGCCCTTCTGAAGAAGCCAAACACCCACCCTGGAAACCGGCAAAGGCTTCTCTGAATAGCACCCTCCAAAACCGAGGAGGCACCTTCCTTCTCCTCCAACAGGATGTCCCCGAGGACCTCACACTAAAGCAGATCCTGAAGTGAGAGAGAGAACCATAGTAATTGTGTTCCTTCACCATACCGCATATCCTCCATATCAAAGAACACTTTAACATTTTTTTTTTTTTTTGGGACAGAGAGAGACAGAGCATGAACGGGGGAGGGGCAGAGAGAGAGGGAGACACAGAATCGGAAACAGGCTCCAGGCTCTGAGCCATCAGCCCAGAGCCTGACGCGAGGCTCGAACTCACGGACCGCGAGATCGTGACCTGGCTGAAGTCGGATGCTCAACCGACTGCGCCACCCAGGCGCCCCATCAAAGAACACTTTAAAGGAGCACTTTCTTCATGATCTCAACCCTTCTCTTTCCTGCTCCATAGACCCTTCCAGAAAGAGAACATACTCTCCACTTGCCAGGATGAGGCACTAGATGAAACGGACAGGTGGCTGTTTGACCCTGGCTACAGGAGACAAATGCTGTCCATGCCCAACCTCCTACTCAGCAGCCTTCCAGCCTCCTTCCTTTTCCACAGCCTCTGTGGCTGTCTGGTAAGAGGTGTCAGTGCCCCAAGAAGCCTCCTCCTCTGAAGGGAAGCTCCCACAAAAAAGGGAAGATAGCAGGAGATAGAGTCTAGTAAGTTTTGCCACAGATGTTAAGTTACTTTTCTAGAGTGAACAGGGATATATCAAATATTTGTAATGAAATAATTATCCCCCACTGCTCTGCCCCCATCCTAACATTTTAAACTGAAGATGTCAGATTATTTTTTTAAAAGGATATAAATACACCCAGAATTATTCTACATTGTTGACTCTCACTATCCATCATAATGGAGGAAGAAGGCAAAAGCTCTAGCAAAACCAAATCGAGGAATAAGCCAAAACTACATATTTAGCATACTTAAGCATTCAGGATGCTTTACTCGCTTATACTTAAATGGCCATTGCTCAGGCTCTAGGTCAACTGGAAAAGACTCTAAATTTCAAAGGACACCAGAAAATACCTCCAGCCCAAGTGTCTCTCCCAAATGGTTATGACACCTGTACTCTTTTTGGTCTTCCAGAAGGAAGGAGAAATGAAAGCTCTACAGAAGGGACATTTATGCCCTTCCTAGAAATTCAGATAGCTTTCCAGGTAGACCAGAAGAGGAAGTATATACTAGTGCATAGAGGACCTGTTGGTGTTACAAACGGTTGAATGCAGACTCTGTCAATGAAACAGGTCAAGAACAACGCTGGAGAGGAAAGGGTATTCGATCAATCATTGCCTCATGGCACAATGGAAAGTTAGCCCTTATCCTAGGACAATGGAGAGCCACTGAGGGGGTTCAGTCAGCAATGTTACAGGATCACATCTATATGACAGGTCCCTACCTATAGAGTGTTGGGGTTATAAGGAGAAAGAAGCTGGTGGTGGGCATAAACATTCAAAGAATAGCCTGGCAGTCTTAGGGAAGGATGGCACTGACTTGAGCTAAGCCAGCAGCAGAGGGAATGGAGAGGAGGAGGCAGACAGAGGAAAGACAGGGGAGAGAGAAGCAGCCAAACCTTGTAACCGAAGTGTAATGGAAGATGAAAGAGAAGTAGCCACAGAGTCTCTAGGGCCAATGGTGGTCCCTGGTGCCATTAACTGAGACAAGAACTCCAAAGGGATGAGCAGATTTGGAAGGGAGATAGAGTTTAATCATTACCCATGTCAATCGACCATCTACGGCTTAACAACTGCAGATGAAGAACGAGGAAGGCCAGAAAAATATAAAATACAGCCCAGTACAGTCTCAGCCAAAAAGGTAAGGACAACATTAAAAACACATGCAGATCAAGGCCACTGTGACTCAAGAGAACATCATGAGCAGAGGTAGAACAAATATCGGAAAACAAACTAGAACAGTGTGCATGGAGGAGTGTCCATTCAGAGGACTAAGAGAAGGTTGGAGGCAAAACCATGGAAGCTGCTGCACCGGGAAAACTTTAACCTTATTATGCATGCGAAGAGCCATCACTAGAGGTTTCTGATTATGCAAATTAATGGAGAGTAACAAGTAAAGGGGGCATTTGGTCTATTAGACCAATGAATGGGGAATCACTATGGTCTAGAAATATGAAAAGTTTCATAAAAGTAGAATCAGCAGAAATTAAAAATAATTTGAAGTGAGTAAACAAAAGTAGTAGAAAGGCAAAGGAATATTGAATTTTGGAGCTGGGTAACCTAGGGTCTATGACCCACAGGCCAATTTCAGCCCACTGCTTATTTTTGTAAGTAAAGTTTTATCGAAACACAGCACACCTATCTTTGTTTACATATTATCTATGTGTATTTTTGCGCTACACAGGCAGAAGTAAGTAGTTATGACCGAGACCTTATGGCCACAAAGTAAAAAATAGTTACTGTCTGGCCCTTTACAGAAAAAGTCTGCCAACCTCTGTTGCCATCAACCAACCAAGGAACGCAGGGGGAAGGAACATGTTTTAAAAGGAAGGAAATGAGTTCAAATTTGGACACAAGGTACTCAAATAGAAACATCTAGCAAGAAGTTAGAAATAAGGACAAACTGTGAAGATAGGGATGGGGTTCTTATCTGGGAATCTTTCTCAAAAGTTGATCACTAAGAGCCACTAAATTTTTCAAGAAAGGGAGAATCAGAAAAGGAAATTCATTTAGGAGATGGAAGAAAGAAGAACCAGAGATGCAATCTGAGAGGTGCGTGGCCTCACCCAGGTGCGGTGTTGTGGCACGTGAGAGAAAACAGCTTCAAAAGGAAGAGAAGCCACACGCTGCACAGGTGGAGGAAGGTAAGAGCCCTCAGGCTTGGGAACTGGGAGGTAACAGAAGGACCAGGATACCCATCCCATCTTTAGCAGCTCTGTTGGAAAGGTCCTCCTCATGCTAAGCTAAAGTGCATCCAGATCCCTGTACCTTCCCCTGCAAGTTCAGTTCCACCTCTACAATTTACCCTGCCAAGATAGGGACAGAGAGAACAGCACAAAGGCAGGAAGGAACATGTAGTTTAGTTAAGTTGTACTATATAGTTTGAGTTTTGAAGGTAAAGCTAGAAATGCAAGGTTTGGATGCCAAGTTGAGTTTAAACTTAAGTGTAAAAAATGAGACTAGTAATAGTAAGGATAGGCTAGAAGACAAGCTAGCAGGGAGCAGACTGGACTGGGTTATAGCGGGCACAGTTAAGGGTCTATTCCAACCATACAGGTTGGCAGTGGAGGAAACAGGAGGAAAACACTGTAAGAGGAGCTCAGCGTGACTTGGAGACTAAGGGTTCAAGATGATGAAAAGCCAAAAAGGCTCCAGGATCGGAAGCTCGTAAGACAGCCTGGAAGAAGTAACAGAATCCAGAAGGTCAGTTGGGTGTGGATGACTCTAATTTATAAACATCTTGATTTTGAAAGGACAGGTTCAGGTAGAAATGTTTGGCCAAAAGATAGATGGGTCTGAAACGTAGAACAAAGGGCCAGGCAGAGTTTTAAGCGTCACCCAGGCAAAAGTACAACTGAGCCACAAGATAGTTGATCCCAAGGACAGAGGGTACAGTTGAAAGAGCAAAGGGTCAAGGGCCAACACCGTGTTTAGAGGATAGGAGAAAGCAGAATGAGCAAAAGAGAAAGAAGAGAGTGCAGAAAGACACCACAGTCACGTGAGGCACCCTGAGCAGTTCCACGTGCTTTTTTGCCATCTATCTTCACAACTGCCTTCTGAGTAAGGAGAAGCAGAGCACCATTATCCCCACAGTCTACTGCACAGTCACCCAGAGGGAAAAGACGTAATAAATTGGCGGCAGGTTAACCTAGGTTTGGATTTTAGGGCCTCAACTACCATTCCCACCATCCTGTGAAGAGAATCCTACAGCATTTATGTCTTTTAGAGAAGCCTGATTAATGAGTATTTACCACACAAGAAGGTTTCATAAAGTTTACCTGCTCCATTCTCTTACTTCTTCCTAAAGCATCTGCTTTTAGGAACTAGTTTCCATCCACAGCTGCAACCCAATGAGGGCATCCGCCAGCTGACAGGCTGAAAAAAACCTCCTGCCCTAATGAAGTTAGGTTTAGTTTCTAAACATCAGGTGAAATTAAAACCAGATCTGCTTTCAGATACAACTGGCTGGTAGGACTTTCAACTGGATATTAAATGAAATGGTGAGTTGGGGCCATTGATGGGCTTAGGAAGTAAGAAGAGAAACCTGAGACAGAATCCGCGGGGGGCGGGCGGCCGCGGCCCCCCCCCCCCCCCCCCCCCCCGCCACCACTTCCCACCCCAGATCTAAATCGGAGCTACTCAAACACCTGAACCAGGACTCTCTGGGGGCTTTTCAGGGAAATGGAAAACCCATCCCACACTACTTCCTTCTTTTAAAGCAGCAAATGACAAGGCCCTGCCAGCCTTGCCTTGTCCTATAAGAAACTGCTAATATTTATTCTATTTCTTCTACCTAGCAACACTTTCAAACTCTTAAAAATGCCTTCATGGGGTGCCCTGAGTGGCTCAGTTGGTTAGGCATCTGACTCTTGACTTCAGCTCAGATCATGAGCTCCTGGATCGTGAGATCCAGCCCCGCGACAGACTGCGCTGACAGCACAGAGCCTGCTTGGGATATTCTCTCTCTCTCTCTCTCTCTCTCTCTCTCTCTCTCTCTCTCTCTCAAAATAAGAAATCATTTTTAAAATGCCTTCATTAGGGCAGGAGGTTTTTTTAGGGCAGTAAAACTCTTCCATATGATACTATAAGGACACGAAGCATTTGTCAAAACCCTTAAAACTTCACAGCACAATGAACCTGAATGCAGTTAAAAAAATAAAAAGCATTTAGGAGGTCAAGAGATCCCAGGATGGAATGCAGACCACAACATGAGAATCAACCGTATTAAAATGTATGAAATCACCTCACCGAAGGGAGTAGGGGAAAAGGTGCTGAGCTAAGTAACTCTGGGAGTGAAGACTCTAGGCAAAAGGAGGCACTTAACTGTAGCTAAAGTTAAGCAGTGGGAATGATCCCAGCTGACCGTTCTGACACCGCTATACGTGTGAGCAATGGATGGATGGAGGGTGGTGGGAGGGAGCTTCTCACTGTTGCATGGGAGTCTGCAGACAAGGGGAGAAAGGCCAAAATGACCCATGTGGTACTGCATTGGAGGTGGAGACATCCATATGAACTCATGTTTGCTTAATACAGCTACATATGGATATACACGGAAATACAGGTATGTGTATACATAAAAGTTAGGACACATACATCCATTTCCTTGACCTGTCAGCTGGAAGGCCCTGCACCCAATGAGCAACATGCACACGCAGCTTCCAGAACTTGGTTTCTAATTCCATTCTCTGATAAAAGGAACCAGGGCTCCTTGAAAAAATGGCTGATTCCAGGGATGCATTAAGGAATATATACAATGAGCCTGGAACACCAGGTAATGCCAGCAAGAGTAAGAAAGCATCAAGGGGCACCTGCGTGGCCCAGTCAGTTGAGCGTCTGAATTAGGCTCAGGTCATGATCTCACCATTTGTGGGCTTGAGCCCCAAATCAGGCTCTGTGCTGACAGCTCAGAGCCTGGAGCCTGCTTTGGGTTCTGTGTGTGTGTGTGTGTGTGTCTGCCCCTCCCCAACTTGCACTCTGTCTCTCTCTCTCTCTCAAAAATAAACATTTAAAAATTAAAAAAAAAAAAGCAAGCCTTAAAAAAAAAACCCACAACGATGGAGGTATTTCACAAAAGGATAAAGGAGCTGCTGAAAGAGCTCCCAAAAACCAAAACTGGAAGAGTTTGAACAAAAAAATAATGTAGAATTGTATATAACCTGAAGTATAAATATTCATAAGTCCACAGAGAACTAAATAAATGATTGAATACATACATACATACATACATACATACATACATACACACACACACACACTGGGAGAAGGGACAAGTCTCCAATGCAGAAAATTATCAAATAATGTATGTACATACTGCCCCCCTCCTGGAGGTGGGCCATAACTCATCACACCTTAAGTGTGAGCTCTGCATAGTGACTTCCTTCCAAAGAGTACAGTGCAGAAAAGGAGGAAAAGGAGTAAGTTCAGGGGAGAAACCTTACAAACGTTAGCTCAGCCATGTGATCAAGGTCCACATCCACAGGATTAAATCATGTTGATAGTATTCCTGTATGTAATGTGTAGCAATGTAATTGATGTGACGTAATGAAATATGGCACTTTAATTCTGTGGTCTTCCTCTGTAAAAGCCTTCCATAAGCTCTATCTAACCACAGAGAAATATTAGGCAAACCCAAATTGAAGGATATTCTACCTGACTTGTATTCCTCAAGCTTTTAAGCTCACCAAAAACAAAGAACGTCTAAGAAACTGACAGTCTCAAGGAGACTAAGGAATAATGACAATAAAATACAGTAAAACCTTGGTTTGTGAGCATAATTCGTTCTGGAAACATGCTTCTAATCCAAAGCACCTGTGTATCAAAATGAATTTCAAGAACCATTGGCACAGTTGTGATCATGTGACGTTTGGCATCACGTACTACTCGTTTTGCAAGACACCGCTCATTCATCAAGTTAAAATTTATTAGAACTGTTTGCTCGACTCACGGAACCCTCGCAGAAAAAGTTACGCACGATCCAAGGTTTTACTATGGAATGTAGTATCCTGGATGGAATCCTCACACAGAAAGGGCACATTGGGTAAAAACTGATGAAATCTGATTAACCTATAGAGTTTAGGAATAATACATCATTATTGGTTCATTAGCTGTGACAAATGTACCATGCTAATGTAAGATAGTAATAACAGAGGAAACTGGGTGTGGGGTGTATGGGAATTCTCTGTACTAGCTTTCCAATTTTTTTGGAAATCTGCAATTATTTTAAAATGTCTATTTAAGAAAAATGTCTTTTAAATAAAAACTGCCTGGGGCGCCTGGGTGGCTCAGTCGGTTAAGCGTCCGACTTCAGCTCAGGTCACGATCTCGTGGTCCGTGAGTTCGAGCCCCGCGTGGGGCTCTGGGCTGATGGCTCAGAGCCTGGAGCCTGCTTCCGGTTCTGTGTCTCCCTCTCTCTCTGCCCCTCCCCCGTTCATGCTCTGTCTCTCTCTGTCTCAAAAATAAATAAACGTTAAAAAAAATTTAAAAAAAAAAAACTGCCTCCACTGAGGGCTAAATCTAGGTAACTTTCAGAGAAATTAAAGTCTGAATTAGTAACAATATTATGGTTGATAAATTTGACTCTGTCACCAAAGGGATGAAAAGAAAGCCAGAGACAGCTGTGCTAAACACCTGACCTTTTTAGACTGTGTATGTAACATTACCATATGAAGGCTGAGATGTCCCGTTCCTAACCTGCCCCATCTGGCGTGGTGTTAGCACATTGAACCTCAGCCAGCTTTCAGGCTGCGGTGTTCTGTTACCCCACACTCCTGGAGAAGGCCCACAGTGAGAACCCCAAGACTTGTTTTATTTTAGAAGAATTCCTTTCTCTACTTGCTCTTAGACAAGTTGTTAATAGGAGGTCTTCCCTTAAGCTAAAAGTAGGGAAAAAAAAAAGACAAAGTGAGGGAGAGAGGAACAAAGAAAAGAAAGGGGGGAGAGAGTAGAAATCAGCTACAAACGGCTTCCAACTACCATCTAACATAATGAGTATTTTTTTTTTAAGTTGAGGCTGTGTAATGCGAATGACATCATGCCCATTACACTATCTGATTTCACCAAGAGTTGTAGAAAAATCTGAACAGAAACGCCTCATCTAAAAAATGATGGACTCAGAGGAGGGGTTCAGCCCCGCTTTTCATTTTTCTGCTCAATGCCGAGGGAGTAAGAACTTCTCCAGGTCCCTGCCCCCTGAAGCCGGAGTCTCCCGCTGTACTTCCACACAAATACGGGCCCCCAGCCCAGGCCCAGTAAACAGCAGCCAATTTAACCAGCTCCTCTGGCGACGGACTCCAATGCCCACTCAAGTCTGGCAACCACTATAATTACTCTTCCTTCACTGTTCTCATTACTCCATCCTACTCTGTCCACCCAACCACCTAAGTAACTGTGTAATTTGCTTATGAGCAACTCATTAAAAAATATAATTTTCTGCACACATATTGTATCATATTATCTATGCACCGGTTGTTTTATATTAAAAAAATATGTTTTTTACTGAGAACTTTGTCATCTTATCAATTTTTTTTCTTTTTAATGCACTGCACTGGTTAGTCGCTATCAATAATCTGAGCCTTCTGGAGAAACTACTCCCAGAGCCAATGCATTAAACACTTAAAACGTAGTACTTTGGAGTTGATTTGAAAGCCAAATGCCCAAGAAAAGAACAATGACTGCAATTTTATTTATCAATATATACTATATTCCACAACAGAGTCCATTTACCAGAAGTTATATAATAAAATTGCAAGATGTAAACAGGTTAAAATTTAAAAAAAAATGAGAATGGGGAAAATGAAATAGGAGATCAAGACCAAGGGCCAAGTTCAAATGTAAACAATTTAACTCTTATCAAAGTTGAGCTGCGAATTTGAATCTGAATTTCTAAAGCAAAGTAGAAAGGGAACCTGCCTCACAAACATGATTCACATTAACCGTAATGAAACTACACCAGTTTCTCAAGAAGAAACTTCCAAGGACCTTAGGTCTAAAAAAAAAGAAAGAAAAAAAAAATGTTCCTAATGTAGTGTTTCTCGAAGTGTGGTCCCCAGACTAGCAACATCAGTATCACCAGGGAATTTCTTAGAAATGCAAAGTCTAGCCCCACCCTTAATGTAGTGAATCAGAAACTCTGGGGTGGGGCCCAGTGATCACATTAACAAGCCCTCTAGGTGACTCTGACGCAGGCTCACGCTGGAGTTTCAGAACCACTGCTTCAAGGGAGTCTTCACATAGGATACATCGGAAGTGGTTACAAACCTTGGAAATATCCCAACCATAAGTCAGTGCTGTGTTTTACACAGCAAATTCTAGTCGTGTTCATCAGAGTAAAGCAGATTTCTAAAATCCAAAACCCTATGGCCAAGTACACAGATTGGGTGACAAGAGTGGGCTAAAGTAGGTTTCCCAAGGACTGGCACATAGTAGACAGACGTACACAAGTGTTTTGAATAAATGAATGAGGAATACATGCACGCATGTATTGTTCAATACCCTTCAAACAATTCCCCGTAAGTACCAATTATTATCAGCTGTGCTTGGATGCCCCCATCAACTATATCACCTTCAAAGGCTGCAAACATTTTTAATGACTTTATTTGAGAAGGAAGAAATCACCATTTATAATCAAATATCTTTCTATTTTTAATTTTTGTTTGATTGCAAAAACATTTCAACCTCCATAGCACACTCCAGCTATCAACCCATGTTAGGTCCATAGCCAGGAGGTAATTAGTACCAGCCCTAGTTCTACCGAAGGAAAATACCTACAGGAGAGCTTCGTGAGTTGCCAAAAGGCACATCAGCATTAAATCCTCTGACCTCTGGCCTAGTTATCCTTCCTTTGTTATTTCACAAACATAACATGTGTCTGCTGGGCAGTGACTCCATAAAGTCAGCCCTGCCTTTAAAGGCTTCCCTTACAAATCCTTCTGGAGGATCCGCCTCCTATCTCCATTAGGCACAAGGAACATTAGCATGAAGCCTTCTACCCAGGTAGGACACACCCCAGGATCAAAGGAAGGCAAGATCATCTTAGAAGATGGTTTCTTCCTTTTTTTTTTTTTTTTTTCATAATGAAGGCTAATTCAGGGAATTCTGGTAATAGCCAGGGAAGAGCGAAGGGTGGGCTATGTCAGAAACCTATAGCAGATGCTGGATTAGAGGGTGCTGTAATGCACACACAAGGGCTCATCCAGGTTAAAGCACTTCTGCTCTGCCTGGTTGGGTTGCAGATTCGTCTGGCTCCTTCCCTAGAAAATCCCATTTCACAAGGCTCTCAGACACCTGGAGGCTCCTCCAAGGACCCCAGGTTAGGAGCCTATAGTCTATCTGGGTAACACATTCCTTGTAGTTGTTACAAGAAGGTCAAAAGCAGGACATAATTCTGCTCTGGGTGGAATTCTTTCTAGAATGATTCCAATGACAGGGTCAGAGTTAACATTCATTCATCCAATTAGTCATCCAGGAGACATTTATTGAGCACCTACTGCATTCCAGCCACCAAGCTGGGTGCTGAGAACAGGGAAATCTCAGGACAAGAGCGGCACCCAGGGACAACTTGGGCATGCCGCACCTTTTGTACGTGACCTTACCCATCGTGACCTGTGTGACAATTACATCAGGGCTGACCTCCAACACACACACACACACATGCAATATTTGAGTCGCACCATCTCATGTTGGTATTCCTGGGTACATGTCCCCTGGAGATGTTGAGTCAGACATGGACATTTAGATTGGGGTAGGGCAGACGACACCGGGAATTACTAGCTGACTCTACCCTGTCTCTGTGGTTGTAATGCATGCTTTCTTCACCTTCCTGTCTCTTTCCCCTTTTCCTGTTGTTCTTTGTCACACCTTCTGCCTTCTCTTAGCTCTACATCCCCAACCTGCCAAAGTAGGAAAGAGTCCTGCTTATGACCCCTGGGCCACCAGTTCCAGATGCAGTAAAGGGGTGGAGCAGTGGAGTATGTGAGAAAGTCGATACATTCAGGAAAAGAAGAGTTTCCCTATTCATCCAAATACTTGTTTCAGACATGTCACACTTGGTGCCTCTTAGTGCTATTATTTTAGAAGGAAAGGGGCGCCTGGGTGGCTCAGTCGGTTGAGCGTCCAACCTCGGCTCAGGTCATGATTTCATGGTCCGTGAGTTCGAGCCCTGCGTCGGGCTCTGTGCTGACAGCTCGGAGCCTGGAGCCTGCTTCGGATTCTGTGTCTCCCTCTCTCTGACCCTCCCCCATTTATGCTCTGTCTCTCTCTCTCTCAAAAATAAAAAAACATTAAAAAAAATTAAAAAAAAAAAAAAAGAAGGAAAGACTACAGCCGAAGGAGCCACCACTCTCAACAGAGAAGAACGCTGTGGTTTAAGGCTGAAGTTCTAGGGTTCCATTTTCAACCTCATTACACTGATGAGCCTTTGGCAACTCAGGCAAGTATAAAAATACACATAAACATAGAATACAGAGATGCTGAAGGATTGCTGATTGTAGAAGAAGGGTCCACAGCTGGCTGGGTACAAGCTCCCTTGCCTAATGAATACCATCCGTATTCCCAAAGCAATTAACAATCAGGTTGAAATGACCGACACCCGTGTCCTTATATTCAGGATGCCCATGAACTCTGAGGCCAGAGTCCCCAAAATGCCAGAGGTCGAGCTGGGTTCACCCGAAGTGGCCATCAGCCAACCTACAGCCTCCACTGCACTTCCTCACGGATGCCAGGTGAACTGGTGAATTACATGCTATTTTTCTCCTAACTGGGATCTGGCTCCTCTCCTGTTTTGCTTCCTTAGGGATCATTATTTTTTTTTCCCAAAGAAATAAAGAAATAAACATGGAAACCATTTTACCAAAGTAGGAATTTGTCTAGTAGTTTGTTTAAAATGTCTTCAGAGTTTTAGGAGTCTTTCCTTACTAGGAAAAAAAAAAGGCCAAACTTTTGGCAATATACTAATTCTTTTCATCTTACTTGGTAAATTTCAACAACAGAAAAGACACCCTAGTAACCTAAAACTTCACATACCTTCCCGAGGTGTGTAGTTTGCACCTCCTACACACTATGGAAAAAACAGGGCTTATTTGCAAGGAGCTCTGCCCTCACAGTCTCACCTTCTGACGGTCTGGAGGCAGCACATCGTCATTACCTCTTCAGATTGGGAAATTGAGACAAAAGGTAGAGAAGTTGCAGAACAAGGCTTTAGTAATTCCCAAGTTTCAGTCTTTCTTTCTTTCTTTCTTTTTTTTTTTTTTTTTTTTTTGAGAGACAGAGGGGCAGAGAGCAGGGGGAAGGGCAGAGAGAGACTCAAGCAGACTCCACACACAGTGTCAGGCCCCACTCAGGGCTGTGACCATGAGATTGTGACCTGAGCTGCAATCAAGAGTCAGACACTTAACTGACTGAGCCACCCAGGTGTCCCTCAGATTTCAGTCTTTCGACTTAACCCTTTTCTTCTTTCCCTTCATTTCTTCAGTCATTACACCCTTCCCTTACCGTCACAGCCGGAAATGACCTTTCTTCTGAACTCCTGTAGGAATTGCAGCCTGAACAATGCATCTATTAGTCATGTAATGCCATGCTATTTAAGTCCTGCATAATTATCTAACTTTTCCTGTGTTTATGTCTTGTTTCTTTGACTGAATGTGATGTCCTTTGGGGCCAGAATTAAGTCTTAATGCGTCTTTCTGTCCTCACACCAACCCAGCACACAGTAGGACTCCAGAAAATACATGGTAATGTGATTTGTTTGGATTTTTTCAAATCTCAGAAGACACAGATGCCTGAAGCTTAAAAAAAATTAAACACAGAAATACATAAAGCTGAAAATAAAACTTCAGATAGGATTGCACAGAAGGGCATATAATTCGGCCTCAATCTATTGCCTTCCTTAGCACTGGAAAATACTCAAATTTACTTTAGAGCGTTCAGTTCTTTTTGTTAATAATTCATTCTCTTACCCAATGAAATATGTGAGTTATGTGTTCCCTCCCTCTACAGAAAGAGAAATTAACTTTTAATAGGTCATGCAGAAACACCAAACTAAATAGCAATCAATGAAATAACTTTGAAAGGTATAAATATATAAAGTAGCATCATAAATCATATCCATTGTCAAAGCTTTCTCCCTATTTTACTCCTTAAAGAGACATAAACTCAGCCTTTTTTCCACACCATAAATAAATGACAAGACAATCCCAACAGAAGTCTTCAGAGATACTCAGATGAGATGCCCCCTGCATCTAGGAAGGCTGCTCAAAATATTTAGGACACTCTTCTATCTTTTGTGCTCATAAACATCCAAATACAATTTTTTATTCTACACATTGTCTCGTAATTCAGGGTGAATCTTACAAATTTGTCCAAGTGGAATCAAAGTCCTTTTTTCTACCCAATTTGGCCTTCCTCCACTCAGCTGGCCTTCACCATCAGGCCACTTCTGCCACCCACTCCCACACCCACACCCTGGAACTGCTCCGTCCTGAACTCCACACCACCCTACAGCTCCCTGCCCTTCTCCCACTACACCTGTCTTTCACACTACAGAGCCTTCCCCAAACCATGAACTGTTTCCTTCCAGCCTCTTAGGCCCCTCCTGGGCACATTTCATTCCCAACTCTTATCAACTGCTCCCTGCAACATCCTCACACCTTGCTTTTCAGCCACATCTGATTAGCGAAAATCCACCCTGGACCAATCTCACGATCTGTTGCCTCTGCTCCGGCATACAGTGCTGGGAGCCATGTACACTGGGGCCCCTGTAAATTCAGTTTCCAATCTTGGCTAGGTCTCAGCACCTCTTCACTTTTCTTTCACTTTTTCTTGATCAGCTCCTCTGCCATGTCCTTCAGTGACTGGAATATTCCAAATAATCTCCATTTTTTCAAGCTCTCAATCCCATTTTACTTTGCCCGCTATCTCATCAAATGGTTATGGTGGCCTAGGGTTTGCTAGGTCTCCCCTCCCAGCTTCCATAACAACCACAGAGTCCACCTTCAGAACCATCCTTCTGAGATTTCTCTACGAAGGCCTTCTTTCACCGATCCCTCCATTTTTGTCTGATCTTCCCTGGGACTCCATCCTTCATCTGTGTTCTCCTTGGGCATCAAACTACTCATACTGTTTTACCTACCACCTCTGTACAGATACATATCTCCAGTCACCCACCCTCCCAGAGCTTCAGACTCACATTCAGTTGGCTGGTGGGCACGTGAAAAATCAATATATCACCTAAGCCCAATGTCAATTATTTCTCCTACATTCCCTAGATCCATAATGACACCAAAACTTTAGGAGACATTGTAGTCGCTTCCATCTCATCCATTTCCCCTAGCCAATTGATCAAAATCATATAGACTTCACATCTTGGGCACTTCTCAAACCTATGTTCTCTCCAGCTCTGACTTTCACTCCTTTCTTGCATGTCTGATCCTTTCATCTGGCCTACCACGAGAGCTTCCTGCCATCCAACTGCAAATCTATGGTCCACCATGCTGCCATGACAACCCATCCAAAATGCAAATCTGACCATTTACACCCCATTGTAATGGGGTTTTTCAATGGTTCCCCATCAGCTAAAGCATATAGTCTAAGCCCTCGCATAGTATATATCTGAATTTTTGTGGGCTGGCCCCCAACTACACCAAACCCCTTACAGCCCTTGACTCCCACCCCATGCTTTATACTTGATCAATACTGAAACGCCTGAACTTACAAGCATACATAGCTGTTTAACACTTTAACATTGTAGGCTATTCCCTTAGCCTACAATCCTTTTCTTTCCCTCTTGCCCATTCATCATATAAGTCTTACTCCTCATTCAAGACTCAGTGCAGGTGACTTCTCCAGGAAGCAAGCCTGATCTTGACCTCCTTCTCACATGCAGTAAGAGCCTGTTTTAGCAACCTGTCATGGCACTCATGATTTGATATTGACATCACCTGTACTCACATCCACATCCTCCTTAACATGACATGCAACCACGAGACTGGGGCCATACTTTATCCATCTTTGTACCCTTAGGGATTAGCCCATTATCAGATACAAAGAGGATCATCAGCATTTGCTGTGGCTTCAACAGAATACACACCTTCGGGAATAAGCAGCCCAAGCATTAAGGAAAAGGGAACTTCATTTCCTCCTGTGATGAGCACTACATAGTGTTCTAGGGAGGAACATTTGATTACTCCACCTCCTCTGTGTCAGAGTCACATGAAACCTGACTTTTACAAATCTGTAATAATGTATGTGATCAGTCAAAACTGAGCAGTCTGTCCTCAAAAACTCTCTGGAAGAGAAGTTGGATTCATTATTCTGCTTAGGCTGGACTGAAATCAGTAAACAATGATACTACTCCAAACAGCAAAAAGTGTAAATCATCAAGGGTTTTTATTGTTTTTCTTTTTAAAAAAATTTTTTTTCAATGTTTATTTATTTTTGGGACAGAGAGAGACAGAGCATGAACGGGGGAGGGGCAGAGAGAGAGGGAGACACAGAATCGGAAACAGGCTCCAGGCTCCGAGCCATCAGCCCGGAGCCTGACGCGGGGCTCGAACTCACGGACCGCGAGATCGTGACCTGGCTGAAGTCGGACGCTCAACCGACTGCGCCACGCAGGCGCCCCTTGTTTTTCTAAATGAATATCCTTTGAATATTCTAGTTTCCTCATTTCCCTTGACCCCTTTGTTTTCTTTTAAATAAATACAGAAGTCTCAATAAGCAACTTGCTATTAAAACACATCCTTTTGATCACCTTCAATTTTATTTTCAGATTAATGCCCTAAAGTAACACAGATTCTGAAAATATGTCACTGATTTCATCAAGAGTCCTTTCTGTTTATGCTTTTATAGCACTAAGTGCATATGTGTGGTAAAACTTAAATATGTGACCAGATGTAATCATATAAGTAATCAAGGAATATAGCATGTTTAATAATTTTTAAAGGTCCTTCAGAAAATGAGTCACCTTGACTTAGTTTCTTATTCCACACATGGAAATGCCCTTCTCTTGCCTGTGGGGGTAAGCATCGCTATTCCCATTTTACAGGTTGTAAAACTAAGGTTCAGAAAGCTTAAAAACATATCCAAGCGGTGACCATGGGTTTCCATCTCCACTCTGTCTACTCCAAAGCCCAAGTTCAGAACATTCAGTGTTACGGCCTCTTCTCAAAAGAGGACATCCAGGGTATAAAATAAGCCTCACTGGCATTAAAGGAGACAGAGCTGAAAGTTTTAGAAAACCCACAAAGTTCACAAATAATTGACTCTCTGGAATTCTGTTTCACTTGTTCCTGAAAGGTTTCACGTTGGTCAGGAACCCACTTCGTCTACACAAGAACAACCATTGTAATTATCATCTAGAACAAGCACCCTTAGCTTTTCATCTCTTATAAACGTTTCCATACTGTACTCCAACTTACAGACCCTCTATTCTTTTCCTCAGTAATGAAGTACCTCAAGAGGAAAAAGGCACAGAAAGGTAAAAGTAGGGGGATTCAATCCCCTTCACCCTCAAGCTCACATCTCTCTTCTTTCTCTCAAAAAAAGAAAAAAAAAAGTTAAACCTAAGAACTTCTCCAGGCACTGTGCTGAACAGACTAGGGAAAGACATTGTGGGTATGAAACAAAAGAGAATTTCTTAATCCAAAAAAGATCACACCTGCTACAACCTCTGAATGGAGCTTCAAGAGCCAAGCAGATGGGAGTCACCTATGGTCTCCTGGGGTCTTTCATCATGGAATGACTCACACCACACTTCTCTGTGAGCTGCAATCATGTGAGTGAGCTGCACAGGTCTGTCGTTCTTGTTCTTTCTGAATGAGGGTTCCTATCCCTCCAATCCCTCTACAGTACTGATATCCAAGGTGTTTGGTCTACAGTGACCCTGCTCCACAAAGAAATATTCTAGTGAGTTCCATGGTATACAAGATAGTTAGAGTTTCCTACCACGATTCCAGTTGCACTAAACCTATGCTCCTTGAATTCTTCAGGCCACTGGAAGCCAAGTGGATAAGGCAACTGGGCAGCAAAATAAAAGGAAATCTTGTCCTTTGTTTTGATTTCATTTTTAAAAGTATTTTTATATTATCCAAGGGTACAGATCTCTTATTTCTCTGTCATCCAAATACACACACACACACACACACGGCTTAAGACTTTCTTCAAGAAATGTAAATATTTGGGGTGCCTAGGTGGCACCCCAGTTGAGTGATCAACTTCAGCTCAGGTCATGATCTCACAGCTCTTGAGTTCGAGCCCCGCGTCAGGCTCTGTGCTGACAGCTCGGAGCCTGGAGCCTGCTTCAGACTATGTGCCTCCCTCTCTCTCTGCCCTGACCCACTCGCATTCTGTCTCTGTCTCTCGCAAAAATAAACAAACATTAAAAAAAAAAAAGAAATGTAAATATTTAGTTCCAGGATACATTTTTAGCCTCTGAGTTATTCTGATAATGTGAAGCAAGAAGAATAATTCAATTTACTCAACCTGTGTTCTTTCTTTTCCCTTTTGTGTTGTAGAAGAAAACACTTTCAGATAGGCAATATAACGTTATTTGGTGTCTGAATGTTGTTGTCCCTGAATACAGAGACATGCTCAAATGATAAGATGATGTAATGCTACATCCACTATATAAAATGATACAGCAATTCTATGATGTTCCCGGTAAAAATTCTTATTTCACAGCTCTGTAAAACTCCCTCTGTGGGAAAGTGGCTTTGATATTGTCCATCAAGACTCCTACATTCAAAAACAGAGTTTTCTGCAACGATAGGAATGTTCTATATCTGAGGTATCCAATATGGTAGGCACTGGCCATATATGGCTATTCAGACTTGAAATATGGCTAATGTGACTGAGGATCTGAATTTCGGTCTGCGTGTCAGGCAGCACAGTTCTAAATGGTCTAGGCTTTTTAGTGTTTGGCCATGATCTTTTTAAAATAAAAGATTAGGAAACAGGCAGTCTCTCAAATAGATCGGTCTACATCTCTAAAGAAGTTCTGTCTCAAAGTATACACGTTCTCTATCTCCATACTGATGGAAAGTAGGTCCACTGTGGTGTGACACTACTCAGAAAACTTCACACCTGCAGTGTCTCCCAACAGGGAAGTGCTCATGCAAATAGAAAGTATTAACGTTACCATAGGTTTTAAAACATTAAAGTGCTCTATGAGGAAAAAAAAAAAAACACATTAGAATTAACCCCAAAAATGTGATATATTTTCTTTCATTCTTCACAAGAATAACTTTCAGGCTCTGAGACTCCTTAGTTGATAGCCTCACTCCAGGATCTAGGGCTAGGGACTCAGAGGAAGGAATATTAGGGTGTCTACCTCAGGTGTGGCCACCCAGCTATGATGTGAACTGCTGATACCCAGCCCTGCCCCAGAACACTGTCGTCCACACAAACAGGAAACCAAGGTCATGGGGAGGTTCGCTCGTTCTTGAATTCAGTCATTCATTTAGCAAACATTTCATGAGACTACTACATGTCAAGCATCAAGCCAGGCGCAAAAAATATAAAGTTGAGTGACACATAGTTTCTGCCCTTCAGGACTTCGGTTGGAAGGAAACCACATAAATAGATCATGATCTAGCATGGAAGTATATGATGAGCACAGAGAAGACAGGACTCTATGGAAGGTTACCTAACCAATTTGGGAGGGTCAGGGAAGGCTTCTTGGAGGAGGTAACACCTGAGCTGAGTCCTCAGCATGAGGAGGAGTTAGTAAGGCAAAGGCAGGGAAGAAAACATTCCAAGCAATGTGGATAATAAAAACAAGACACAGCCTAAATGGCATGGTAGACACAGGGAACATAGCAAGACGGTGTTGCTCAAGAATAAAGTTAGAGGAAGAGGGTGGTGAGAAAAGAGGCTACAATGCCAGCAAAGGCCAGGGCAAGGCCAAGTATACCACATTAAGGAGCTTGGTCTTTGATCTGCACAAAATGGGAGTCGCCAGAGGGCTTCAGCCTGGGGAAAGGTCCTGTTAGAGAGAGGCCATTTGGTAGCTTACAGAATTTGCAGGGATAAAAGGCAGGAGACTAGGATTTTATATTGGAAAGCAACAATATGAGCCTGCACGCAGACATTAGTAGTGAGAATCAAGACAAGAGGAAACACCAAAATTCCCAGAAATAGCAAATAAACAGTAATTAGAAATCAGCCACACCTGGGGCGCCTGGGTGGCTCAGTCGGTTGAGTGTCCGACTTCGGCTCAGGTCATGCTCTCACAGCTCCTGAGTTCGAGCCCCGTGTTGGGCTCTGTGCTGACAGCTCAGAACCTGGAGCCTGCTTCAGATTCTGTGTCTCCCTCTCTCTGCCCTTCCCCTGCTCATGCTCTGTCTCTCTCTGTCTCAAAAATAAATAAAAACATTTTTAAAAAACAAAAAAAAAAAGAAAAAGAAAAAGAAATCATCCATACCAGGTGATTGGCTGGATCCAGGAGCTAAACAGGGTGACTCAGTGATGAGGGTAATCAAGAGACCACTACCAGTAACAGCTAGTATTTATCACACTCGTATTCTGAGCCGGGGACCATACAGACCCACTAGGGATGGCCTCAGAGGAACCTTCTGAGATAGATCCTGTTTTTATCCCCCCCTTTTTTAAAATTTTTTTTAATGTTTATTCATTTTTGAGACAGAGACAGAATGTGAGTGGGTTAGGGGCAGAGAGAGAGGGAGACACAGAATCCGAAGCAGGTTCCAGCCTCTGAGCTGTCAGCACAGAGCCTGATGCAGGGCTCTAACTCAAGAGCTGTGACATCATGACCTGAGCAGAAGTCGGATGCTCAACCAACTGAGCCACCCAGGCGCCCCATCCCCATTTTTAAAAGGAAGACACTGAGGTTTGGGAATTAAATAACCTGTTCAAGACCAAACATCAAGGAAGGGGCAGAGTTGCAATTCAAATCCAGATGTGTCTGATTCTAGAGCCCAAAACTTCACCATCATGCAATCGTCTCAAAGGACAGGAGAAAGGGGAGGTTTAGGAGGAAAAGCGGTGGGTGCAGCCCCTGTAACTTTAAGAAGCCTTTGGGATATACACACGACAACCAACAGATGGCTATACACCGCGCTGCTGTGCAAGGCAGAGACATGGGGTCCTGGACACATGGGTGGTGGCAAAGAGCCAGTGAGCAGATGAAGTCCTGAAGCCAGAGTCTGTGGGAAATACTCCCCGAACTGAACTCCGACAGCAAGGTGTGAGTACAGGAAGAGAAGCCCACAAAGGGCATACAAGACAGAGTAACAGAGGGAAAACCAGAGGCACGGACCATGCCAGAAGCCAGACTCTAGGAGAAGAGATCTGACAAGGCGCACTGAACACAACAAAGAGATCCAGAATGTTAAGGACCGCAGCACTGTCCACTGGATCTGACAAACAGATCAATCATTAGTAAGTATGACAAATACAAAAATGGGAGACACAGGACATTTCACAGCCAATGGGAGAGAAACAGTAAAGATGTGAAAGCTGAAAATTAGAGAAAGAGAAAGGCACAACGAGTGATGATACAGTAAGGTCCAGGAGGAGGCCAGAGGGGTGGGAGAAACCAGAGCAAAGCAGATGAAGTTAACTCTGACTACACACTGTTTGCAGGCATCAGGACAGGAAATTGGTGATCATTCGAGGAAGCTCAAGTTATTAATGAAGTCAGATGCAAGGTCATCTGAGTGAGGGGGTGGAGAGGTCTTCCAGACAAGGGTAACTGGTTGGAATAATCATTAGAAAGGGAAAGAAATGGGCAGCACCAACCTGCCCAGCTGTGAGTGTCCCCAGCACCACTTGGTGGCCCACGCACAGGCTTGGAGAAGGGAGTCCTGCCAGCCAAAGATGGCAGAAGCTCAGATCCACCACTGACTTGGGGGAACTGACTAGTGTTCAGATGACCCACCATTTTCTGGGAAGCCTCCTCACCACTGGTTCTCATTCTACTCTTGGGTGAGTTCTGGCCACAGTAACAAAGAACCAAGAAGTAACTCTTCTCCCCAGAAGATCTCCCAAGACAGCACTTTAAAAATTATCAAAAAATACTACAGCTACAGTTAAACTGCTTGACTCTTATTATATAAGCTTATAAACTGAGACTAAAAACAACCGACACTCAAAACATGGCAATGGTAAAGCCAGAAACAGCCTATAAAAAGTCTTTTGGCTCTCAAATTTCACAGAAATTTGACACAGGAGAATCCCAATTCTTCTAATGATGCTAGAATTATCATCATCAGAGTCCAGGACTCAGTGTGAGGGGAATAGTAGGAATCACAAGCCATCTGGATTCTGTAGCAACACAAGGATAAGATGAGTCCACGTTCTCCTTGACAAAATGGCACAGCACATCTGCTTAGGAGAGTAACAATGAAGTACAAGATTCCAACACCTACCCTCCCCCAAACAACCACTGCACTAGAGCTAGCAGTCTCCAAAACAATGGAAATGTCAGGTCACCCTCCTGTTCCATGCCCTCCCCCTCCCACCACCACTTCCTCTTTCACCCTGGATGAGTTGTCATCTTTCCATGAAAGAATGCCAAGCCTTCAGTCAGTCTGACTGGCAGTTCCTGCTCTTCAGGTTCCCTGGATGCTTCAAAAGGGTGGCAATGTGTTACCAGAAAGACTACCCTTTTTGGCAGGCTGTTTTCCAGGCTTCCACCCCCGGTGAGTCACCCGCCGGTTTCTGTCATGTATAAAGAGATCTGTGATTATAGAAGACTTCATTCGAGTCTCATGGACCTGAGACTCACCAGTGACACCTTCTAAATTCAGACTGGATTATACGGGTGTTTTGGTGGAGACCTTCCAGATCTCAGGTGAACTAGAATGCGGAAGTGGCAGCAAATAAAATCATGACATAACAATAGTAACAGTCGGTCCTGAATAATAACATTCCCCAAAAACTGAATTCAAAAGCCACCCAGAAAGTAAACAATTAAGTCAAAGCAAGAGTAGTCAAAAGATTTCAACCTTGAACATGAGTCTCCAAAATCTTCTCTTAAAATTATTCCATGCATGTTTTTAGTAAACGTGCAAGAAAATAAATTTTAGTCCATTACTTAAATACTTATTTTATAATCACCCTTAATAAAAAAGAATCCTCCATTTGACACAAGGGATACATTAAAGTGTACACAAGAAAATGGATATTTTAAAGTCTCCTACCAAAGCTTTATTACCACCCCTCTTCTGCATGAATCTGTATTAGACACTATTAGAAATCAAACTATCCTTTCCCTCAAGGAAGAGCTTTTCAAAGAGCATAAAGACCAAAATAAGTATTGCTATCAGATAATATCAGTTAAATATCCTGAAACATATTTTTAAAAATAAGATGAAAATGGGGTGCCTGGGTGGCTCAGTCAGTTAAGCATATGACTCTTGCTTTTGGCTCAGGTCCTGATCTCATGGGTTGTGAGTTTGAGCTCCACATTGGGCTCTGTGCTGATAGCGTGGAGCCTGCTTGGGATTCTCTGTCTCCCTCTTTCTCTGCATTCCCTGCTCATTCTTTTTCTCTCTCTCTCTCAAAAAATAAACATTTAAAAAATAAATAAAGATGAAAATAAGAAAACAAGGATGTCAAAATAAGTCCAACAGGTGAATATTAATGGTGTGTAATGCGATGACAGATAAAGGATTTATACAGAAAAGCAATAGCTTTAGCAGAAAAGAACTTAAGATGAGTTAAGAGTACTGGAGAGTACGGGAAAATGTCAGGTTGTAAGACGTTGAATAAGATGTTGGCAGTGAGTCCTTCCTTCTCTAGCGACTTCATTGCAAAGAGGAAGAAAGCTTATTTTGTATAAAGCATTTACACATCATTGAAATTATCGATCCAATCTATTGTTCCTCTCTAATAATCTAAGAACAGGTTCTAATGTTCTTCAAAGAAGGAAACACATTCAAATATTTGTTCACTTAATCCATTTATTCAAATATTCATTTGTTAGAGATATTTGGGTACCTAGTTTATGCCAGGTATATAGTAGTAAGTATAGAGGCGCCCAGGGGGAAAAAATCAAACCTGAGACCTGTCTCAGAGTTTATAGTCTAATGAGGAAGACAGAAATCGAACAAGTAGTCCCAGAATGACTGTGTACTCACAAATGTCATTATATGAGAGAGAAAAGTACAAAAAACCTAAATTGCTTTGGGGGACTCATAAAAGGCCTCTTGGTGAAGTGGAATTTAAATGGAGAATTAACTAAGTAATGGGTTGAGAGTTCTGGGACATGGACACAGCTTGTGCATAGGTCCTAAAAATTCATCTTGTATCTCCAGAGCCTCACAAATAGTAGGCGCTCAATAAACATTTATGGAACTTCAAGATCTTACAGCATTCAGAAAATCTCTCCCAGGAACACAACCCATACATACAGAAAAAAAGAAAAAAAGAAGAAGAAGAAGAATTACCGGCACAGAGAGGTGTTATCTGGAACAAAAAATAATAGCAGAACAAAAAAAAAATTATGTGACGAAGTGACTGAAATATTATGCATATTATAGTTGTATGGGACAACATACAAAACTAATGATGCACTTAAGTGGGAAAAGATAATAAGTGTATTTTCTTTAGAACTATGAAAACATGTGAAAATTAAGAATAATATAGGTCCTCACATGTCAACTGATAAAATTAATCAACTAGCAACCATCCAATTTACATTCCGTATATAAAACTGCAAATTCCTTCTATTTTGAAGGAATTCTTCCAGTCAATTTTCAGACAAAGCTCATTCCCACCAACTCCATCCATGCTGGTCCCCAAAGAATTACAGTGTTAACCTTAGTAACATCTTACATTTCCATAAGGCCTCATATTTCTATAAAGTCTCTTCCCATACATTATATTTTTGCTATCATCATTGGCTTCTTCCATATGATTTTTATTATTTTATAGGTCAGTATAATGTGCTGTATGTACAAATTAGCAAGGAAGAAGTGGCTCCTGGTTCCCCACACGGGACCCCAAGGGATTTATTGTTCACCACTGGCATTTTAAGTATCACATATTTCTTTTTAACACCCTTATCTAGTAAAGGAATCAAGTGTATGTAAAATAGACCACTTCATAAGTTTGAAAAACTAAGAAAAATCATTTAAATCTTCATGTCCTAACAAAAACACTGCTATAGATTTGTGAAGTGTGTTTCTACCTATGTTTTATGTGTATCTCTAATTTTTCTGATAATAAATTATACATGCTCACTGGAAAAAACACAATTTAGATAATGAAAGTCCTCTATAACTCCACCCCACTTCTCCACCCGAGAAAACTATTGCTAAGGGTTTGGAACAAAATCTTCCAGATTTTTTTCCCTTTGGCTATGCAGGTCCACAATCCCTTATCTACTGTCCTATTATTCAAAAAGCTCCAAAACCCGGGGCACCTGGGTGATTCAGTTGGATAAGTGTCCACTCTAGATTTTGGCTTAGGTCCTAATCCTACAGTTCATGGGTTCGAGCCTCACGTTGGACTCTGTGCTGGCAGTGCTGAGCCTGTTTGGGATTCTCTCTTACTCTCTCTTTCTCTCTCTCTCTCTCTCTCTCACTCTCAAAATAAATAAATAAACTAAAACAAAACAAAACAAAACTCCAAAACCCAAAACACTTTTATAACATTTGTTGTCAAAATCTGATTTGAACATACATAATGTCATTTGTAATCTTTATATATCCCACTTAGTGTGAATATTCATGTGTCGCTGCAGAAGCATTGTTTTTGATCACAGGGTGCCATCCAACCCCCTTAGTAGAGCCATTATTTAATAGATGACACATGGCCCTATGAAAGATTGAAAAATCCTGAATTCAGAAACACACTTTTTTTAAGTTTATTTTATTTATTTTTGAGAGAAAGAGAGAGCAAGAGGGAGAGAAAAAGTCCCAAGCAGGCTCCCTCCTCACTCAATACAGAGCCCAACGTGGGGCTCAAACTCACGAACCATGAGACCATGACCTGAACCGAAACCAAGAGTCAGATGCTTAACCAACTGAGTCACCCAGGCACCCCCAAGTCTACATCCCTTACTTGAACTATTGGAATCAAGTGTGTTCCTGGGGAGCGCCTGGTTAAGCGCTCAGGCTCAGTCAATTAAGCGTCTGACTCTTGGTTTCGGCTCAGGTCATGATCTCACAGTTTGTGGGTTCAAGCCCTGCATCGGGCAGCTTGGAGCCTGGAGCCTGCTTTGGATTCTGTGTCTCCCTTTCTCTCTGCCTCTGCCCCAATTGTGCTATCTCTCAAAAATAAATAAATGTAAAAAAAAAAAATTAAAAAATAAAAGATTCTCTCCCTTTCCCTCTGCCCCTCGCACACATACAAACTCTCTCATTTTGTTTTTATTATTGCCATGCTAATTTTCTTTCTTTATTTTTTACTATGAAATTTATTGTCAAATTTGTTTCCATACCACATCCAGTGCTCATCCCAACAGGTGCCCTCCTCCATGCCCATCACCCACTTTCCCCTCCCTCCCACCCCCCCACCAACCCTCAATTTATTCTCAGTTTTTAAGAGTCTCTTATGGTTTGCCTCCCTCCCTAACACACACACTCTCTGAAAAAAAAAACAAAAACAAAAAAAAACCCTACACTTGTACGAATATTACTATCATTAACACTGTTTCAGAAACAGACCATATACCATAAATACTTCTCTGCAATTAGATTTTCCAATGTGATAATACATCAGACCTATCTCTGCACATCAATTCACTGTGCTCTTTAACAGCCCTCTGGACACATGTGAGGAGTAGTAGGACAGGAAGAATGAGGGGAACCCTGACTTTAAGGAAAGGGTAAATAATTCAAAAGGAGACCCACAGGAATGGTTAGGGAGGAAGTCTACAAGCAAAGAACAGGTATCACAGAATTCAGAGCCAGAAAGCCTCTTCGGGACAACAGCCTCATTTTTCTGTTAGAAAGCTAACCTGGGGTAGACAGAGGTGATGACTCCCTTACATTCCTGCTGCCATTTAGCAGGCCACCTGCCACCGGAGCCCCAGGGTCCTACTTCCGCGCTCCTGCCACACTCACTGCGGCTGCTCTGAGACTCCGTACCCCAAAAGGTGAGGGCACGATTAGCTATGAAAACTGTGGGAGCAGCTTTCTCCATGCAGACGCGCAGACTGCTCCCGGGGTTAGTGCAAGCTGCTAATACAGAAGTCTGTTCGTCCACCGCCGTGAACAGTAGCCGTGCAAACTCAGCAGCTTGTGCTTTTATAGCTTTGTCGCTAAACAGAGACAGGTATGGGAAGCCATCCCCAATTACTAAGAATTCAAGCTGGATGTTCACATTTAGGTTGCTTTCTCTCAAATCAAGCCACCGTAGGCCACGAGCATGTCATTTTCTTTACTAACCTTGATTTGCCTTTTTGGGCCCCACAGAGCTAACCCCATTATCGAAGAACACTGACACTATTCCACCAGCTGGGAAACCACCAACACCGGACGAGTCTCCTCCAGAATCTCCCCACCCCTCGCTGTGCCCCCAAAACCACTTGGTTCATTCAAATGTGTCCCTCCCAACAAGCAAGAATGCTTTCGTTTACATAAAGCAAATCTAAAATGTGCATATATATCCAAATCCTGGAATTCACAATACAGAAGAGCAGAGGAAAAAAGAGTGAATCTACAGAATATCAGCAGGCCTTTTCCTCTCCTCCTCCACACAGGCCCCAACCACCATGTCTACCCCCCTCCCCGTCACGCTTACAGCAGCAAGTGGGACGGACGCAACTTGGCCAACCCTTTGCTAGAAGCTCCATCTGTGAGCATAAAGTTTATAAACATATACTTCCAGAATCCTGCGGCCCTTCAAAGGAACCCCCACCTCACAAAGACCGTGGAAATAAATTACAGTAGTGCAGCCTTCTCTTAAGACACCCGGGGCTACAGCCCAGTCAATCCTGTGGGGGGAAATGAAAGCTTTTCAACAGAGTATCACAAAACCTCTGCCATGTCCTGAGGACTGCTTCAATTCTATAAATTGACTGAGAAGTTAAAAACACATGTAGTGTGCTCATGTACCCTGGGGTCCTAATACACAAAGCAAAGCGGTGCTTCACCAAAGCCCACCCATTTCCAGAATCTACCCACTTCCACAGCTGTGGCTGCCTGGAACAGACTGGCTCTTACAGGGAAAGCTGGAGAATAACCTGTACAACCCCACCCCCAGACACCAGGGGACTGATCTCCGAGTATTGTAAGATGGAAGTCAGCGAGGTTATTTTGAAGTTACATGAGGGTCTAAGCTAAGAGAAGGGCTTTTACACGGTCAGCACAGTGGACACCTCGACCCCACAAAGGAGCAGTAACAATATCCCCCTCCCTTCCTCCCCAGGACACTGGGGAAAGCGTAGTCATGCAGGCTGTTGAGCTTCCCCAGTAGACACAGACACAGGGGAGAGAGGACATTCCTTAGTGTCTTGGAGAAGCAGGAGACTCTGATGAGAAGTGAGGAGAGAGACCCTACCGCACTTTCTAGTCTGTTTCAGATAGGGCTCCAAAAGGCAATGAGATGTTCTTAGTCTCTCGAGGAGTATGGAACCTGAAGATGAGGCATAAACTCTGACACCAAATAAATTACTTTCCATAAAAGCCCATAGATCTAAATATCTGTCAGTTCCCTTCTCTCTGTTTTTACACTGTGTACAAAGCAGCCTGGAAAAGGCATGTGCTGGTGTTTTCTGGGGCCCGGGGGCTGACGGGTGGCCTTTGGATGGGCTACAGTCTCATCCTCAGCCCTGACGGGAGAGGGAGGAGGGAGAGAGAGAATTGCAAATAGGAGTGAACTCAAGAGACAACATACAAAGTGCTACACAAACGTCGGTTATCTTCCCAGCTCTGATTCCTATAGCACTTCATGCAGACCTTTTTGGGACATTTATAACAGATTATTTTGTCACCGTTCTCTGTGTAGTTACCGTATTCATATTTGTATCCCAGGCACAGTCCTGGCATAGCACAGGCACTTGCTAAAATACAGTATTTGTGACCCAGCCATGCACACAGGAACGGCCATATACTTAGGCACCATCCAGAATTTCTGAAGCCACGCGCACCGTTCCCCACCCCGCACCAGAACAGTAGCAGGTTTCCGTTGGCACAGTGTGCAGGCAACAGCTCTACGCTCCCACAGTACAGGACTGGGTCTGCGCCCAAACCTTCCTTCCCCCTTTTACTGGATGCGTGTTCCTAGAGAATCTACTTAACCTCTCAGAGCCTCCATGTCCTCATCTGTACAATGGGGACCATAATATCTACTTCAACAAGACTGCCAGGAGATCAAATAAGCTAAGAAGTATTAAAGACTGGTATATAGTCCTCCATACATGTGGAGAGGGCAGCAGGAGACAGCAGAAAGAGCACTGTATCTAGAGTCAGACCTAGGCTAGAGTCAGATAGGTCATGGGCTGTGTAAACCGCTCTGTTTCCTCAGGAATGGAGGTGATGCTCTGGCTGCCTCAGAGCATCACTGGAGGGGTCAGAGTAGGAAACAGGGAAAACACCTTGAAACCTGTAAAGGGCTAAGCAAACTAGCCGCCACTTACAAGTCTCAAGCGCAGACTTTTAAGAATATCAAGTGATACTCCCCCTCGCCCATCATGCTATCAAATTCGCGGAATGAATCCATGGAACCACACTTCCCACAGCTGCCTCTGCGTCAGTCCGTTGGCCGGACAAGCAATGCCCAGTGGTCACCTGCTGTGTGCCGGGCATGTGCTGGCGGCTGATGATGCTGATGGACTGTGGACCTTGCCTTCAAGCCTTCAAGATGCCTACAGTCTCAGGGGGATGACTCATCAATTACAAATAATCACGTGCAAAGTGCCACCAGGCAGAAGAGCCAGTTGGGATGAAAGCGTAAAATGGGGGCAGAGGTGGTAACCCTGAGCCTGGAGGACTCACAGGAAAGGCCACATTACCCAGGGTTACTGAAAATGTCGTTTGGTGACTGTGACAGAGAGGAAGGAGAGGAAAAGGTCAGCCGCAGAAATTATATACTGAAGCCAGTGTGCAAACCAGCTCAGAGCACAGCTTCCTAAAATTAAGAACATAGGTAATAAAAATGCTTCCCTTTTACTGGACCCAATAAGGAACGAGAGAAGCTTCTCTCTGTCTCAACACAATCAAAATAGAAAAGTGGCTTCCTTCACCTGAGGCTCACACATCAGAAGTGGAGGCAAAACTTTTGTTTCCCTCCATCTGCCAACAAGCCTTGTCCTACCTCCCACCTTTCCAGACAGCACATGCTTTAAATGGCCCCATGTTTTCATCCACCCGGCCCTTTCCTTCTCTTCGTTCAAAACCCGCTTTCTGGCCACACGCCTCCAGACCATTCGAAAGTAGGAGGAGTCCCGGACACAGCCACAATCAGCCTTCTCTATGGCACACTGCTCTGGCTGTGACCCCCTCCCTGAGAACATCAACCGTGCGGTCTGACATTTAGGAAGACATGAAAACATCAGTGCTGACCAAAATGGAAGCCTGGTTACCAAATAAACCGGTCAAAGATCTCATCAGAAAGAGGAATGGAAAGGACCCCGGGAATAAGCTCTGTTGGCACCTGGAGGAATGGGTTTGGGGAGCCCAATGGCATACACTCCCCTCCCCCCATACCCATTCATCCCCTCTCCTCATCCCACTGCCTCAGCCATGCTCATTAAAGTGTATTTAATGCCATTGCCTACAAAACCTGGGTCCTCTTCCTTTCTATTTTGGTCAAAGGTGGTTGCGTTGTCCTACACCCCAGGAAACCTCGCCGACTGAATGAAGTTAACACTGCCGGTGTAAAACAGATTTTTAATATCTAACACTTCAGATCTGCCAATGTAAATTACTAACGAGGTTCACTGCTAGTTATATTAGGCTTCTGGGGTGTAAAACAGAAGCATTACTAACCAAAATCTGATGAAAAAGGACTCAGTACCTCTGAGGGGTCTGCATTAGGTTTATCACCTCCACTAGCTTCTAGTTAACATTCACCACCACTTAGGGGTAACTAAATCCAAGCCAAGAGCACAGAGCTCCAGAAAATTGAGATTCCAGAATAAACTACAGATGCTCCAGGAGGCCCAGAAACACCACTCTTTTCCTAGCAGGCAAGAGGTACTCTGGCCAGCAACCAGCGGGTATGGACACCCCGGCCAGGGAGACAGAGGATGAAGGCGGCTGCAGGAGGAGGAGAGCATGAATACACCTGCACGGACGCTTTCCATGCAGCCTTGAAGATAATCAGAAAAATACTACCAGTACAAAATTGTCATTTATACCGCAACACCGTATCCCCGTGGCTCCGCGAAAATAGTTAAATAAAAAGTAGGTGCATTTTTGGGAGCACCTGCTCAGTGGGTTGAGCATCTGACTCTTTGATTTCGACTCAGGTCATGATGTGATGGAGGCTGGGCTTGGAGCCTGTGGGTTCTCCCTCTCCCTCTGCCCCTCCCTGCCTCACGTGTGCGTATGCGCATGCGTGTGTGTGCGCACGCTCTCTCTCAAAAAAAAAAAAAAAAGGGTAGGTGCATTTTTAAAAAGCAAGTAAGTCAGTATTCTCTCTTTACCTTGGCAAAATCAAACCACCTTAGATTAGCAGCAGAATGACGGCCTCTCCTGAATTTTCACCAAAATCCCTTCAGTTTGAGGAATACCTATTACTGGCTTCCCTCCCCCCCAGCCCACCTCTTGACAACCAAATTCAAAGAGACTCAATAAATAAATGAATGAATGAATGAATGAATAAATAAATAAATAAATAAATAAATAAATAAATAAATAAGACAGATAAACTGAAGAACAGATTATAAAGCAAGGGGCAGCAGACAAACCCAAGTAAATATCTGCTAAAACCCCTACACCATCCCTAAACTATGCTTAAACATGACTTGTGAGAACGTTGACGTCATCTGCTAATGATGGAATGAAAGATAAACGAGAAGAACTTAAATGCTTAGGGAAAATAACTCATTTCAAAGATCATTCCTATAATGGCTGTTTGGTTGAAGTCCAGGACTGAGGGTAGACTTTAAATCAAGCTCACATTAACAGAACGGTTCACAAAACACAGGCAGAAAGATGTGCAGTGGCAGTGTTGGCTCTCACTTGCTTGGCTCATGAAAATTTTATTCCTTTACAGACTTCTGCATCAAGGTCTTATCACACACACAATAAAATATGTGATCCCTAAAAGTGTTCATGTACCTGTTTTCCCTAGATAAGCTCCTCGAGGGCAGAGAACCTATCTTTATTTCTGCACATTCCATGTCTAACATAACCTCAGACACATAATAATTGCTTCAACAAAGTCGTGAACGTATTGGCCAATTAATCGCTAATCTAAAACTATCTTTTTTTAAATTTTTTGTTAATTTTATTTTTTTAATTTACATCCATGTTAGTTAGCATATAGCACAACAATGATTTCAGGAGTAGATTCCTTAGTGCCCCTTACCCATTGAGCCCATCCCGCCTCCCACAACCCCTCCAGCAACCCTCAGTTTGTTCTCCATATTTATGAGTCTCTTCTGTTTTGTCCCCCTCCCTGTTTTTAGATTATTTTTGTTTCCCTTCCCTTATGTTCATCTGTTTTGTCTCTTAAAATCCTCATATGAGTGAAGTCATGATATTTGTCTTTCTCTGACTAATTCCACTTAGCATAATACCCTCCAGTTCCATCCACATAGTTGTAAATGGCAAGATTTTATTCTTTTTGATTGCCGAGTAATACTCCATTGTGTGTGTGTGTGTGTGTGTGTGTGTGTGTGTGTGTGTGTGTGTTTATACATACCACATCTTCTTTATCCATCCACCCATCGATGGACATTTGGGCTGTTTCCATACTTTGGCTATTGTCGATAGTGCTGCTATAAACGTGGGGGTGCATGTGTCCGTTCGAAACAGCACAACCGTATCCCTTGGATAAATACCTAATAGTGCAATTGCTGGGTCATCGGGTAGTTCTATTTTTAGTTTTTTAGGGAACCTCCATACTGTTTTCCAGAGTGGCTGCACCAGCTTGCATTCCCAATTTTAAAACTATCTTCAAAGGAGAAAAAAGGCCATTGGTGTGGGCTACAGCCTCCAACACTGGGAAATGCCTCTGGCTACCTCCTGTTACTGTTTGTAGAATCTATCCAAAACGTGATGCAGTGCACTTGTGCTGACACACTCAACTGTGCCTTTACCTAGCAATTCACTGTTCAGTTAAGAGAACATGCAGTTAAAGAGAAAAGAAGTGTCCAGTATAGCAAGTGCAGTGTTTGAAGGGAGGTTAACCCCAGAGATCAAATTTGTGCTCTGTGATCATTTGATACTTCACTCATTAAATTGCTAAGCTGCCAATGTTAATTTGGGGAAGCACTGTGCTATCTGAGGACCTGTCATCTGCGGTAGAATCACACACAGCAGAAGACATCCATCCTTCCTCTCTGGGGCCTTATAAACAATTAAACCCTTGCTAATTTCTCTACCACTTTATCAGAACTAAGAAATAGATACCCTTAAAAGGCAAATAGATGGGAGTTCATCTTGCAGTTTTTTTGTTTTGCCTCCTATCAATCACCTGAAGTGGGCATGATGGGGGCTGGTGGCTCTACACAGATGCTCAAACTCTAGCTCCATCACTAAGTCGAAGCAAACGTCTTACCCTCCGCTGCCTCCCAAGTAGAGAAGACATACTATCTCCAAGGTGTTCTGACAACAGACTAGGTTAACGCATGTGAGCACTCAACCTGGCACCTAATTAACCCTTACTGAGTATCTACGATGATTAGGCATTACCCCATCTCCCTGCCCCGTTTATCACTTCTCTGCCCCTCTGAACACAGTAGCAGAACTCTTAGAAGGAACAAGTTGAGACTCATGGTGGAGGATCATCTGTCCTCTTCAGCATGCACAGTGCACACTTGATTCCCATCACCGTCAAATTGCTGTTGGAGGCTCTGTCCATCTACTCTCCATAAATACATGTTACAAGTTTTAGTCCACGGATGAGGAAAAGATACAAATGACATACTACTTCTGCATAGTGGTCAACGTTAACTAGACACCTCATGTAAGCTCCTCCCTTTTTACTTGAGGTCTAATACCTACACAGTCTGGGGAAATTAAGTATTAAGGAGAGACTCTTACAAAAGCCAGCTTCAAAGGGACCCCAAGTGACAGAGACTTTAGGGAGAGATGGTGCTCCACAAACGTGCTCTCTGGAAAAGGGGGTGAGAGGGGAGATTGTCTATGTGTGAGTATCTTAGGACTGGCTACCCTAAAAATAGTGGAAACAGGAAAATGATTTGTGAGGAAATATACTAGAAAAAGGAACTGAGAGAGAATGAGTACGCGGCCTAGTATAGTGACAAGGACAGAAATGAGCCCTTAGCATGTCTGAGGTCATTCTTCCAAAGCAGAACCCAAAAAACTGTCATGTAAAGCCACATAGTTGGTAAGCAATTCCAGTCTAGCCTCAATCACTCAACTGGAGGGCAGGACAGTCACGGGGATTTAAAATTTTTAAAATTTGTCCTGGATGATTTGTAAGTAAGGTTCCTTGGTTCCTAGAGCTTTAAGGAGCTAGCAAATGTGGATCTGATTAAAACAGAAGGTTACACAGACAAGCCACGGAAGGAACTTCTAGAAGTCACACACACACACACACACACACACACACACACACATACACACACTCACCCAAGCAGAGATCAATAGGGTCAGGACGTTCATCAGAGCAGACCTGGAAGTGACCACCCCACCTATCTCATTGACAGACAAACCTGTTGATTACAGACCCAGGCGCTGCCCCAAGCTGTACCTGCAGCTGTTTGACGGCCTCACAGCTGGCTCTGCAGCCCTGAAAAGAGCAGGTTTGGTCACACAGCAACCTTCTGGCACTTTCCACCAGCTCTTTTTCTTGAAATTGGGTTACAAACATTAAGCACGTCGTGCAACAAATCACCAAAGGGGGGAAAAGATGAAATCGGCCACTAAAACCCCTGCTTGAAGTGTGCTATACGCGTCACACAACAGCTTCCTTTTGTGGAAATGCCTGGCACAGAGTGGACCCTTTTGCCTGTTTTGATTTGCATCACAAAACACACCTGTACTGATGTGGCTGGGAAATGCCAGGCACCACGGCACTTGACTGTTGCCCTACTTCCCACGGGCTCAGTGAAGCTAGGTCTCTCGTATTTATTTCCTCTTCTTCTTACGCAGCCAGTGACATGAAGCAGCCATCCTGGCAGTGGACGTGAATGACATCAGAATTCTCAAGAGCTGGGAGAATTTCAGAGATCTCTCACTTCACCAATGGCCAGAACCAAGGCTATGCCTCTTCCGTCCCAAGCCCACGAGCAAGCGGTGTCCCTCACGTGGCAAATTCAATGGTGCTCCAAAGGTATACTGACATAATTTTAGGATCATGAGAGGAGATTGCTAGAAGTAGAAGTCACCATCCAGAAGAGCCACCGTGCATAAAACACCTGTGCAGCATGAAGGTGACAAGATTCTGGGGTTAGAAGAGTTACACTTAAGAACCGTCAGATGGAATACCACTCAGTCATAAAAAAGAATGGTATTTGCAACAACATGGATGGACCTAGAGGGCACTCTACTAAGTGAAATAAGTCAGACAGAGAACGACAAATGCTGTGTGATTACACTTACATGTGGAATCTAAAAAAAAAAAAAAAAAACAAATGAAAAACCACTCTCAAATACAGAGAAGAAACTGGTGGTTGCCAGAAGTGGATAGGGAGGGATGAGATCAACGAAGGCGATTAAGAGGTACAAACTTCTAGTTATAAGACAAGTCACAAAGATGAAAAGTACAGCATAAGGAATATAGTTATTATAACATGTTGTACAGTGTGGACACTTACCATGGTGAGTACTAAGTAACGTACAGAATTGTGAAATCAATATACTGTACACCTGAAATTAATATAACACTGTATGTCAATTCACTTTACGAATTAAAAAAAAGAATTAAAAAAACAAACAAACAAACAAAAAAAAAACCTCTCAGGATCCTAAGCCCAGGAGAAAGCCAAGGAGTCAGGCTCTGCTTCCACACAGAAGATGGGGACCTGGAAAACCCCTGTTCTAGACAATCCAGCTCTGTTTCCTTGACGCCAAATAGGATTCCACCCATTTCAGTCTAACAAAGCTATAGGCAAAACTCTTTTTATTTTTTAATCAACTTTTGTACTTTCACTATGTGTCACACGCTTTAGTTAAGCAATGACTATTACTCAAAATACTGCTTGATTACAAAAAGTGGCCAGGTACTACATTTAGATAAAAATACTTTTCAGTGCACATTAGATACATGTTCTGTGTTTGAAATAAAAGTCTAAGGAAACCTGTCTGTCTTCCCTATATTGCCTAGTTCTTATTTTATCACAGCTCCAGAACGAATGAAAATCCCAACAATAAAATTTAAGACCCTCTTTTCCTTATAGGGTAGTCTTTTCATAGTTTTCTAAGAGAAGTTGACCAGTCTTAACACAGAAGTCTTCTCTATCCCACCTAGTGTCTTCTTTTTCAATGAGCTGGTCACTATTTCTCTAAAGGGCCATTCTATTGGAAGATCTCTCCCTCAGGCTATAATCATTGGAGATTCATTAATTTCCTAATTGAAGTTAATGTTAAACCTTTCTCCAGATAATACACTAACCTCTGAGCCATTCCTTTCACTTATCAATCCAAATAGCCAGACTACTGTGGGGACTGCTCCACTGTAAACACCAACCAGGCAATAAACACAAAGCACAGTTAACAGTGGGCTGTTCCGGGCCACTCAGAAAAAAAGTAAAGGCAGGAAAAAAAAGCAGGCACTCAGAAGCAAAGTAAAGGCAAGAAGCCTGTGCAAGAGGAACCACAGATTCATTTGGAACAGTATCTGCTGATCCACGGAGAAGCTACTGCCTCAGTCAGAGGTAAAGCTTCTCTGTCTTGAAGTGATGCTACCCAGTTCCTGGACCTTCACAAGCAGCTTCTACAGGGCATTGTTTAAGGTCAGCTGGTAGAGAAATTCTAAGTGACTTTTCTGAATGCTAGTCTTCAACAGATCATTTAAGACATCTAACGATCAGTTCTTAGGTGGTAATCGGTAAACCTGGCTTTAAGACTTCACACTGGACCAGAACACACTGGAAAATGTGCAGTGAGAGATGGAAAGATCTGTTGCATTTTCAACGAGGGCTAAGACACCTCCACCCTGTGGGTTCTGCCATGCAGCCACAACAATGACAGTGGCGAAGGGCAGAGTTCCTGTGGAAACACTTACAGTGCAATTCTTCTGGTGGAAACAGGCCTCTGAAAAAACAAAGGCTTTGCACCAACAGTGCATCGTGATGGAGTCCAGCGGAATGGTGGGTCTGGGGCGGAACATTCAGAGCCGAAGCCAAGAATAAATATTAACGTCGCATACGTGAAGCTGAAACTCTCTCGCTAATTAAAGCACAAAACCTGCAGATATGACATATCCTGGTATCTTCAGATCTTCAAGCAGCAGCTCATTGACTAACTCATAATCAAGGGTATCTCTCCAAGGCTCTTCTGCAGCTAGGAAAGGACAAACCACAATAAGCTACGTTTATGTGAGTTAGGTTGATCATATTATATGCTAATAAATGAGTTGGCTCCACCTTCAGCAACCTTCTGCTTGAATTTAATTACTGGGTTAGCCTTTAAAAGGGCACGCCCTCCACCTGCAAATGAGTTTGGCACTCGTGTTCAGAAGACAGCTGGACATCTAGACCACACTCTGCCCCTCCCATGAGATAGCCCAGTTCTACTACAGGGGCAAGCCACCAAGCTTACGACCACAGGGCCACCCCCAGACGAGTCTCAACTTCACACTGACTTTTACCACCTCCGGTGTAAAGAGGAGAACCTTTTCTCACCCCTCACCCCAAGGCATCCAATTCAACCATTTATTCAGCACCTATCAGGGGACACGCACTGAGAATAAATGAGAACAGTCCAAGACAATCCCCCTACCGTCATGAACTGTGTTCCTGTCAATAGAATGAACCAGGAACAATTTGCTTTTAAAAAGCACTTAAGTCGGGGCGCCTGGGTGGCTCAGTCGGTTGGGCGTCCAACTTCGGCTCAGGTCACGATCTCGCAGTCCGTGAGTTCGAGCCCCGCGTGGGGCTCTGGGCGGATGGCTCAGAGCCTGGAGCCTGCTTCCGATTCTGTGTCTCCCTCTCTCTCTGCCCCTCCCCCGTTCATGCTCTGTCTCTCTCTGTTTCAAAAATAAATAAAACGTTAAAAAAAAAATTAAAAAAAATAAAAAGCACTTAAGTATTGTTAGCCCCCCTCAGTCAGTTAAGCATTCGACTCTTGATTTCAGCTCATGATCTCGCAGTTTGAGTTTGAGCCCCGGGTCAGACTCCGCACTGACAGCGCTGAGCCTACTTGGGGATCTCTCTCTCCTCTCTCTACCCTTCCCCCGCACTCTCACACACTCTCTCTCAAAATAAATAAATATTTAAAAATATTAAAAAAAAAAAAAAGTATTGTAGCTCTGTGTAAAATGACCCATACAGATAAAAATTCCATGGGAAAAATATCAATTTCCAAGGGGGAAATGGAGAAAGGTATTTGTACCACCTCAAACCTAGTTAATACTGACTTACCCTGAACACTGAACTCAAATGTCACCTCCTCCAGAAAGTCCTTTCTCAATGCCCAGGTTTGCAATCCCTAACATTCATTTTTATTACCGCAGACATCTCTATTCCTAAACTCAGCTACTCTCCGATGGAACAGTGGGCTTGTGCTGTCTTCCCCACCACCAAGGGGAGCAACTTGAACTTTGCCCATCCAGCACCTAACACAGTCTCTGTCCATAGCACGTGCTCAGTGAAGGCTGTCGGCTGACACATGGAAGCGTCCTGGCATGTGTATATGCATGCTCAGGCCTGTCAGTGGGTGTGTTTGTAGTTACAAGGAGAGTGACATATTTTTTCTGTGTAACCTCCTTCATCCTCTTATCTTTTCTAGTGTTGTTATATAACAAGCCTTCGGTGCAAGGTACAAAGGAATACCTGCCCTCCTCACCCAATATGCACTGGAAATGAAGTGAATTAAATAAGAGGAGAAGAAAACCTAACTCGCTTGTTTGTATGTACATCCTGAACTGGACACGAGAGGTGGGAGACAGAACGGGGGAGGTAGGCAAGGCCAGACTCCTGGGAATCTTCCCAGGAAGCCCGAACTTTATGGGCAATGGGAAGCCTTTAAAAGATTTCCAGCAGGACACAGGTTAGGCTTGAGCTATGGACAGCTCATCCAAGCAGCTCTGTGGAAGGTGGACTTGAGGGAACAAGATTTGACTCATGGAGATTACTTCCAATGCTATTGCAATAACCCACCTATAGGACAAGGGCCTAACAGGTGTGGTACTGATGGAAACGAAGAAATTGATTCAACAAGTATTTAGCGAGCCGGTTCAGCAGAACTTGGCAATTGATAGAAATGGCGAAATGGGTGAGAGAGAGAAAATCCCACAATGATGCCTAGAGGACTGAACAATGCTGAGACTAGTTCCAAGTAAACGGACAGAGGAGCAGGTTAAGGGGAAAGATGGAATATTTAATTGTGGGCAGTGTTGACCTGGAGATGCCTCATGGATGTCCAAATAGGTCTTCCCAGCAAGTATACTAGATGTGAGACCTTGGACTTGTTCTGGCACCTCCCTAAGCCACAGTTTCCTCAGGTAGAACATGCAGCTAGCTGGTACCTGCTCATGCCTCATGGGATGTCGTGAGGATTGATGGAGACAGAGTATAAAGCCCTTTGCCCTGAGCTGCCCCGGTCCTAGAAGCAGAAGCGGAAAGTGGGCTCAAGGACAAAAATGGGAGACAAAGCATTGCAAGTCCTTGGCATATGCACAATATGGTTAAGATTGTGGAAGCAGAGATCATTTGAAGTGAAGAAGACAGCGATAAGGACAAAACCCCAGGAAATGCCAATATTTAAAAGAACCTCAAGGAGAAAGTAGCAGCCAACAAGACAAATAGGAAGTGACATGATGGCATAGTCATTCCCGGGCTTTGCCCGAATGGTATCCATGCAAACTGAGAAGAGATGAGGGGAGACACTGAGCCCCACCTCGAAAGGGAAGTAAGCAAGGCCAAGGGAGGGCTGTGCAGCTCGTTCTGTTGGAGCTGGGAAGGCTGAGTGTTTAGGGAGATTTGGGCCCCCTTCTAAAAGGGAAGGTGTCAGAGGAAGGGAGAGGATGAAGGTATGGGACAGGGAACACCTGACCCAGGAAAGACATGGAGAAGACCCCAACAAGGCAGTTGGAGGCATGGGCCCCAACAGCAAGCTCACCTCACCCCAAGTCTGCCTGCAAGGGAAAGCAGGGCCAGAGGGGACATGTCACAGGTGGGAGTGGAAGTTCACTCCATCAGCTTCAGTTTTCTCGGGACATGGGTGTACTTGCCTACAGAGAATGATCTGGGTGCTGGGACACAAACAGGCTCTCCCTGGTTATAACTGACTAACCTGAGCTCTTCCAAATAATGGGCCAAGGAGGAGACAAGGAAGAAAGCAAGAGCCCGGCTAAGAGGAAGAGGGGGAGCTTGAAGAGAGTGACACTAAATAAATAAAGTGACACTTTATTATTCATTCTGCCAATTCTCTCCATGGGTTTCTTCCTTGTCATGTGAACTTCGCTGAAGCCGGACTGTCCCTGAGTAACCGGACTTCAAAGTTTTAATGGAAACGATAGTAATGGAAAGCCTCGATCAATATCTTGACATGAACAATTTCAGAATCATGATTTTTCCTGTTTTAAAACAGAATCCTACATGCACAAGTTCAACAGGACCAAGTTACAGCAGGAGTCAGCAACGAGCTGTGAGAAATTCATTTCAGAGAGGAAAACGCACACTGTAGAGTCATAATGAAGCAACTTCAGGGGTCCCTTATTTACTTTGCCAGAACAGGATATTTGAAGGCAAAAAAGAAGCTTAAAAGGCAACTATCACTTCAAGGTCACAGTTAAACCATGTCCTAGTTTATGTCCCTTGTTGGTGTCCTGTTCTCACCAAGGGCAGACGGGCAGTCATGAATATATTCCTGACATATGTGTACCGGAAGATAGTCTAAGCCTTCCAGTTCTTCCTATTTTGAAAACCATCTCTTGGGGCGCCTGGGTGGTGCAGTCGGTTAAGCGTCCGACTTCAGCCAGGTCACGATCTCGCGGTCCCTGAGTTCGAGCCCCGCGTCAGGCTCTGGGCTGATGGCTTGGAGCCTGGAGCCTGTTTCTGATTCTGTGTCTCCCTCTCTCTCTCTGCCCCTCCCCCGTTCATGCTCTGTCTCTTTCTGTCCCAAAAATAAATAAAAACGTTGAAAAAAAAATTAAATAAAAAACAAAAAAACAAAAAAACCATCTCTTATCACCTCAACAAAAGTTAACATTTTCTTCGGGGAACCTAGGATTCAGCTATTCTTTCACACACCTTTTACATTTATTTAAATAACAAAGAGAATAAAAATCATGCTGGCACATTCCTTCTCTCTTAACTACTCCTGAGGCTGCTCTTAAACTCTCTGTCTCTCTGTCTCTCTCTGTCTGTCTCTTTGTCTCTCTGTCTCTGTCTGTCTGTCTCTGTCTCTCTCTCTCTCTCTCTCTCACATACACACACATACACACACACAAAGTTTTAATGTCTCTATCTGAAATACGAATTTTTTAAAGACAAAATCTTTTAGCAAAAATGAATGACAATGTTTGAAGCCTGAATCAGACTCCAGACATGAAAACGATGAGGAATTTCTTCATTCTACAAATGTTTCCTGAATCCCTATCACACTCAGGGCACTTGGCCAGGGACTGGGGGTAGGCTGAGGGTCTCTGAGGGAGGCGCTCACACAGAGAGTGGTACCACTGGGCAGAAAGTAGCAGGTCAGCTTGAAGCGAGGGCAGACACCCACAAACACATTCTCATTCACCCCCAGACAGTTGCAACAGCAGCACCCCAGCAAATCAATACAACCACAACTTGAGTACAGGATGTGCATGATAAGATAGTGAGGAGGCCCAGCACGGAGCCTCAGAAACAATATATTCTCTGCACAGCCAAAGAGGCAACTAAGGCTTCTGAATACCCAAAACCAAGGCTGTGCTAACATCTGTGCAAACACTGTTGGGCCTTACTATGGAGCAAATGAAACTTCTGTTCTGAAAATTAAATATGCATACATCAGAAACCTCAAACTTAAAATCGACTGTGAAGGAGCTAGAACCCAATACAAGTAGCCAGTCAACAGCTAAAACTGTACCAAATCACCTTGAAAATGAGTCAATGCAGGGGAAGGGGACTTCATGTTTTTCTGCAAACCAAAATTGTTGGTACCCTTGATTTCATCCATAAATCGCAAGTTGAAATGATGCATTTTTAGGGGTGCCTGGGTGGCTCAGTCGGTTGGGCGTCCAACTTTGGCTCAGGTCATGATCTCACAGTCCGTGGGTTTGAGCCCCGCATCGGGATCTGTACTGACAGCTCAGAGCCTGGAACCTGCTTCAGATTCCGTGTCTCCCCCTCTCTCTACTCCTCCCCTGCTCATGCTCTGTCTCTCTCTGTCTCAAAAATAAATAAAAACATTAAAAAAAATTTTTTTTAAGTATAGTTTTCCTCCCTGAAAGCATGAAAGAAAAATTTACATCCAATGATGAGCATTATATGTTCCAACTTAAATCAAGGAAACATCTTTCAATGCCAACTGAAAGAGGCTATTTATCATCATTTCCCTTAACTGCAGTTATAAAAATGCTCACTTCAGCTTTTGAAAGGGCTCCTTCAATCCTTTGCAACCAAATATTACAACTTTACTTCCTTCTGATGTATTATTCACACTAACTCAGACTCTTCTATCTGTCCAACATCAAATGAGCAAGCCAGCAGACTCAAGTTCAAGGCTTTGCATAAACTAACTTTGGCCAATATGGCAGCTATAGCATTTCCAGTTTCATCTCCCCAGATTCCCTGCTACATCCTTCAGAGGGGGCCTATGTACAGAATTTACCCCAAATCCCTAGGATTCCAGGGCAAAGAAGCCATCTCCTCTTCCATCAGTGAACATCTTATTGATTTACCCTCCAGAATCTTAAATAAAAAGCAAAAAGAGTAAGAAGGCTGGACTCAAAAATCCCTCCTAAAATTCTCAAAACTCCAAATTCTAAATCCCCTAAAACTAAAAACTCTAAATATCTACGTAAATAAATGTCTTCTTGTTTTCGGAGTTGATTTCAGAAAAAGCTGGGCCTGCGACTTCATTATTTAAGCACTGGCAGGTATGGTGGGGGTGGTTATGGTGACAGTGATAATTTTCTGCAGTGCTACGTGTCACACGCTGTGCTTGATGCTTGATGGTTTACGTAAGTCCTCACTGTATTCTCACATACGCCTGGGAGGTAGGTGCTATCTTAGGGTGAGAAAGCTGGAGCTCGCAGAGGTTGAATGGCCTCTGCTAATGAGAGGCAGAACTAATAGTTGAACCCAATCTGGCTGACACCCAACCATCACACTATGATGCATTGATAATTATGGTAGTTGTCCAATAAATATTCCTCAAAGCCTGTACTTTGTACTATTACTCTGTAATTGTAGATCCTGTGTCCTAATTTATGTGGCTTAGGCAAAGGCTAATGTATCTTTTTACATGAAACACAGACCAAACGGATATTGAAGGGAAGGTCAGAGATACTCTGGCGATCAAGGAGATGCCAAAATAGGCATTATCCAAAATTACTCAAGTAGGCAAAACTATCCAGAGCTAATTCACAAAATTATAGTCAATAAAGCAAATAAGCTTTCAGTGGTCAGAATCAACTGTATCTAGTTATTCATAATTTTTGAGGTTTTATTTTGTGATTACTGGCACCTTATTTATTAATTCTCATCCATAAGTCTACAGTTTTGTAAAAAGAAAAGAAAAGAGAAACACTTTGGGGCCTTAACAGTTATATGACCACAGTGTAATAATTATCCTATCCCTCTAAGAATTAAAACTTTCCATTAATATGTATGAGTCTACAGAAAATAAATAGATCATTCAGAAATACAAAAATGTGAAATTAAATTCAGAATCTTTGCTTTCTTTCTCCTTTAGAAAATATGGGGCTAGGGGCACCTGGGTGGCTCAGTCAGGTAAGCATCTGACTCTTGATTTCAGCTCAGGTCATGATCTCATGGATCATGGGATTGAGCCCTCCTGGTTGGGTTTCACACTGATGGCTCAGAAGCTGCTTGGGATTCTCTCTCCCTCTCTCTACCCCCCTCCCCCCACCCCCACCCCCACCACTGCAACTTATGTGCTCTCTTTCTCTCTCTCTCTCACAATAAACAAATTAACTTAAGAAAGAAAGAAAGAGGGGCGCCTGGGTGGCGCAGTCGGTTAAGCGTCCGACTTCAGCCAGGTCACGATCTCGCGGTCCGTGAGTTCGAGCCCCGCGTCGGGCTCTGGGCTGATGGCTCAGAGCCTGGAGCCTGTTTCCGATTCTGTGTCTCCCTCTCTCTCTGCCCCTCCCCCATTCATGCTCTGTCTCTCTCTGTCCCCAAAATAAATAAATGTTGAAAAAAAAATTAAAGAAAGAAAGAAAGAAAGAAAGAAAGAAAGAAAGAAAGAAAGAAAGAAAATATGGTGCTGAAGGAAATAGAGTTAAGCAAACACTTCTGTGTCACTTTAGGGGCACCCTACCCTATCCCCTATCCCCGGGAAACTTTTAAATAACCACCCCATTGTCTCAAATGCAACCATCTGAATGTCTTTTCCTTGGCCATTATGATTATGTTCAGAGGCTCTTGTTAAAATATTAATATCCTTTGGAGAGTAAAAGTAACCCAAGCTATCAAAAGAAAAAAGTAATCGAAGCTATATTTCTTAAGGGTCTACTTGGTGCTGGGCACTTTTAATTTATTACATCTAATCTTCACATTAATCCTATAAGGTAGCTAACATTAGCACCATTTTCCAGAGGAGAAAACTGTCAGAGATTAAGGACCTGCTCACTGTAGCCGAACTGGGGGAATACACCGAACTTGAACTTGGTAATACCAAGTCTACCCTCTTTCCATTACCTCCTTTTTGTTTCTCCACATGTCAAACCTATTCCTACCTTTGGGCCTCTGCCTTAGCTGATCCCTCTGCTGGCTGGGTGCTTATCACTCAGGTCTCGGCAAAAACGTCACCCTCACCCTGTGAGTCTTTCTCTGTCCATTCTAGGTAAAGCAGTCATCCTGTCACACTCCATCACATCACCCTGTTTTAGTTCTCCAGGGAGCACCTAACAACCATTTGTTATTTTCATAATGACCTGTTTGCCTGTTTATTATCTACCTCTCCATGCTAGGACGGAAGCTCTGTGGGAGCCAAGACGCCGGGTGTTGTGTTCTCTGCCCTATCTCCTAGATGGAGCTGGGTACATAGCAGGCGCTCAGTGAAGATCTATGAATGGTTAAATGGCTTTTCTGCTGCCCCCACCACACACTGCGGTGATGCCGGGGAACAATCTTGGATTCAAGTCCTCAGACCTAGATTCTAACTTCACTTCTAACCAGCTAGGGGGCTGCAATCTAGACAACCTTCACTCAGCTCAATTTCTACCATCATCAGGTCCCTTCCCAACATGTCAGTGAGGTGAGCTGAAACTCAAAGAAAATCTTATTGGGTCAGAGGGACTCAGACCATATGAGACCAGGGTTCACAAGACCAGAGCAGCAGACCAACATCACTGATTTCATCGTTTTGTCTTGGACCAACACAGCGATTCACCATAATGCTCATCACAGCTCAAAAAGAAGGCAAATGTTTTAAGTATACAGATATATCCTAGCTCTTTTCATAGGGGAAAAGTTGGTATTAACAAAAGATACAAGCAAAGTCACTCAAACTGTCCTAGTTTTTTTTTTTTTTGTTTTTTTTTTTAACTTTTCATCCACGGCAAACCTCAAAGAAACCCCTTCAAAAATAGAGGCTTTTGAAAATACCTAAATAACACAACCAAATAAGTCTTAAAATGGGTCATCATCTAGTATATTTTACCAGGAGCCAAAAGTAAGTGAGAATACATTTTTAAGCACATAGCTTTCTCTAAAATGTATAGCTCTTCTTTTCAACTAGTTAATTGTCTGCTATAATCAGTTCAAGTGAAAAATGTCCTCAAATATAGGGGGAAAGTTTAGAACCATGCCCTGGGAATTAGAAATTAATAAAAGCCTTATTTTTTATATCTTCCAATGGGGGGTTCTAAATTCAAAACCCCATCAGGCTTTGGGGACCAGTAATCTGGTGACACTGATCCCAGCACATTGTCAATATGCACATATATGCATTCTTCTAGAAACAGGATCCATAGCTTTCATCATCACTAAAAGGGTCAAGGACTCAAAACCAGTTTCAGAAGCACTGCTTCTGCTGAGAATTTGTTCTCAACTCTTCCGTACTATGATAGAACAACAGCAAAATATAATAAAGCACTTAAGAGATCCACACCTGACAAATTAATAAATATATTCTGTTTGAGGAATTATGCTAATATATTTATGACCTTTGTGCACTCTTCCAAAAATAATTTCAGAGCTTAGAACAAATCTGAGTAGCAGCAGCACGGTCTCCAGAAGAAATTTCAGAAGGAAGCAAAACTTTCATTGTCCAATGGAACCATATCTAGAACCACATAACTCTGATGCTGGAAGAGGCCACAAGAAGGGGGCCCATGACATCACAGACAAGGATACCAAAGCCTCATGTGAGGACAAGGTACAACATCATATTTAAGTGCTATTAGAGGGAGATAGAAACAGTGCTATGCAAGTACAAGGGATAAATATGACTTACAAATGAAAATACAGCTTTGGGGTTTGGGTTTAAGCATTTATAGAACAGGGGCTGAGTCTAGAACATGCTCACACTGGCCCCCTATGATTTATTTTATTAATATAATGATAGGCTCTTGTTGTCCATCCTCTGACAAATTTTTTAAATTTTGTTACTTATTTTGAGAAAAAGTGCTCATTAGTGGGGAAGGGGCAGAGAGAGAGGGTCCATAGCAGGCTCCATGTTCAGCACAGAGACTGATACTGGGCAGACTCCATGAACCGTGAGATCATGACCCAAGCCAAAACCAAGAGTCAGAAGCTTAAGTAACTGATCCACCCAAGTGCCCGTATCCTCTGGCAAATTTCTTAATTTTCTCTTTCTTTCTTTCTTTCTTTCTTTCTTTCTTTCTTTCTTTCCTTCCTTCCTTCCTTCCTTTCTTTCTTTTCTTTCTTTCTTTCCCCACAAGCACAAACTAAACCTTCTAGGCATTTTCCTCCCTGTAAGATGCAAGGGTAAAGCTTATGTAAAATTGAAGGAATTCTGCAGAAGGCAGCACTTAATAAAAACACTGACCACTCTACTAAGCGGTCTTTCTACAAAAAGCTCTCTGTGCTTTGACAATTGCTGCTGTATTTTACCGAAATACACTAAAAATAATAATCCTGATAAATCACCCTGGATAGTACCATGATTCTCAGCAAAAATTTCCCATCTCATAAAGTTCTTTGACATAGCTTAAACACTACAATAGCCAGTACCCTTGGGCTCATTCCTCCATCTAATTAAAATGTCTGTTCTACAAGTGATTTATAGTATTTGTCATCACCTAAGGTGAATATATAGACTGGTGGCTACAGACATGTTGTGACTACAAAACATTAATTACCATGCCCGTGAGAATGGCTTCCAGCAAAAGCTCAAACAGTGGGATTCTCAGTCTCTCTCTGAAAACAAGTAACAGGGACATAACTTACAACCACCCTATAGGACAAGGAGCCCGTTAGTGTAAATCAAGAAAGATAACTGCATGCCTTGAAATGAGGACCCACTGTAATTCCTTAAGGCTGATTCTAAACCAGGGAAATAACACCAACATCACTAACAATGCTAAAAGTCATTTAGACATGTGCTACATCCTCTTCAAGCCTGAGCAATTTAGATTTGGACCAATTCAATTCTTAGGAGTTACTAACTTTAATAAAGTTAGTATCACAGTTTTTGACTGCTTAACACCCAAACGAGAAACACAGAGGAGGCAGAGGCTTTACGGATGGAAGGGTCCTTCGAGACATTTTAGTATAACCTCTGTATGATCTAAACCAGGGAACTGAGACCCTGGTACACACAGGCTTGCCTAAGGTCACAGCTGACAGATGACAAAGCCACACCCTGAACCCCACTCTCCTGACTCCCGGTACAGCCCCGCACTTATACATTGCTGGGAGATGTGGAATGAAATACAAAGAGGGATTTTTTTTTTTTTAACTGGGAAGTTAATATAACACTGATTTCCAGTTAAAGTTAACTCCTAATATTTTTAGATTTAAATATTTATATTTACTAATAAGCCAAGTTCCTCTAAAATTTTAGGACACAAACATATAGATGTCAATAACTATCTAAATAAATATAAATCTAACTTAATGTATTCATAACTAAATTAATACACATCTAAATAAATCTAAGTAAATATATCTACATATTTACATTACAAGTATGAGCATGTGTGGGTCACACATCACGTGAACTAGGGCAACAGTAATGTTTTGGCTAGAGCTTTGGTTCCCACATTCTGAAAACAAAGGCTTGAGCTACAGTAGTTGTCAAAAACTCAAAAGCCTCCAGACCCAAGCAGGTGATGAGTGAAGAGGGCCAGTTTTTCAGGGAGTGGTGGGGTCTGGCAAGCTGGAGGACCACAAAACTAAATAAAGATCTTCAGACTCAACATTAAAAACACCCCTGCTAAATGAATTCATCGGCAGGCTTTTTGTTGTTGTCCTGAACCAGATAATCCTCCTGCTTCAACATCTATGATTCTTTTACTATCTGCACAAAGCTTAAGGTATTTACTGGTTCACATAAGGTGTCACTGTTGTCTGCCTTTGAGAGTCCAGGTTCTTTCAGGTCAGGCCATCTGTTCACAGGCATGGCAACTTTGTCACTTTCCAAAGATGGAAACACTTCTAATGGGTCGAGAACATTTACCTTTCAAAAGGGCACCTGTGATGTCTCTCTGGCAGAGCACTGTCAGGTCAAAAGTTCCTTTTCTTTTGAGGAATGATATTTCACAGTCATTTCATTGAAGTAGGCCTGTGGCTATCTGTGCTGGGGCTTTAAAATCAGCTGTTTTCCCTCCAGAAAAATGGCTCTCGTGATTACCTCAAACCACGTGTCCACAGTAACTTAGTACTTCCTTTCTGAAATTTCCTGCTTGCTGGTTTTCTCCTCCAATGTCTCTCCCCCTTAAAACTCCAGGGCCTACGAAGGAAGGGGCCATGTCTGTCTTGTCCACTTCCCTTTCAGGGTAGGGCACAGTGCCCAGAACATAGGACAAGCCCAATGGTGGATGAAGACTCACCTACGGCTTGGCATTTCATACAGACACATGTAATATAATAGTCTGTTAGAGTACTACTCTACTCCCCAGGAGCAGGGGAGATAAATCCTAGTTAATCACCCATACTATTACACCCTGAACTCCTTCTGACCAATATCACACACTTCCACGAGAGCCCAATCCATCCTCACAGCCATTCTTTCGGGATGGAGGGGAGGATGGGCAATGGAGATCCCAGGATGCTGAGGGAACACTAAGGAGGAGAACCCAGACTTGGCATGTCAGGAAAAGTTTTCTGGGTGAGTGATATCTACAGTGAGACCTGAGGCATAGGTGGGAATTAACAGGCAGCCTTGAGGATGAAAGAATTGACTGGAGCAGAGTGTGGGTTGCGCAGAGGTGAGCAATGAGGTGCAAGAGGAAACCAGGGGCTGGATCATGGAGAACAATCTATACATCTTAAAGATGTGTGCTTTATCCAAGAGCACGGGCAACCACTGAAGATATTAAGTAAAGGAATGACTACCAGCTTGGCAATGGAGAAAACTCATTTTGGATACAGCAATATTAAGAGTGGAAAAGAGTGGTCAAGGCACTGAGTTTTCACTCAGGCCTCAATTTTCTCATATTCTAATAAAAGAGAGCTAAGCAGTTAACATAAAAGGAGAACCCGATCTAGCCAATTGTTTCAAAAAATAGAAAAGAGACTGCAGAAAATCCAAGGCACCTCTCTAAGTAAATGCTACCCATCTCATAAAAATATACTGCACTTTTACTATCATGACGAATCATCAATCTGAACACCTGCTAGATACCAAAAGAGTTACGTAAGATGAAATGATTCATACTCTGCCCACCAACCTCATTAACTCTCCAAGGTTGAAGGCTTATTTCTTGCTTCGGCCCCAAATTTAACATGTTGGGCTCGCAAATTACCAGTGAAAGAAATAACAACCTATTAACAGACTTAAAAGTCACAGTTTTTTAAATTTATGCAAAAGCAAGGAATTTTTCACATGGAGTTTTGAATCTATTAACCATATTCAAAGGGCATAAAAGGGGCAGCCCAATATTTCAAGTATATATTGATACATCATCAATTGATTTTTAAAAAGGGACACGGTAATAATTGTAAAAATTGGTCACTGCCCAATTTTATTTCTTTTTGAAAGATGAACCAACTGTTTTTAGATGTTCCCAAAGTACTTATACTCGACTTGCTCCAAAATCACATTTAAGCAATTTATTCTTTTGAGAAATGTTTAGTGCCTACTCTACGGAACATGGCTCCAGATGCTTGGGTTAGAACAGAGAAATTCCTGCTCTCACGGTGTTTATACTTTAAAGGAGGAAGGTGTAATAAGGAATTTAATAAAACGATCTCAGAGAGTGATGAGTGCGATGAAGGATGAAAAGATAATAATGTGGTTATGAAAATGCTCTCTGTGGGGGGTGGGGGGGACTTCTGAGCTACAACCTGTGTGATGAGAAGCAGCCAGCTTCACTGCAGCAAAATTCTTACAAAGAAACTGAAGACACGATATACCCAATACAATTCGTGTACACTGGGACAAAGCTCCCTAGAGAAGCTAAAATATGTTTTTCCCATCACCACTGTGAGTTAATGTTGGACACTCCTGGCCATCTGGCTCAGAAAGAAATAACTGTTAGAATAAATAGTTGCCCTGCAAAGTACAAAAGAGAGCGAACCGCTAGGCAATGAATCTGGAAGAATTTACGTGCTATCAATTCATATACCTGGATCCAGAAATCAGGGGAAAAGGTAAGCACTAATTGTCCAGTGGTAACCTAGCTGCTTCGCCTGACAGGACTACCAAAAGGTATCTCACTGAGAGAAGTTCAGAGAAAAGCAGCCTTCCAGTGCTGCAGGGAACATAATGTCTTCAGGAGGGGTGAAGGAGGAAAACAGCCTGAGATCCCGCCAAGCAGGTCCTTCCTTCCTGAGGGGATGCCAAGGTCTTTCCATGACGCAGCCTCCAGCTCCTCCTGCCTCCCCCCATTTCCCCATGTTCTGAAATAAGTATTAGCTGCTGGTACCCATTTGGACAGTCAGCAAATGAAGAGAAAATACACGAAAGACGGAAATAAAGTTTTAATGTAGACAAACTTTCAGTTTTCAGAAATCCAAGAAATGGTGCAAAACCAGCCAGTTCTAGAAGAACCAGAAAAGGAAACGGACAGTGAATTAGAAAATGAGACTATGTCCAAAAAATCAGAAACTATATTTAATGAATTTGGTATGCGCTTACTCTGATAAATATTTTCTGCACTGAAGAGGCAATGTAGTTTTCAAGAGTCAGCCTTGGCTCAAACCTCATTCGGTCACTTATTTAACATCTTTGGTAAAATCCTCATTGTTTTTTTCCCCTACAGCTTTATTGAAGTATAACTGTCATACAATAATATGTACATCCTTGAAAGTGAACCATTTGATGAGCTTGGACACAAGCAGATATAACTATGAAACCATCACCACAATCAAAATAATAAATACATTCATCTCCCTCAAAATTTTCCTTGTGTGTTTGTAGCCCATTCCTCCCATACCTCCCTCCCCCATTCCCAAGCAACCACTGATCTGCCTCCTATCACTACAAACTGGTTTTCATTTTCTAGAATTCTGCATAAATGAAATATCATACAGTATATACCCCTTTTTGTCTGGAATCTTTCACTCAATGTAAATTATGTTGAGATTCATTCATATTGTTGCCTATATGAATAGTTCATCACTTTTTATTACTTACTAGTATTCCATTGTATGGGTACACAATTCATTAGTCACTCACCTGTTCAACAGACACATGAAAAGATGCTCAACATCACTAATCATGAGAGAAATCTAAATCAAAACCACAATGAGATATGTCACACTAGTCAGAATGTCTATTATCAAAAAGACAAGAGATAACAAGTGTTGACAAGGATGTAGAGAAAAGGAAACCCTCATACACTGGTGATGGCAATATAAATTGCTGCAGCTACTCTGGAAAACCGTATGGTGGTTCCTTAAAGAATGAAAACTAGAAATTGCGTATAATCCAGTAATTCTACTACTATTTACCCCCAAAAAATGAAAACACAAAAAATTACAGGCATCACCATATTCACTGCAGTATTATACACAATAGCCAAGATATGGAAGCAACCTAAGCATCCATTGGTAGAGAAGATGTGGTGTGTATACACAAACACACACACACACGCACACGATATTGCTCAGCCATAAAGAATGAAATCTTGCCATTCACAATAACATGGATGGACCTAGAGGATATTATGCTAAGTGAAATAAGTCAAAGAAAGATAAATGCCAGATGATTTCACTTGTATGTGCAATCTAATGACAAAACAACAAGCAAACAAAACATTATTAAATATAGAGAACTGGTGGTTACCAGAGGGAAAGGGCTGCAGGGATGGGCAAAATAGGTGAAGGGGATTTAGGGGTGCAAACTTCCAGTTACAAAATAAGTAAGTTATGGGGATGAAAAGTACAGCATAAGGAATATAATAACACTGTAATAACACCGTGTGGTGATAGATGATAGCTACACTTACCATGGCGAGCGCTGCATTATGTACAGAATTGTCAAATCACTATGTTCGACACCTGAAACTTACATAACATTGTATGTCGACTATACTTCAGTAAAAGAATGTTTTTAATTCAACTGTTGACATTTGAATAGTTTCCAGTTTTATTACAAAATTAAGCAGCTATGAACATGCACGTATAAGTCTTTGCATAAATGGTTTCATTTCTCTTGGTAAATACTTACGATTAGCTAGGCCATATGGTAGGCATATGTTTAACACTTTAAGAAACTGCCAAACTGGTTTCCATTGTGACTAAACCATTTTATATTCCTCACAGCCATGTAGGGGAGTTCTAGCTGCTCCACTTCCTCATTAACACTTGGTACAGTCGGTCTTCTTGCTTGAGCCTTTCAAATGGGTTTTGGTTTTAATTTTGACTAATGACTAATGACTTTGAGTATCTTCTAATGTGCTATTTTCCATGAAGGTGCCTATACAAATCTTTGCCCCATTTTTAAATCAGCTATTTTTCTCATTGAGTTATAGGAGTTCTTTTATATGTTCACGTTACAAGTCCTTCTTCTGATTTAATGTTGAAAATAGTTCCTATCTGTGGCTTGTTTTTTCACTTTCTTAAGTCTTTTGAAAGGCAATAATTCTTCATTTTCATAAAGTCTGATTTAATTTTTTAATAGTTGGTGCTTTTTGTGCCCTATCTTCAAAATATTTGCTGAACCCAATGTCACTACGATTTTCTTCTGTGTTCTTATAGAAGTTTTACAGTTAAACTCCTATGTTGAGGTCTATGATCCATTTGGGGTTAATTTTTGTGTGTGGTGTCAGGTAAAGATTAACGCTCATATTTCTCCATTTTGCTATTCAATTGTTCAAGTACCACTTCTGAAAAGATTATTTCCCCAGTAAGTAGTCTTGACATCTCTGTCAAAAAAAAAAAAATCAACCAAATATATATGTATGGATCTATTTCTAGACTTTCTTCCATCCCACAGACCTGTTGGACTCTCTTCATTCCAATAACACATTATCTTGATTATGGTAGCATTTACAGTAAGTCTGCAAATCAGTTGGTGTAAGTCCTCCAACTTGTTCTTTTTCAAAATTATTCTTAGGTGAGTCTAGGTCTTTTGCACATCCATATAAATTTTAAAATTGGTCTGTCAACTTCTACAACAAAGCTTGCTGAGATTTTGACTAGGATTGCAATAAATCTATTGAACAGTTTGGGAAGATTTAGGGTCTTAACAATAGTGAATCTTCCTACTTATAAACACAGTACCCCTTCTCCACTAATTTAGATCTTTATTTCAGCAATATTTTGTCATTTTCAGTTTTGCATATCCTTTATCACATTTACCCAATTTTATTTATCTCTGATGCTCTTAAAAATTGTATTTTTTCTATTTCAGTTTTCAGTTGCCCACTAATCGTATATAGAAGTACAACTGACTTTTGTGTATTGGTTTAGATCCTGCCACCCAGCTATACTCACTTGTTAGATCTAGTAGCCCTTTTATAGAGATCTTAGAATTTTCTACAAATAGTCATCCAGAGGTAAAACACATGGCCAATCTGTGATGCTTGTGCAGAACTGTTTAAGAATACCTCTTAAAAGAGGTTTTTAAGAATTATTTGAAAGATTCATTCACCACCGTGTGATTTCAGTGAGTGGAGCTTATATTTACTCAGTAATGCTGTCTGCAAATAAAGACAGTTTTACTTCTTCCTTTGTGATCTTTATGTATTTTATTTTTTAAAATTGCCTAATGCACTGAATGGGACCTCCAACATGCTGTTGAACAGAAATAAGAATAGTCATCTTTGCCATTTCTGATCTTAGGGGAATATTATTCCTTCTTTCACCATTAAGATGTTACCTATAGGTTTTTCACAGATGTCCTTCAGCAGGCTGAGTAAGTTCCATTCTATTACTAATTTGTTGAGAGTTTTTATCATAAATGGATGCTTAATTTTGTCAAATACTTTTTCTATATTTATTAAAATGATCACACCAATTTCCTCTTCTATTCTGTTAATATGAAGAATTGCACTGATTTTTAAATTGCAGTCCTGATTATAAACCTCATTTGGTCATGATGTACTACCCATTTGCTATATTGTTGGATTTGATTTGCTAAAACTTAAGAATTTTTATATCTATGTTCACGAGGGGTGTTGGTCTATACTTGTATTTTCTTATAATGTTTTCATCAGGTTTTGGTACAAGGGTCATGAAATGAGTTGGGATGTGTTTCCTTCTCTATTTTTTTTTTTAATGGTTATTTATTGTGAGAGAAAAAGAGAGCATGTGTGCATGGGTGAGGGGCAGAGAGAGAGGTAGAGAGAAGCCCAAGCAGACTCCACGCTATCAGCACAGAGCCCCACACGGGGCTTGATCCCACGAGCCGTGAGATCACAACTGGAGCCAAAATCAAGAGTCACGCACTTAACCGACTGAGCCCCCCAGGTGCCCCTCCCTCTCTATTTTCTGAAATAGGATATGTAGAGTTGGCACTACTTCTTTCCTAAATATATAACAGAATTTACCAGTAAATCCATTTTAAGAACTTGAGTCTGCATTGTGGAAGGTTTTTAACAACAAATTCAATGACTTTAATAAACATAAAAATATTCAAGTTATTTGAATGAGCACAGGTAGTCTGTGTCCTTCAAGAAATTTATTTCATCTAAATTATGGAATTATTAACATAAAATTATTCATAATATTATTTTTTTTAACATCTGTAGGATCTATAGTGATGTTCTCTCTTTCCTAACATTGGTAATTTTGTCTTTTTTCTTGATCATTCTGGCTTGAGGTTTATTAATTTTATTGTTCCCCCCCTCCCCAAAGAACCAGCTCTTTGTTTCACTGATTTTTCTCTATTGTTTCTTTTTTCTACTTCACTGACTTCTATCTTTACCATTCCCTTCATTCTGCTTACTTTTGGTTCAACTTGCTCTCTTTTTTAGTTTCAGGTGGAAACTTAGGTCTTTGAGATCTTTTCTAATTTAACTGTTTAATGCTGTGAATTTCTGTTTAAGAACTTCTTTAACTGTATCCCACCCACCTCCTTGGGTTTTTATGTAGATTAAGTGAAATAATCTTTCATTTAATTAGAAATGAAATATTTGATTGCCTAATCCATGTCAGGTCAGGCACTGTGCTTGGTACTAGGAATACACCACATTAAAATAAATCTCATCCCTTCTTTCATCAAGCTTAGAAGGTAGTATTGACAAAATTGGTCCAAAAATAAATCTTGTTGATTTTCTTGATACTGAGAAAGTACATTAAGCAAGAATGCATAACTTTTTTGTTTTATTCTAATGATAAACATATTTTCTATTTTTGGGTCTCTACTCATGAACTAGCAAAAATTAAGTCACTAGGTTTCCTTTTTTTAAAGTTCAGATATTTGTAATCCAATTGCACCACATGAATTTATTGTAGAGTAAAACCAAATAATCTACTTGTAAATGTCTGAATAAACTACACATTTCAATTTAATATACTAAAGATAAATAAGTATTTCTGTAATTTTAAACCTAAAAACCACCTTTAGATCTATAAAGGATCATTCAAAAAACAAGCGTCAATACATTCCCAGTATTTTCCTAACAAGATTCTTCTTAAAATGTAAGGAAACACTCTTCCCATTCTATCTATCCTATCCTCAGTTTCAAAATACCCAGAACTTTTTACAAAAATCCTCTGCCCCCCCCCCCCCATTGAATATAAATGTATGACAAATCCCTGGTTTCAAGGTCTTTTAAATCCTGACAGATCCAACCAAACATTCATGTTTTCAAAAACACCACCAGTGTGTTAAAAATCACAATATAATTAATTCAGACAATTATAGATATAGATATTTAATTTACATTTAAATCTTTGTTCATCCAGTGGGGCCATAAGCAGTTCTGTACATCTCTACCGTGTCAGGTAACCTGGCTTGTCTTACCATATGCTTCTTTCAGTCCTAATCTGTTGGTCTTCATTTCAGCCACAGGTTCTCAAACTTAACTGCCCATTGGAATCACCTGGGAGTCTGAAAGTACTGACCCTGGGGTCCCACAGCCAGAGATTATCTTAGAGTATTTAAAAGTGGGGATTTTCAATAGTTCCCCATGTGAGTCAATGTGCAGACCAGGGATAAGAAGGACTAGTCTAGGTTCTCTAGCGGAGGCCATGCTTCTAACAGCCATTGGCCAGTCTACACCACCGTACTTAGAACCCAGTTCCTCTAGAGCTTTCCCAACCTAACTCCTATCAAACACTAATTCAGTAATTCCATTTGGATTCCTAGGCTCACCTGGGTCTGTCCAGAAATTCAAAGGATAAAATGCAAGTCTCTAACTTTATTTTAGCCATTCCTCTCCAATCCACTTCTAAATTTCATAAAATAAGTTCAGCGAAGAGAAATTAACCCCATATAATGATATGGTTAAAAAGTCATTATGTTTTCTCCTATTTAAGAGATAGTTCTACAAGCCATCTGTAATTTTACAGAATATATGGTAAAACTACCAATTCCTCAAAGCATAAATAAATATTAAAATGAGTCTTCATTTTTACCCATCTGATCTTATCATGTGTTAATTTCGAACAGGTTTTCAATCCTGATTCACATTCTGGGCTCAAAACTGGCATCCTCCAGAAGAACTTAAACCATTAGACTTCTGAGAGTCTTCAAACGGCTTACTCTATTTTGCCAAGCCAGACCACTTCAATATAATTATCACTTCATCATGTAAAAGTGGGAAGAACACCTGTATCACAAAGACAGTATGAGGAATAAGACGCAAAAGCTAACAGAAATTTAATCATTTGCAGCAGAAATTCTGCCTCATGGGAACCATGTGAAAAGAAGTGGCAGGCAGGAAGTTGTGGATAATTACTGGTCAATACACAGAAACACCAGCAGGTCAGGCAGGGAGAACTGGGGGTGGTCCACAAACTGCTAAGGAGTTCCCAAAGCTCCCAGACGGCTAGGAGCAGAAACGGCGCACTATAAGACCCGCACCGCTCAGGCTGCTGAAGTTACTTGCGAACACATGTAAACCTCCTCTCCTTGGAAAACTGCTAAACAATAAAGCTGTGCCAACGTGCAGACCCAGGAACTCTGATCCCTGCCAGTGTAGGTAATGTACCCATGGGATGTAATGGATCTGCATGCCGAAACACGTGTGCACGTCTGAGCAGCTGAACGAACACGTATCCATAAACATTATGAATAATACTTGGGAGAATGTATGGCTTTCTCTCAGAAGCCCTTTAAGTACTTTGCCCAAATCAAGTCACTTTCATATCACATCTTCTCGCCTTTCCTTAGTATTACCCATGTGCGGAGAGTTGGGGCGCCCTACCCAAAGTCTGAGCATGGGGGGAGGGGGCAGGAGGGGGGCTGACTGCCTCCACCCTAACTTCCCGTTAGCCCAAGCTGCCATCCCCAAAGGGGACCGTGTCCAGCCTGGCTTCCTGGAGACACGCATGAGCCCTCACACACCCACCGCGGTCGCGTCACCAGTGCCGCGGCCACCTGGGCGAGGACCAAATCTGAAGGGAATTCCCTCCGCCGCGGAGTTCGGCAACAGGCTGGGAAAGCGGGACCCGGGCGAGTTTTGAAAAGTGGAGGGGAAAAAGAAGTCAAGTGGACACAACGGGGAGGGATCACAGTCACTCACCCAGCCCTCGAAGGTGTCCGAGGCGCCGGCGGTGCGCAGCAGCTCCTGGAATTGCAGAGTGCAGTTGGCCACGAAGTGGTCATAGCCCAGGGGCGTCTCGTGGAAGACGGCCAGTTCGAGGTGGCCACCGTCCGTGACGTTGGCGCAGAACTCCTCATTGTACGTGGGTTTGTTGGTCTTCTGTTTGGTGCTGGTCTGGCCCACGCGCACCTGGTCTACGCTCACCGTCAGGTAGGGGTCGAGCAGCTGGTAGCCCTTCTTGAAAAGCGAGTGGCGCAGGGACCAGCGGGTGGGCTGCAGCCCCACAGCCTCGCCGATGCGGACCCTCAAGTAACCATTGAACTTCATGTTGCCGGACGTCATGCCCGCGCCGCTGCCCCGGCCCGGGGGGGCCGCGCTGGCTCGCAGCGGGAGAGCCTGGAGCCCCTGCTCAGGCCAGCCCTCCCGGCAGCCGCAGGAGTGGAGGCAGCTCCTGGGAAAAGCAGCGGCCAAGCCCCCCTCGACTGGCCATTCTGCCTCCTCCGCGGGACCTTCCCCTCCCCTCCTTCCCTCGCCCCCTCCCTCGCGAGGTGGAAAGGAGGGGAGCCCGCAGCAGAGCTCTCCGCGAGCCGGGGTAGCCCGATCGTCCCTCTTGAGCGCCAGGCGCTTCCCGGGGGCTCGCACAGGATTCGCCCCTTCTCCAGGGCCGGGAAGCTCCTCTCCCTGGAGAGCCGGAGCGACCCGTCCGGTTAGCTCCAGCCCCAAGCGTCTCTTGCCCCCGCCTCCTCCCGCTTCTCCTCCTGCCCCCGCCTCCGCGGGCTCACGCTCTCCCCCCCTCGGCGAGCTTCAAACCAGGAAGCAGCTGCCGCCGCATCCCCGGCAGGAGTCTCGCGCCGCCAGGCTCCAAGTTCACCGAAGCCCTGCGCCGGCTCCCGCGCCTTTCGAACCCCGGGGGCGTGGCGCACAGCAGGCTGGACCCGGCGGTGGGTCGGCGGCCGGGCGCACGCAGCCGGGGAGCTCCCACGCCGGCCCGCTGGTCCCGCTCTGCGCGCGCTCCGTGCCGCGCACGGTCTGGCTGTGCCCTGTGGGCTAGATGCTCCCCCAGGTTCAGGCGAAAAAGGGAAGGGCTCGAGGCCTAGCGCCCGCCAACACCTGAGGCCCGGGGGTCAAGTCCAGGGAATGCTGGAAGGCGGGGAGGAGGTGCAGGAACAGGGAACCTGCGCTCCAGGAGTCGCCGGCACCTCCTTACCACCCGAGGAGCTGGGCCGGCGAGCCTTCCTGGCCGTCTGGGAGAGGCCCTGGGCAGAGGCGGGCGCACGGTGGGGAGGTTCCTTTTCCTGATCTTTTCCTGGGATGGCTCATCCCGGGTTCAGCTCGGGCCCATCCTGTTTGTGCGCCTTTCCTGCAGAGAGTAATTACACGGTTGTTTTTTTGTTGTTGTTGTTAATAGGGCGGCGGTAAAGATGGAAATCCTGTCCGCCTCCTTCCTTGGAGAGGTGTGCCTTGTTGCACAAGAGCAGGAAAGGTCGGTTCTGAAGACAGACATGAGATGTGCGATTTCTCTTTCTCTCCGGGTGGTTCCCGGTCTGCCCGGCAGAGCGAAGGCAGAAGATGTTCACACCCGAACACTGCCCCTGGCACGTGTGCGCCAAAGAAACCGCCTCTCGGAGGAACATTCCAGTTTGTTGCTGTGTTGGAGTGGGCAGCCTTTTGTTCCTTCCCACCCGTGGCTCCAGTAATTTTTGGGGCCTTGGGAGAACCTTTCCGTCCGCTCTGCCCCACCGCAAAGCTTGCTCCTGAGGGCCAGCCACAACCAGTTTGTCTTGCATAAAGCCTAGGCGATGTTTAAGAAAATTACATTCCGTCTGGCTGTTCTGAGCCAGTCGGTCTGAAGAGCCAGTCGGTCTTCCTAGCCCCCTCCACTGAAAGCCCTGTTTGGGGCTCCCTAAGTAGGTTCTCCACAATTTCACACGTGTGAAAGAAGGCACACTACACTATGAAAACAAGTAAGAACGATGGGCTGTCCGGAGTGGGGCGGGTTGTGGGGGTGGGGGGGTGGGAGGACCTGTCTTAGAAACATCAAAACTTCAAGAGAACAGGGCAGGGATTCAGCACATCATCCTAATGACACTTTGCTTTAGGTAAGGCTTATAAAACAAGCTTCCAAACATCCCGGGAGCTCCCATCTGGCCCAAGTGCTCAGGGGAAGAGGTCAAGGGGACCATTTGAGCCAACTCTGTCACCCTGTCCTACAGAGAGCGGGACTCTAGCTCTAAGAACCACTGAAAGAGGGGTGCCTGGGTGGCTCAGTCGGTTGAGCATGGGACTCTTGATTTCCACTCAGGTCGTGATCTCAGGGTGGGGGAGATGGGACCCAAGCACCCCACCTCCACCCCAGGTGGGGCTCTGCACTGACATCCTGGAGCCTGCTTGGGATTCTCTCCTTCCCTCTCTCTGTGCCCCTCCCCTGCTCGCTCCTGCTGTCTCTCAAAATAAATAAATAAACTTTAAAAAAAAAAAAAAGAACCACTGAAAGATTTGCTGCTGTTGGGTTTTGGCACTAAAAAAAGACAGTCCCCAAATAGTGGGCAGCTGCACATCTACCCTGGGGTTGGGATGTGAGGGACACTAGATGCTCCATCTTTGCCCCATCAGCACCAGGCACGGGGGGAGGGGCAGGGGTGACAGGGATGACAGCCCTGGTGCCTGCTCTCCTGGGACTTATAGTCCCATGGCCTGGAGAAACATGAAATAGATCACACATGCAGGTGTGCAGTGAAGGAAGCGTGTCAGGTGCAATAGGACAATGGAACCTGGAGGGGGGTGGTCAGGAAAGGGTCCCCTGAAGAAGTACATAGCAGAAGCATCAGTTTGTTCAGGGTGCCCAAGAAAAAGGAAAGCTTGGCCTCCTTCAGGAACAGGGAGGGCTCTGTGTGGCTGAAGCCAAAAAAAAAGGTGAGGGGAAAGTGACTGAAATTCACCTGAAAAGGTAGGTCAGGGTCCAAGATGGACCAGATTGGTAAATCCTGGGAAAGTCTTTGGACATGGTCTGTAGGCAGCTGGAAGACTCTTTATAAGAGTCTTTTAAGGTTTTTAAGCAGGGCCAGGGACAGGATGAGATTTGTATTTTAATATCGCTTGGGGGTCAGGGGGCACCTGGGTGGCTCAGTCAGGAGAGCATGGGACTCTTAGTCATGAGTTCAAGCCCTGCTTGGGTGTAACAATTGCTTAAACAAACAAACAAACAAACTTAAAAAAAAAATCTTTCTAGGGCTGTGTGAAGAGTGGCTTGGAAGGAGCAAGCATGGGTGTGGGGAGACCAGTTAGGAAGCTGATGCCCAAGTCCAGAGGAGAGAAGATGGTGACTGGGACTTGAGTGGTGGTGACGGAGGTGGAGATGGATGTGAGGGGTGTTTGAGAGGTGAAATGGCCATGCCTTGGTGACCTACCGAAGGGAGGGAATGAGGAAGAGGAAGGTGTCCGTACAGACCGGGGAGCCATTGGTGATTAGGAAACACCAGAGAAAGAGCACATTTGTGGAGAGAGACAGTTCAATTTGAAACATGCCAGGTTTGATACATCCCGATACATTTGAGTTGAAATCGGAAGTGGGCACTCAGCTGCGTGCTTGTGAAGCTCAGAGATGCAGTCTGAGCTAAAGACCTAAAGTGAGCAGCCCTTGGTATGTAGATCTGCAATCAAAGCCAGAATTGTGGGGGCGCCTGGGTGGCTTGGTTGGTTAAGCGTCCGACTTCAGCTCAGGTCATGATCTCAGGGTCCGTGAGTTCAAGCCCCGTCTCGGGCTCTGTGCTGACAGCTCAGAGCCTGGAGCCTGTTTCAGATTCTGTGTCTCCCTCTCTCTCTGCTCCTCCCCTGTTCATGCTCTGTCTCTCTCTGTCTCAAAAATAAATAAACGTTAAAAAAAAAATTAAAAAAAATAAAAAAGCCAGAATTGTGGATAACATCTATGGAGAAAAGATGGGAGTAGAGTGTAGTATGAGGAAAGAAAGGGACCTACAATAGAGCCTCCAGAAACTCCAACGTGTATAGATGGAGGAGAGGCAGACAAGGGGGTTCAGAGCGGCAGCAGGGACATAAGAGAAAAACCAGGACGATGTAATATCCAGGTATCGTGAAAAACAATCAAAGGGTTTTCAAGAAAGAATTGGTGGGCTAGGCCGAATGACACCAAGAGATTAAGTAAACAAGGACGAAAAGTGGCCATGTAGAGATGGCAATGGACATCCTCAGTAATCTTTGAGCTGTTTCTGTAGAGGGATCGGGGCTGAAGCTCATTTGGAGTAGCTTGAGGCAAAAAATAAGGAAGTGGAGAGAATGAGCGTAGACACTCTTTCAAAAGGTTTGGCTGGAATGAGGACGAGAGTGAGAGCTGAGGAGGAAGACAGGACCGCTGGGCAGAGGGGTTGTTAGTGGGGGGGCGGGGGGGCAACACAAGAGAGGAGAGAGACTGTGCCTTTCGGAGACTGCAGGACAGAATGCCATCTGAGACACGGGGGAAGAAGTGGGAATTAGTTTAGAAACAAACATCTATGTTTGTGGCTTTCAGCCTGCTGTCCAAAATTGCCTCTCTGCAGTCAGGAGAAATGGCCACCAGGAGCCCCTGCTGCCCAGATTTCCAGCTTCAAGGCCCCAGTGGAAAGAGGATTTTTCTCTATCCACCTCCTTAAATCAATCTGGGGAAGACTCTGAATGTCCCCAGCCTATGTCATGTGTCCTTTGGTGGCTCCTGGGGGAGACACTCCACAGGTAGTACACAGCACACAGTGCAAAGTCCCTGTGGGAAGGGGCTGTCTGCCAGTATAAACCTCACCTGTGTAACAGCTTTTATCCAGAGCTGGTCCTGACTTTCAAGGAAGGTAAGGGACAAGAAGTCCCCTCTCTATTTATGCACACACACACACACACACACACACACACACACACACACACACGACTAGCAGCTTGTAACACAATGTAATAATTTGCATAATTGTACTGACTACTTGAAACTCAGTATTATAGGTCCTGTTACAGACTAGAGGTTTCTTTGGGGTTTTTTCTTTATCGCTATTACAATTTCTTAGTCACACTCTTAACTTTGGACTTCTATACAATTCCTAACACAGTATCTAAATGCTTTTTGGTTAATTGCTTGATTGACTGAATTACTGCCATTTTTCTAATTTCTTAAGGAACACTTCACACAACCTCCATTCCACTTTAAAGTAGAATGAGAGAGGGGCGCCTGAGTGGTTCAGTTGGTTAAGCGTCTGATTTCGGCTCAGGTCATGATCTCACGGTTTGTGGGTTGGAGTCCTGCATCAGGCTCTGTGCTGACAGCTCAGACCCTGGAGCCTGCTTCAGATTCTGTCTCTCTCTCTCTCTCTCTCTCTCTGCCCCTCCCCCACTGTTTTCTCTCTCTCTCTCTCTCTCTCTCTCTCTCTCTCTCAAAAATAAACATTAAAAAAATAATGATAATAATAATAAATAGAATAAGAGGGTGGGTGCCTGGGCGGTTCAGTAGGTTAAGTGTCTGATTCTTGATTTTGGCTCAAGTCATGATCTCGTGGTCATGGTATCAAGCCCCACATGGGGCTACACACTGAGTGTGAAACCTGCTTGGGACTCTCTCTTTCCCTCTGCCTCTCCCCTGCTCATGTATGCATGAGCAGAATTAGAATTAGAGAATTTAGAGATTAAAACAGCTACGTCAAAAACTATCCCATGTTACTCCAAAACGGTACAACCTTTGAAGGGCAGTTTGACAGGACACATCAAAAGCTTCGAAGAAACCTGTTCTTTGCCTACGGAGGTCCAACACTAGTAGAATGACTAAGTCAATTACAGAAAGCAACCTAATGGAATAGTTATTAACATGACACATGATAAACAACATTGAAAAATAGTAAATAACATTTTAAAATGCAGAGTAAGAAGCATAAATGTGCTACGAAGTACATAAAATATGTATACCACAAGGTAAAGAATGCAACACAAATAAATTAAAACAGTTCTTACCTGGTGGACTCACAAACGAATAATAAACATACTTGTCTAAACAGGCTCTGAAGATAGAGTGATTCACATGAAGGATTTGATGCATTGCCAAGCACGTGCTACATTTCAACTGTTACCTTGTCTGTCATACTGTCTTTATTGAGCATCCACCAGCTTGTAACAAGCCACTTGACAAGCATTATTTCATATGATCCTCCTGACAACCATATGAAGTAAGTGCTATTATCTCTATTTTACAGATAAGGAAACTGAGAGCCAGAAAGGTTAAATGAATTGGAACATAGTTCATACATGGTAGACCTGAGATCTGACCCATTTCTTTAAAGGCGTGCCTAAGCCCCATCCCAGAGGGGTTGTAATGAAGAGTAGGATTGAAAACTACCATGGTACCCTGAGAAACAAGGGGGAAGATCGAGATTCTCAGTGGGCAGGAGAAAGTGGTATGCAGGGCAAGACAGCAGTATTGTTCCTTATCCATTTCTAAATATGCAAAGGTACATATAAATAGTGGGGCCACCCACTACTCAAAGGTGTTCTAAAAAGAACAGAAAAAGGTAAGATATTTCACAAAGATGGGACCATTTCTCAGAACGGAAGAAGGACACTAGTCTCCTACTGAAAAGGACACAATATATTAGGCAGAACGAGTTAAAAGAAGGCCTACACCTAACACATCATTGTGAGGTTTCTGAACACCAGGATTAAGGGAAGATCTTCAATGACCTACAGGAAGAAACAGAAGCAACATCAGGAGGTAGAAGCGGTGTGGGATAAGTGAGCCAAAGGCTCCTGATGCCCCAATTAGTGTGTCAATGGATCAGCAGCTTACAATGAAAGAGGAAATAGGGAAAGGAAGTCTGAAGGGGAGAAGTCCTAAAAGGGCAGACAGACTGGATGGGCAGAGCTTCTCACCCTTCCTCAAAAGAAGAGCCTTAAATTATTATTTGCCTCAAAAGCCCACTTAAGTAAGACAGAGTCCAGGGATTGAGGTCAGCACAGACAAGCAAATGTAAAAGAAATACCCTCATAAAAAGCAGTCAAGTTGATAACACTTTCTACTGACAACTGCCTAGACAGAGCCTTGTGATCAAGAGAGATGACTCCAGGGGCGCCTGGGTGGCGCAGTCGGTTAAGCGTCCGACTTCAGCCGGGTCACGATCTCGCGGTCCGTGAGTTCGAGCCCCGCGTCGGGCTCTGGGCTGATGGCTCAGAGCCTGGAGCCTGTTTCCGATTCTGTGTCTCCCTCTCTCTCTGCCCCTCCCCCGTTCATGCTCTGTCTCTCTCTGTCCCAAAAATAAATAAAAAACGTTGAAAAAAAAATTAAAAAAAAAAAAAGAGATGACTCCATAAAATATTTCTGCCATTGCTTTCTAACGGGAAAATTGAATGAAGTTAAATATTGTATGCATGTAAAGAGAACAAACACAAATCTCTCCCATGACTGTTTTCTTTTTTGACATAGCACACCTACGGAAATCTACCCATATTAGAACACAGTAGTAAAACCTTGGTTTGTGAGCATAATTCGTTCCAGAAGCATGCTTGTAATCCAAAGCGCAAGCAAATTTCCCCATAAGAAATAATGGAAATTCAGATGATTCGTTCCACAATCCTAAAATATTCACATAAAAATGATTACAATACTGTAATATAATACAAAATAAAAAATAAAATATAAAATATAAAGAAAAAGAAACAAATTAACCTGCACTAACCTTTGGAAAACTTCGTGGCTGGTGTGAGAGGAAGGTTATTGTGTAGGACGACTTTCACTATCACTAACAGAATCACTGCTATCTATTGGCTCAATGGAATCTTTCTTTTCGTGCAGCTTTAGCAAGGAACATTTCCAATGACCTAGAATGAAGCAAAGCATTCCTAAGCTTACTCGTATGGAAAAGCAAAGGACTGTCCATAGGTGTTTCAAAGTGACAAAAAATATACCAGTGCCAGTTGTGGGCACCTTCCAAGGTTCTGAAAACTCACTGATTTCTGCCAAACACCAGAGCCTGAGACCGAGCATCAAGCATGGAAGAAAATCACCCACCATCCCTCAGCAAGAGAGAGAGAGAAGAATCATTGGCTCAGTTGTGATCATGTGACATCTGGCATCACGTACTACTTGTATTGCAAGACATCACTAGTTTATCAAGTTAAAATTTATTAGAAATGTTTGCTCTTCCTGCAGAATACTGGTGGAACAGGTTTCTTGCAATCCAAGGTTTCATTGTACTTTCATTTAAAATCTTTTACATCACCTAAGTACATTTCTTAGTAGTAGTGTGGAACCCTGGACAACCTTATAGTCATTCTATCAAGAAGCAGGTTCATAAATGTCCTCAGCCTGAATTATAAGTTTGTGGGTTAAAAAAAAAAGACACACCTCATAGACAATGAGATAGTTTATAGAATCTAAGACTAATGACAGTCACCTCAAGCATTTCTTTGTATCCACTTCTGTAGTAACAACCTCAAGTAACATGTCACTAAATAAGGCAAAAGTATCTTTTCAAATGAGTTTAAAATTCCTTAATTCTGAATGCAGAACTTACTAAAACTCTTCACTTTTAATGTTTTTCTTCTTGTTTTAATATTTTTAAAAAGCACCAGTGATAGAAGCAAGTGGGTATGGTTTACAATGGTAATGACTTGCTCTCAAACCCATTCTTAATATAACTAATAGTGTGTTTCATTAACGTTTCTCATTTAGTTCTAGTCCATTCATAAGCCAAGTGGTTATTAACTACAAGTAGTGACTGAGTTATTAGATTTTATGGTTTGTGTAAGAAACCTGTGAAAGGAAAATGCTAATCTCGCTCTAATAGCATCTTTCTCTTACCCTTCACTGGGTTTTCTCCATGCTGTCGATGGCATCCTCTGGTTCCTCAGTGACCATCTAATCAGTAAATCCATTCTGGTCACTGGGCTTCATACGCAGATTTTCCTAAGTCTTCTGGAATTGACTTTAGGTCATTTGTAAAACCCTCTACACATTCTTTCAGCCTAGGAATTGCATAGTTTCCTAGTGATAACATTTAATATACAAAATGGATTTCATCAATTTAAATGATAATAATAGGAAGGTCAATCAGGCCATCTTGGTTATGTTTCTTCAGAGCTGTGCACAGGGTGGGGGGAGGGGCGGGGGAGCCTTTCTTTAAACAGACTATTTTACCAGAATGTGGCCATGACTATTTACTATAGTGGGCATTATAGATTTTCACGACACATTGTTAGTGAAGAAAGCAAGCTATCAAACTGTAACTCAGCAAGATCCTATTTGGTGTATGTTGTGTGGGTGTAAATTTGGAACAAGATACCCTGAAACGTGAATGGTGGTTATCCCTGGTCGTAGATAATAACACAGAGCCTGGCTAGTGTAGAGGTTGGAAATGCTGTTCTGGAGCCAGACTGCCTCCACCTGAATCCTCCCTGCCATCACCGAAATTCGATCTCCTTTCGCTGTGAGACTTTGGGCTCTACCTACATTATTGTGCCTCAGTTTTCCCATCTGTAAAGAGGGTCACTGTGAGTTTTATAGAAGTTATTATTTGTAAGGCACTTGGAACAGCACCTGGCACAAAGCAAGCAACTTTACAAATGTTTATTATTATCGGAGGCTTTTTCTTCTTTTCATTTATTGAAATGAATACATTCATTCATTGTAATTTTTCTGTAATGAAAAGTTTAGCAACTTAATAAAAGATTTTTAGCTAATATTAAAAAACTACACACCAAATCACAGATAAGGTTGACTTCAATCATTTGAAAACTGTAATCATTTCCTGTCATCTTTCTGCCGAAATTTGAACGTTTTCTGGTTCTTGGAAATGAAAAAGCAGTTTGGCCCCTGTTCCTAAGAGTTTATAGTTTATAATAAGGAGGCATAAAAAAAGTCCTTTTGTCCTTGAAATCTTGATGATGAAGTATAAAATCTTCACATCAGCCCCAGTCATCTTTCTCGTACAAGGACAAAAATTTAACTTTCTACATAACTCGTCAAGACATATTCCTACATTAAAATCCTTCAAATTCTTTCCCTTTCTCCCTTTTTAGGACTCTGAATCCAGGCATTTTTTTTTGCACACAGAAAGCTGGGAAATGTTTACTCTGGATACTAGAAGATCAAATCACGTAAACACTTGGTAGTAAATCGAGGTACCATTTATTTTTAATCCCAATTTCATAAAGTCCCACTGTGTGGTCACATAATTTTAACTCTAGAAGCCAACTAGTGTAGCAGGCAATTCAGGCAATCTGGTCATGAGCTCTTGGGTGGAGTCGGAGTCGGAAGACCCCCTATTGGCCCCTTTTGACAAAGTTTAACAAGCCCAGCTAGTTCTTCTGCACTCAGGTTTAAGAATCCTATGCATGAGAGACAATAACACTCAGAGACAGGTCTTCAACTTCCAAAACTATTAGATGAGCCCAGACAAGTCACACAGCATACACAAGTAAATGAGAAACCAACTTTAAAGCACACTGCATAGTCCTACAACGTTACATAAATGTTATCAGTTCTGTCCCACATGGCTGTTCACTCTCCCCTCCCCCTCTACCTCATTCTGGCTGCCTCACACTCTGCCCCTGTAGGGGGCAGCAGGAAGTGAGACACTGGTGCTCAAGATCATGCAGGGGCTCCACCCTGCCCACCCCCCCCCACACACACACAAAGACTCTTCCAATCAGACGCAGATATTTGACACATTCCCTTCAAATAGAATCACTCAAATTGAGATTCTAAAGATGACAGAAAACTTGAAAAAATAACACCAATAGCAAGAAAACAAAAGAGAGATCTGGTTGAGTATAACAAATAGAAAGAGAATAAGCTTATGGGCTCAGTGGGTTTGGAAATACAAAAACCACATATAGGACTCAGATGAAACTTAGGCTTGATATGGGAGAAAGGAAGCCAACAAAGGAATTTTACACATTTCCCTGAGTTACTCATTTTTTCTAAGAGTCTGAACAACTGAAATCAGGAAACACCTGTGCTTGTTAACATTAGTTAGGAAATGACTTTAAAAACTTGGACTCAGTTTAAGATTGCTGATGGCAGGCAGTGATATCATTCCAGAGTCTATCTTTCCATGTAAATGCTAAGTTATTTCTCTTAATTTGGGTCCATTTTTGCAATAGCAATCAGAGATTCGGTGCATTATATTTACGGGGTAATTGTTACAGTTTTTAAGTTTTAAAATCATCTGGCACTTAGCCACATGTTTGTTTTTTCTTCCCATTTATAATTATCCGATGATTGTTATAACCACCCTGAAATATGGCCATCATTACTTTGAAATGAAAATGTATGGAAAGAATGTTTTAAGATTAAAGACAAAAATACAGCACTGTAACAAGAAGATGGGTCAGAAAGTAAAAATAAGAACATAGAAAGAATGGATCCTTTGATCTGGAAGGCATGTTAGACAACTCTAGACCAAAACTTTATTTTACAGTTGAGGAGTCAGAACCAGAAATAGGGCATTTTCCAGATAGTTTATTACAATTCCCTGGGTCTTCAGAATATGGGACCAGAGCTCCCCAGAACAGGTTCTAGTCTCAAGTAAATTACAGACTCAACAGGCCTTATCTCTAATGGATTTATATAAACAGCAGTACCATTTATATTGCTTTGATATGTTTTGTTCAACAATAAAGTAAAACATAAATTATGGTACAGTCAAGGATTTGTATCAGTTTTCTTAGGAATACAATGTCAGGCAAATTTGTTTTTGGCATTTTCCTGTGATATGCCAGTTAAATTATAGCCAGTGAAAAAGTTATTTTGGAGTTTTTAAGAAAATTATAAACATTTTCTATGAGTGAACAACAGAGTTTATATGGATCATTTTATTGTCTTATAATTTTATTGCATCCCACTTTTTAAGATAGAAGGATATTAGGGTATACTTTGTTCTACCCCATTTAAATTTTTTTTTTTAAATTTTAGAGATAGAGTGCAAATGGGGGAGAGGGGCAGAGAGAGAGAGAGAGAGAGACAGAGACTCTTAAGCAGGCTCCACACTGAGTGTGCCCGATGCAGGGCTCAATCCCATGACCCTGGAATCATGACCTGAATGGAAATCAAGAGTTGGATGCTCAACTGACCGAGCCACCAGGTGCCCCTACCCAAATTTTGTTTCAAACTCTTGAAAAATGTCTTTTCAATCTTTGACAAACACTGTAATGAGTAATGCTACTTATTAATCATTGTGATTTAGAAATGTTAATTATAATAATTTAAATGACTTCAACAGACAAGATTATTATGGTTAGAGTAAAATACATATAATCATCAAGAACAGTGCTCTGACACAGAAATGATGCAAGGATCTTTAAATAAAAAAAGAAAAGTGATTTTTTGTTTTAGCACTTTATTAAGAGGTACATAGTGCACCAAAACATACATAGAAGGACGTCCACTTTTGGTAGTATACAGTGACAGGTACTAAACTTGCCCTCCCGCTGAAAACAGTTATAAATATCTAAGGTAATGAATTCCAGGCATTTGACAGTAAACATGCACGATTGTGATCCTTAAGAGGAGAGGAATACAAAGAGAGCCCCATGTCTTCTTCAACTTTCTGCCTAGAGGCACCAACTGGACTAAAAGGAAGTGGAATCCAAGGGAATATGGAAGTCTTGCTGAGCTGAAGAAGTACACATAGAATGGCTGTGGTCCCTGGAATTTTTAAAGCAGGATATCATAGAGAAATGAGCTGTGCAGAGGAAGAGGGCAATGGACTTCATGAGTGTGCCCCTGCAGCCAAGTGCAGGATGAGACTTTATGAGGCCTAGCAGAGAATGGATGCTGCAAGTAAGAGAGCTGGGCCAAGACATCACAGAGTATGCAGTGCAGGAAACATGAGAATATTGGCCCAGGCTAAGTGGAGAGACCTTACTAAGCACTTCCCGTATTCAACTGAAACTCCAAAGAGGCCACACCTCAGGAGTAAGTACCATGTTCCAGAAAAAGGGCCATTCCCCAAGACTTAGGACAAAATCAATATAGAACTGCCCTAAACAAACAATAAAACAAAGCCTAACAAGATCAAGAGGACTTGCCAGTAATTTAACAGCTTTAGAGAAGAAAGCTCAACACTTGTTGAAGGAAAATAAAATAATCCAGACTCTCTATAACTCCTGATAACAACATTCAAAAATAATTTTTAAAATATTGGGCATATGAAGAAGCAGGAAATGTGAACCATAACCAAGAAAAGAAGCAGTCAATAGAAGCAGAATCCCAAATGTCCCAAATATTGGAATTAATAGATGTTCTTAAAATGGCTCATATAAAGATATTTAAGGATGCACAGGAAAAGAAGAATATATTGAGTAAACAGATGGGGAGTAGAAGCAAAGAAATAAACCAAATGAATATATTAAAAATAGAAAGTAAACTTCTGAAATTACATATATATTACAAATATATATAAATACATATATATTTGGAGTCCTAGTTAGGAGAGAGGAAAGAAAGATTGGGGTAGAATAGAATTTGAAGAAACAATGGCTGAAAATTCCTCTATTTTGGTGGAAAACATCAGCCTATTGACTAAAGAATCAACAAACTCTAGGCAGAATAAATTTTTTTAAAAAATCACACCTAGGTATATCATAGTCAAAAGGCTGACAACAAAGTAAAGAGTAAATGTTGAAAACAGAAAAAAGTCAATTAACTGCAGGGGACAATGCTAGAAGTGACAGTTGACTTCTCTATCAGAAACAAGGAAGACCAAAAGAAATGGAAAGTCTGATGAAAGAAGTGGTCAACCCAGAATTCTATATACAGTAAAAATATCTTTCAAAATGTGAACCGGGGCATCTGGGTGGTTAAGTCAGTTAAGCTTCCGACTCTTGATTTCGGCTCAGGGCATGATCTCATGGTTCATGACATTGAGCCCCACATTGGGCTCTGCACTGATGGTGTGGAGCCTGCTTGGGATTCTCCCTCTCCCTCTCTCTCTCTGCCCCTCCCCTACTCATGTGGATACACATTCTCCCTCTCTCTCTCAAAATATATAAACATTTTTTTAATGAAAACAAAAAAGACATTTTCAGATAAATTAATGAAGTAATGTTTCACTGAAAACTAAAAAAATTCTAATAGAAGAGTTTTTAGGATGATGGGAAATGATACAAGGGGAAACCTAAACTATAGGAAGGAAGCACCAGAATATACACTATTACAGGAAAAAGAGCACCAGAAATGGCAAATAGATATGGAAGTATGAAAAACTATCTTTTTTTTTTCTTCTTGTAATTAAAAGACAAGACTTTTAAAGACAAATATATTGTGGGGCTTTTAACTCATGTACAAATAAAATATATGACAACAATAACAAAAAGGATGGAGAGTTAATAAAATTATACTGTTAAGGTTCTTATAGCGTACATGAAATTGTACAGTATAAATCTAAGTAGACTGATAAGGATGTGCTGTCCAGAATAGTATCCTCTGACCAAAAGTGACTAAATTTAAACTCAAATTAATTAAAATTAAACTTAACATAAAATTCGGTTCCTCAGTTATATTAGCCACATTTCAAGGCCTTAATAATCACATGTAGCTAGGACTCCCATATTGGAAAAGCATATATGGAATACTTCCATAACTGAAAAAAGTTTAGAGAATTCAAACAACAATAACAACAAATCTGCACAGATGTATAACTTAAAATGAACAGAATTGAGTTCTAAAAATATTTTCTTAACCAAAACAAAGACAGAAAAAGGAGAAAGTAAGCAAAAAAAAAAAAAAAAAAAAAAAAAAAAAAAAAAAAAAAAAAAAAAAACCAGGACAAGTAAAAAACAAACTTAAATCTAACCATATCAATGATTATATTTAGTAAAAGTGAACTGAACAATTCAATGAAAAGGAAGAGATTGCAAAGATGAACAAAAAGCAAGATTTAACTATATGTTATCTGCACGAGATGTTAAAGACCCAAATAAGTTGCAAGTAAAAGGAGGAGGAAAAGATAGACCAAGCAAACCTAAGAAAGTTGGTGTTGATATCATCATGCAAAGTAAACTTCAAGTCGAGGAGAATTCAAGAGTAATTCAAGTCAAGAGTAACATTTCTTAATTATAAATCATCATTTCATAATGAAGATTTAAAATTCTAAATGTCTGTGTAACTAAAAAGTTTCAAGTACAAGAAGCAAAAATGAGAATTAATAGGACAAATGCATAAATCCATCATCATAGTTGAAGATCTTAACTCCCCTCTCTGTAACTGATAGAAGAACTAAACAAAACAATGATTCAAATATTACCAACCAACTTGATCTGACATTTATCGAATATCTCACCCAGCATCTGCAGAATACACATTGGTTTCAAATGTATATGGAATAGTTATTTTATGAGTCAAATTCTCCAAAGAAACTGAACCACTAGGATAGATGATAGATAGATGATAGATAGATAGATAGATAGATAGATGATAGATAATTTAGCATGAGGTATTGGTTCATGTGATTACAGAGGCTGATAAGTCCCACAATCTGCTGTCTGCAAGCTAGAGACCTAGAAAGCCAGTGGTGTCCTTCAAAGCCCTGAAACCTAGAGAGTCCAAATTTGAAGGCCTAAGAACCAGGAGGGCAGAAGAGATTGATACCCCAGCTCAAGTGGTCAGGCAGACAGTGTATTCAAACTTCCTCTGCTTTTTTGTTCTATTCAGGCTGTCAAGAGATTGGATGATACCAACTCACATTGCAGGCAGGGAAGGGTGTGGGTGTGTGTGAGGGTATCTGCTTTACTCAGTTCACCAATTCAAGTATTAATTTCTTCCAGAAAAACACTTATAGACAGGTCCACATAACATAATTATAAATAACTTAGGAGTCAAAGAAAAATCACAGGGAATTTAGAAAATACTTTAATCTGAATTATAATAAAAACAAAAATGTCAAAAGTTGTGGGATACAGCTAAAGTGGCATTTAGAAAAAATTTTAAATATTTATATTTTTATTGGAGAAAGTATTTTATAAAGCTGTAGAGAAAGAACAAATTAAACCCAAAATAAATAGGGGTACCTGGGTGGCTCAGTCAGTTAAATGTCTGACTTCAACTCAGGACATGATCTCACAGTTCATGAGTTGGAGCCCCACATTGGGCTCTGTGCTGACAGCTCAGAGCCTGGAGCCTGTTTTGGATTCTGTGTCTCTCTCTCTCTTTTTCTGCCCCTCCCCCACTCGTACTCTGTCTCAAAAACGAATAAACATTAAAAAAAATTTTAAACCCAAAATAAGTTGCAGAAAAGAAATACTTAAGAGCTTTCTGGAACTACAAACCAACAAAATAGAAAACAGAAAAATGGAGAAAAATTAATAAAGCCAAAAGTTGGTTTTTTGAAAAAGTAATAAAATTTCTAATCCTCTAGCAAGACCACTAAAGAAAAAAATGCACACAAATTACCAATATAGGAATAAAAAGGGAACCTCACTACAGATCATATAGATATTAATAGGAAAATAAGAGAATACTATGCAAAACATTATGCTAATAAGTTCAACCGCTTAAATGAACTAGACAAATGTCTTGAAAAAACACAATGCATAAAAACTGACACTAGAAGAAATTAACAAAGTAGAAGAGCTGAATAGCCCTATTCCTGTTAAAGAAACAGAACAGTCAAACCCCTGTTGTGGTAAAAACCAGATTAGTGATTGTCTGTGGAGGATGGAAGAGGCCTGATGGAAATTTCTAGAACAACAGAAAAGTCCATATAAACTTTCCGTGCTGGTTACAAGGATGTATCATTGTACATTGGATGGATGTATCACTCATAAAAATTGTATCTTTAACATGTATACATTTCACTATGTGTACATTTTACCTCAGTTAAAAATAAATAAGTGGCATCCCCAAAACTATGACATGGACATATAAAACGTGAAACATTCTGAAGTTTTAAATTTTAAATTTTAAATAGAATTGAAGCAAAAATTTCCATGAGAGGTGTTAGCATAATGCCAAAATTATCCTGTAACCTTATTTGAAAAATGTCTCTTACCTCTGAAGGTCAAACCCTAGCATATTTCTTTCTGCGATGATGATAATAACTATGCTAATTCAACCTTCCAGATGCAGCTTGTGACCCTTCTTCAATGTAGTCTTTCTGGAACTACAAAGAGGACATAAGCTCTCCTTCTCTGCTTCCTTGACCCCACAGTGTACCTCTGCCTCACAGCATTATAAGAGGAAGAAGAACTTAACATACAGGACGGAGGTCTTTCTAAATCACTTTCCCAAAGGTTGGGTAGTATCCAAACTTTATCAAAAATGTTATTGATTCTTTGAAACATTGATTTTATTTTATTTTATTTTATTTTATTTAAAAAAAATTTTTTTTTCAACGTTTATTTATTTTTGGGACAGAGAGAGACAGAGCATGAACGGGGGAGGGGCAGAGAGAGAGGGAGACACAGAATCGGAAACAGGCTCCAGGCTCTGAGCCATCAGCCCAGAGCCCGACGCGGGGCTCGAACTCACGGACCGTGAGATCGTGACCTGGTTGAAGTCGGACGCTTAACCGACTGCGCCACCCAGGCGCCCCGAAACATTGATTTTAAAATGGTCTTTCTAGCAGTGCATAAATATACATGATCATACTTGTTTATGTCAGATAACAATGCACTTTGTCAACATCTATAGCTGTGCTGTGATTGCAGGGCTCTAGTTTGATTTTAGGTCAATATGAAGTCTTAGATAAACTCAAACATGAACTCAGGTAAAAGATGTGTGGTATGCTACTATACACAATAAATAATGTTTAGCAAGAGATCTTGTAAAGCTTAGCAGTTCTCTAAATTAGCATCAGTAGGCTGGAAGGAAAATAGCAGATAGAGATACATGGTCAGGAAAAGCAAGAATGAAGGCTCTCAGTTTGTGGAGACCTGAGCAAGGCTTTGCTTGCCTCCAGAAAAGGTGTCAGGAGGTGAGAGAGAAAAATAGGATTGAAAACCTGAAAGGCAAAAGGTTGCAAGGCTTCCTACAAGATTTTGGGCCAGGAATACTGTGGCCTGAGGCAGAGGAGGAGGAAGGTTTTGGCAACGGCACTGCCCTTTCAGTCACAGGTATCTACATATTAAAACAGGTCCGCACGCTTATGTTTTATTAAATGGCTGCTAGTATTCTCCATTAAAAGAATCAAGAAATGCATTTCCCTGTCAAGTTTTCTCTATGAGATAGTGGATAACTGGTCAAGATCTAGAGCCAAATTGTCTCGGTCCAAATCCTGGCTCCTCTGTTCATCCCCGAACAAGTTACGAGTCCTTTCTGTGCCTCAGTCTTTACATTTCTGAACTAGGAATGATAACACTTGATGTTTGTTATTTTGAGGATGAAATGAGTTAACACATGCAAAATGGATACAGCAGTGTCTGACACACAATATGTGCTCTAGAAGTATTTTGTGTTACTATGTAATGAATAAACCCCTCTCTTCCTCTGAGGAAGTGAGTACACAGAATGGTTAAGGGAAGGAAACAGGAGTCAGGACACACACATTCCTTACACACATCTGAAAGTTACAACCTCCATCAGACATTCTGGGGCTTAACACCCATCTTGTTAATTGTATGATTAATTAACATGTTTAAGTAATCATAATTAGTGAGTTATTTTCATGGTTACTCATCGCATGGATAATTTTCACCAAGTTTATGTTGGATGTCTTTAAACCTCAGGGTTCTAAGTAAACTAAATCTTTAAAAAACTAAAGTCGAAGGCAATAGCCATAAAAACAAAACTAGGACTAAACCCCCAAATCAGGTGAGAACTTTATTCTGTCTTGATGTGCTGCATGATCTTCGGAAGCAAGAAAACCTGTTCCTTTTATATACACTATCAGAGCTGGGAAGACAACTGATCTGGGGCATAAATGATGAGTAGAAGTGACCAGGCCTTCATTCATTTATTCAAAGGACATTTATTGAGCACCTACTACACTTTACAGTATAGTATTGTGTTGGATGGCGGAGATATAATAGCGAGTAAGATACATTTGTTTACTACGCCTGAGGGGTAGACAGGCTGTGGGAAGCAGGACAGCCCATCCTATTTGGAGAAGCAGTGGGGAGGGGTCCCTTCCCAGAGGCAGTGACATCTAAACGTATTCCAGTAGGAATATCCAGGTGATAGGGGTGGAGAGAAAAGAATTGCAAACAGAGAGGACTCTGTGCAGAGGCTGGAGACTGGAGAAAGGTATGTCTAAGGACAGAGTACAGAGTTTTGAGGCAGAAGAGATAAAGCCAGAAAGGAGGAAGGGCCCAGGGGCTTATGTTCATATTAAGGAGTTTGGATCTGTCTTGAGAGAGATAAAAGGGGTTTCAAGCAGAAGCCAGACATGGTGGTATCCACATTGTACAAGGATCACTCTAGCTATCATGTAAAAAAATGGGTCAACAGGGACCAAGACCAGGGGAAAGTTAACTGATCATTATCCAAATGAGAGATGATCCAACCATGACCAAGATAGTCGCAGACTGAATGTCAAGGACTGGCAGGCATGGAAATAGATTGGATATGGGGGATGGTAGCAAGAAAGGGTTAAGCCTGACTCAGATCTCTGCATGGGGTAACTAGATGCAGGTGTCCATTCCTCATAGAGAAAACACTGGTGTGGAGTTGGGCGTGGTGAGTTCCATTTCAGATGGGTTTTTAAAAGGTTTCAAAAGTTGTTAAAAATGTTTAAATGTGCCTGAAGATATCTGAGTGGAAGAAGTTGACACATGGGCTGAAGATACAGACTGGGAAACAACACCATCAAAAAGGTACCTGGAGTCCTGGGCATAGGGGAGGCTGTGAGGAGAGCTCAGGGAGGAGAGCACAGAAGGCCAGGGCAGAGGTCTGGAGGGACTGGGGTTTGCAGGTGTGGGAAGGTTGGAGGGGAGGGGAACAAGAATTCTGCTAGGGAAGCAGAGTATGCAGGAGACGAAGTCTGGGATAAAACTTTTGTACTGTCATCTTCCCTTAGCTGGTTAACAAAGAGAGTAATAAAGCCAGTTCTGGGGTTGATCTATCAATTCTAAGAAAGCCAATTAATTTTATTCCTTTCCAGAGTTGAGTTTAGCATTTCAAATATTTCTAAATGAATTTGCATCCTATTAGTAAGTAAATACTTCCGTTGATAAAGACTTCCAAATGAGAATATGGCCACACTAATTAAAGTTCATCAACATTATTAGAAAATCAGCAGCAAGCAGCTGCTCTGAGGGGAGACCAAGGAGTTGTATTATCTCATGTGACTCAGGAACCCCACACCAAAATCTAAGTCTGAGAGGCATTACTCTTCTGGTTCATGGGAAGGAACATTTTCTTTATGCAAGGAGAGTTTCATATGGGGCTGAGGGATTATGTTCTAGATGTCTGCTTAATAAACTATAATACTGAAAAATTTTTTGTGAAAAAAATGAAATGTTTCTACCATCACTGAAACAAAAAAGGTGGCAGTCTTAACTAATGCATATTACTTTCTTCGGCACCGCCCAGCATTAGAAGTGCACAGGCTTCATGTTTGAAATGCACAGTGCCATCTAATGGCCACAGACCATAAATCAAAAGACAGGAAGAAAAAGGATCAGCATTAAAATAATGATGATACAAGTACAACCAAAACAAATTTCAAGTTCCAAAATTGTTTAGTCAACTGACCTTGCACACAACAATTTTATCTTTTTGCTAATCATTGTCATGTGAATTACAAATGATCATATTGCATAGATAACTATAGATGATATTTTAAATTTAAACAATTCATGACACACCTGTAACCATAAATTATATTTACATTTGTTAAAATCATTTGAAACAATATGTTCAAGAAATAACATGTTCAGGTAGGATGATTCTATTTTTAAGAAAAAAAGAGGTAAAATCAGGGGAACTAATAGAGGGACTTTATCTTGACTTTTACAAGGCATGACCAGTATTCTGCATGGAAAATAATGATTCCGAGCACTCTTCCAGGAGTCCCCTCAAGACTGGGACATTATGGACCACTGAAGGAATCCTGGACTCTAAAGAAAGCCATCTTTGGAAAGAAATAGCGCATGGCATGACCCTTCTAAAGCCCAGCTCTGGGTCAAAGGAATTTTCCATTGCTCACACAAGCCGCCCACCCTGGGGGCATACATAGGAGAAGACAAGGAATGTGGCTGTGTACCATCTCAGTTAATCTCCCCTGAGGAACAGCCACACTTGGTACTCTAAGAACAATGCCTCAAAGACTGAAACTTGGGTGTGGGGTTCCCAGACCAAATGAGTCACCTTCCCAGCTCAGTGGCCTCTTCCAGGCTAGATCTCTTTGATCTCAGCCCTTCTGAGGTAGTTTGAACCATATGCTATAGGAATTGGAACTCTCCTAAGAATTGCTTTTAAAATATCCTGCTCTAATTGAAAAGGTTTTCTTTTTTTTTTTTTTTTTTTTTAAGTATGCTGTTTCACTCTCTCCTCATCAGGTAGGACATTAATATGACAAAAATTCCACAAAAACGTCATGATGTGCAAAAGTGATAATTTGCTGTTTAGTTTTTTGTACCTGTCTTTAAGTTCTTTGGGCAATGAAGGTTACATGTTGCTTTATGCACAACTGCTAATATTTCTTGAATTAACTTCCAGGCTTACCAGAATGCAAGGGGGATTTCAGCAATGCAAAAGTCACTGGGGGGGGGGGGGGAAGCATTTTAAACAAATAGATTAAAACATAAGTTATTTATCAAGGGCTTATTACTTTATATGGAGATTATTAGAAATAGTGATTTCTGCAAATTGGCAGCAACACCAATACTAAGCCATTACTTTCTTTGCTTTCTTCTTGGACTCAGATAAGATCCTAAAATGTGTTGGAAAAGGAGAAGAGGTAAGAGGTGTGATAAGCAATGACTTGTGAACAAGGATGAGAACAATGAGCTAGATGCTAGGGAGACTAACGTATCATTTACTAGGCTACCCTGTACTCTGGGCACTGGATTAGGCATCTTGTGTACCTTACTCCATTTAAGCCTCACCACCATCCTTTAAGATAAATGCTAATGTCCGATTTTGAAGCTCAGAAAAAAAAATCTTATGAAGCTTAGGTTACTTACTGAGAGGTCCCACAGCCAATAAGAGGCAGAGAAGTTAGGTGTATTCTCAGCTAATTAAGTGGCTCTGTCCTCTGGCTGGTCCAAGGACTGGCAACAGCAGTATCATCTGGTAATTCTCTCAAGGGAGATGTTTTAAAAAATCTCTCCAGGGGCGCCTCTGTGGCTCAGTCGGGTAAGTATCCGACTTCCGCTCAGGTCATGATCTCGTGGTTCTTGATTTCCAGCCCCGCGTAGGGCTCTGTGCTGACACTCAGAGCCTGGAGCCTGCTTGGGATTCTGTGTCTCCCTCTCTCTCTGCCTCACTCCCACTCACACTCTGTCTCTCTCACTCTTTTTCAAAATTAAACATTAAAAAAAAAAAATCTCTTCCAATAATTCTGATCAGCAGAGCAGTCTGAGAACCACTTTACTGGATCTGGAAAAGGGTCTTTAGTGATATGCCATAGGGCTCTCTTTGATCTTTGTTCTTCTTTTGCATTTTTTTAACATACAACATTTTTATTGTTTCCTCTATTTATAAAAGGATCTATACTAAATTATTTTTCAGAAGACACATACACGTATTAAAAAGAAAATGAAAAATGACTAGTATCCTGGTCACTCAGAGGTAAACACTGACTTTCTTGGCACATCTCTTTCCAGACCCTTTTCTAGGTTTATATACACCTACACATATTTTGACAACAGTAGAATCAGAAATGCATAATATTAAATGATTTTTTTTGCCATTTTCAATGTACCATGGACATCTTTCTATGACAATAAGTAGATCTACAACAACACATTGAATGCCCATCTTATGTTCCATCAGACAAATCTACCACCTAGTCAACATCAATATTTAGCCAAATCTAGTCAACATTTTGATTAGTGACGTGGATGAAGGGGTATGTTGATCAAATATTTGGATGCGGTAAACTGGGAGAGCTGGCTAACATACTAGATTTAAAGAGTTAATGTAAATTATCTTAATGGGAATTATGACCCTAAATTGATATGAAACTTATAACAGATATAAAACTTCAAGCAGTGGCTGTCTAGTGTCTCTGTCCTAGTCCCATATTTCTGGGAGTGGGGAGTACACTGATTCTGAGAAGGGAGTGAAGGTTGGGTAGGCCAATCGATTGATTTGTCCACCTCAATCAGGCATCAACAAAGTATAGTGAGATTAGTGGCACACCATAAGCATTGAGAATTGTAAATGGCCACGTAAGTACATGTAAAACGCAAACTCAATATAAACATATCATTACTTCAGAAGACCTAGGCTATCCACTGTATTAATAGGCAACTTCTGTGATAATTTCCCCAGTAAGATTTTCCTGGCACATGTTCTGACATTCAGACAAGTGGCAGCTTCCTGGGATGCTACCTTCTCAAAGCTTGCCACCAGAGGCTGACTGCTTTAAGTTTGCAAACCAGTCAGACACTGGGACCTACCAAGACTTTGTCCGATCACTTAGCACTTAAAAAAAAAAATGGAGTGCAATCCCTATCAAAATAACACCAGCATTTTTCACAGAGCTAGAACAAACAATCCTAAAATTTGTATGGAACCAGAAAAGACCCTGAACAGCCAAAGCAATCCTGAAAATGAAAACCAAAGCTGGAGGCATCACAATCCTGGACTTCAAGCTGTATTACAAAGTTGTTATCATCAAGACAGTATGGTACTGGCATAAGAACAGACACATAGATCAATGGAACAGAATAGAAAACTCAGAAATGGACCCACAAATGTATGGCCAACTAATCTTTGACAAAGCAGGAAACAATATCCAATGGAATAAAGACAGTCGTTTCACCAAATGGTGTTGGGAAAACTGGACAGTGGCATACAGAAGAATGAACCTGGACCAATTTCTTATACCATACAAAAATAAACTAAAAATGGATGAAAGTCCTAAACATAAGACAGGAAGCCATCAAAATCCTAGAGGAGAAAACAGGCAACAACCTCTTTGACCTGGGCCACAGCAACTTCTTACTCAACACATCTCCAGAGGCAAGGGAAACAAAAGCAAAACTGGGACCTCATCAAGATAAAAAGCTTCTGCACAGCAAGGAAACAATTAGCAAAACTAAAAGAAAACCTACAGAATAGAAGAAGATATTTGCAAATAACATATCAGATAAAGGGTTAGTATCCAAAGTCTATAAAGAACTTATCAAAGTCAACACCCAAAAAACAAATAGCCCAGTGAAGAAATGGGCAAAAGACATGAATAGACACCTTTCGAAAGAAGACATCCAGATTGATAATAGACACATAAAAAAAAAAAAAAACAAAGCCTCAACATCACTCATCATCAGGGAAATACACATCAAAACCACAATGAGATACCACCTCACACCTAGAAGAATGGCTGAAATTAACAACTTGGGCAACAATAGATGTCGGCGAGGATGTGGAGAAAGAGGAACAATTTTGCACTGTTGGTGGGAATGCAAACTGGTGCAGCCACTCTGAAAACAGTATGGAGGTTCCTCAAAAAATTAAAAATAGGGGAGCGCCTGGGTGGTGCAGTCGGTTAAGCGTCCGACTTCAGCCAGGTCACGATCTCGCGGTCCGTGGGTTCGAGCCCCGCGTCAGGCTCTGGGCTGATGGCTCAGAGCCTGGAGCCTGTTTCCGATTCTGTGTCTGCCTCTCTCTCTGCCCCTCCCCCGTTCATGCTCTGTCTCTCTCTGTCCCAAAAATAAATAAACGTTAAAAAAAAAAAATTAAAAATAGAACTACCCTACCTACCACCAAGCAATTGCACTACTAGGTATCTATCCAAAGGATACAGGAGTGCTGATTCAGAGGGGCACATATACCCCAATGTTTATAGCAGTGCTAGCAACAATAGCCAAAGTATGGAAAGAGCCCAAATGTCCATCAACTGATGAATAAAGAAGATATTTACAACAATATCTTGCCGAACAATAGAATATTATTCGGCAATCAAAAAGAATGAAATCTTAACATTCGCAACAATGTGGATGGAACTAGGATCTATTATGCTAAGTGAAATAAGTCAGTCAGAAAGACAAATATCATATGATTTCACTCATGTGGAATTTAAGATACAAAACAGATTAATATAAGGGAAGAGAAGCAAAAACAATATAAAAACAGAGAGGGAGACAAACCATAAGAGACTCTTAAACACAGAGAATAAACTGAGGGTTGCTGGCAGGGTGTTGGGTGGGGGGAAGGGCTAAAGGGGTGAGGGGCATTAAGGAGGACACTGTTGGGATGAGCACTGGGTGTTATATGTAATTGATGAATCACTAAATTCTATTCCTGAAAAAAATTAGATTAAATTTTAAAATGATGCCAATAAAATAAAAATTGCAAAAAAAATGGAGCTAAATTAAACTCTTGGAGAAGATTCATCTGCCATAGATCCCTTCTAAGAGAGAGCTTTGATACTAGTTAATTTACTTGCTAAAAAAAGATTTTTATCTTCAGCTGTTTTGAGAACCAAGTGATTTGTGTTTCTTGGCAAGTGGCATGTGTTTGTACAAGGTAGACAGAGGGAGTGCTGCCATATCAATGGTGGGATGAGGCATCATGTCCCAAACTGGATGTAAAGATGACCTGAGGTGGGCTGTGTGAACCCACAGGGAGGGCACAATGGGCGGTCTTTCCTCTGCTTTTGGAAGGAAGACTTGGGACCAGTCCTTCACAAGCCTGTCAACAAGCTTTGTTGCTGTCATCCTTGCTCCACAACCCACCAGGCTTTTGGCTCTAGGGTGCTGTCCCTGTTGTAGTCATTTAAAATGAGGTCAAAAGGTCCTGCAGATAGCCAGATGCATCCACTTCTGGCACCAGCTGGCAGGCCCTCTAAGAAGGTCGAGTTCTATCCGTCCATGTAGCTGTGGTCAACCAGGCATTTTGGATTTTGCCCCAACAGATTCTTGTTGCCTTCTGGGAGAGTAATAAAGATTACTTGACATTTGACTAATTTTGCAACTTCCCACTTCCACTCTGATCATCTGCAGCCACAAAACACAGGGATCCTCATACATACACATTATTCCCACAGAACTTTAAAAAATTGAGTTATGACATGGTTTTGTGAATAGATGGGGAAGAGCCCATGTTGGCATTTAATAGAAATTTTTCTTTATTGACTGGACCAGAGGTTAGTCTATCACATTTTTCCTAAGGGCAATCATTTACTCTTCTCATAATTTACTAGGTGATCTATCTAAAATGCATGTCACTTTCCTGCTTGAATAAGCTCTGGGTTTCTTGGGCTAATGTTCTACATAACATGAGTTGTAGGCACACCTATTCTACCACTGATCATTATTAAACTCTTTGTCAACATTGTGGTATAATCTGATAAAAACTTAAGAGTGTTTGCAGCATTTATTGATCCTTCCATAATCTTTGATTCTGAGGACTGAAATCAGTGATAAGCCAAGATTCTCATGCTCAGTACTGATTCCCCAGGCCCGTTCCCACCCTCAGTCACAGGGCTGATAAGGAACCTGCACTTCATGCCACTGTGTTTCGAGGTCAGGAATAACAGTCCATTGATGGATCAGAAACAGCACGTATTCCAATTACCAGGAATAGAGAGATGGGCTTTCTCTGGCACATCAATGCCAGGTTTTCTTTAGTATCATGAACCAGAATGGCACCGATACAGAGCGGATCCTATCTATTATTATCACAAAGAAAAGCTAGTTGCTCTGAATCCAAAACTTTCTAGTTTTATATATATTACATTTTTAAACTTATGTATATGCTTCTCGGTATAAAAAGCTAGATGTTCAATGAATGATATAAAAAGCTAGATGTTCAATGAGTGATTTACTGAGATTTGCTTTTAGATAAGATAGATGTTTGGTTATCAGAGATTTAAATTTTTTTCAGGCTCAAATCATTGAGGCTGTACTGTATTATCTTGTTAGAGCAAACACCAAATTATTTCTTAAGGAGAATCTGGGCACTTACAGACAGTCCTTTCCTAGCCCACCTCAAAGTGGAGGTGCGGTGGCCTTCTGTCCACCATATGTCATTGTCAAACACCTCAGATTTAATAAAAAGTTGTCAACCCTCCCTAGCTCACTTGATTATTACAACATATGGCTCTGAGTTTAACTGGCAACATTAGAAGTCCTGTGCTTTAGGAACTTATGAGGATGGTTAATCTTGAAACTCACTGCTGCTCCTTGACTATTGAAAACTTTGGGAAATGAGCATTATCTATGGTAGATTACCTGAAGGATAGCAGTGTACCCATTCTTTTATGTCAGCAGTTTTCAAATCTCTTTTTTAACCATAGAATCCTTGTTCAACCGTGTCTTTCTAGAATGCCAGGGTCAGAGAATGGGATGCAGGGAAGGAATGGGAAACTTGAAGTCCTACCACTGATCAGGCCCTCAGAGCACAGCTTGAAAACCATTTCTAGATTTTCTAACACCAATCCACAGATACTGGGGCAAAGAACCACAGAGTGGCACACCCAGACTGGATCACATAGCCTCCCTAGAATGTCTTCATTGAACTGTGCTTTGACCAAACACCATTATACCTCACTTTGGCAGACCTTGTAAGAAACAGTCCTAGGAAATGGCTACAATATTTACTGCAAGGATATTGTTAAAAATACTGTTTACCTGGTTTTACATCTTCTCTGGGAGAACCCCAAGGAGAAAATATTTCCTGTTCTTTGCACCAGAAATCGTTTAAATTCTTCTGGGCTGATGCTTTGTTTTTCTCTCATGAATGCAGTGATCCATCATTCTCTCTTTGGGCTGGCCACTAGAAAGCTGAAGAAGAAATTGTGCAGACCACATGGAAGGTGCTTCTTGAACCAATTTCTCTTTCAGCTTCTGCTTATTTTATGAAATGTATCCCCTTTGCCTTCATTCTTTTGCTTTGAAGGATATTTTTTATGTCGTTCTATTGCATATTTTAAAGCCACTCTCAATCCTTTAAAAAAATCACGATTTTTAAGTAAGCAAATACTTTAATAAAAACATCTACCAACTCAAGCCATGTGCAAAAGAAGGAGACCAGAATGATGAAAGGCTAGATCCAGCAAGGACCAGGTCAAGGAACTAAGTATGCATGGTGTGGAAATAAAAATCTTGAGATGAACACGAAAGCCATCTTCAGAGTTCTTAACGAGCAAGGAGTAAGTTTATTCTGCATCATTCCAGAGAATGAACTTAGAATATATGATGGTTATTACTAAAGAAGCTGTTGAGTGCTTGGAACTGGAAAAGGAATGGACCTCACAAAACGGTGAGTTCCCTGTCACAAGAAGTGTTCAAGCAGAGCCCAAATGATTTCCTAGCTAGGAAGTTACAAAGTTATGGTAGACACCATTTGAGTTCTTACCCAGACTGTACTTCCCCTCCTTTGGAAGAGTCCCTTCAACCTTTACTGAGGAGTTGAATGTAGGCAGTCATGTGTATGTCATGAGACCTTTCTCCACCCCTGCCACAATAGATTGAACCAGGGCTGGACCCCTGACCCAAACTGGAGTCTCTCTTGAACTAAAGAATATGTCTGCTGGAGTCAGGAGGAGCTGTGACGTGATCCAGCACTGGTACTCAAGTCAGAGCTGGGACAACCCAAAGCCATGCAAGGCCCAAGACTTGGAGGACTAAAACTAAGTGCTGCTAATGAAGGTGGCCTGCTGAAGTACAGAGAGAAGCAGGGACAAACAATGCAGAGAGAGGGGAAGCTGCCTGATGACTTTCTATTCCTGTGAGAGCCAGATCTATTTCCTTCAGTTCCTTCCTTGTGCGAGATTCCTCATCTCTGAACAATAGCCACCCCTTTACTAAAGTTGGCTTGGGTTTCTGTTCCTTGCATCGCAGAAATCCTTACAAAGATCAAAGAGAATTCCCCAAAAGGATTATGAGGCTGGAGTAGATTGGTGGCTCCCAAAGATGGGTTATCATCAGATTGCTCTGAGTAAGCTTCCTTGGCACCAGCCCCTGGGGATTGTGATTTAGTGAAAAGGGCAGATGGAATATGTATTTTTAAACACTGCCCCTTACCAGCCCCAATTATTTTGCTACTTGGCCAGTTTGGAAACCACTGGATAAGGTATCATCTAGGGTCCTGGTCCCTTTAAGATTCCTAAACTTTGGTTTAGAATTTGACACAATGCAGCCATCATCATGGTACTTTTCCTACAGAAAGAAAACTACAATTTTAAACACAACCACCACAAATTCAGATATACTATTCAGATCGTTTCTCGGCCTTTTGGCTAAGATCAGGTGCAGATATACTATTCAGAGAGAAAGGCCAGGGGCCCCCGCAACCTTCCATGGATATACAATCTACAGATTGAATGTTAACAAGTCAATGTTGATCAGCACACATGACAGGTACAGGTTCCTAGGGTGTTTGGCCAAGGTATTTAAACATTTGAATCAGTGACCTAGATAATGGAATTCAAAGTATGTTCATCCAGGTTATTGATATTATCCAACAGGGAAGAGCATCTAAGCACATCTTTCTTAGGGACTTCCCGTTTTCCTAAGATGTCAGCCCTCCCTCCCCAGCTTATGAATGTTAGAACATACGGCTTTGCCCTCTCATGACCCAGACATCTATTTTATTTAATTTCACAATATGATAACTTCTTGAAAAATTTTAAATGCTTAGCTATGTATTTCTGATACACAAGTGAAACTTCCTAAAGTTTCAAATAGATATTGTCACTGTGAAAGGGAAAGCCAGTATGTATACTATAGTCTTCAGTGAGGCCATCCCCAACCCAGTGAGTTCCACCTTCCCAGGGACAGAGGGATGGCAGAGGAGGGTGGGTGGCCTCCACCCTCAACAGATTTGCTGGTTCCAAAAACACTGCTCAGCTTTGGTGTCTCCTCCCTCCCCTAGCCCTCACCCTGGGATAAACCCCCTCCCATCTTTCATACTGGACAGTTCAATTCCACTGTGATTTAACTTTTCCAGTTCCAGAGCTCTTCTTTCCCCTCGGTCTCAGTTCTCTCACCCAACTTGCCCTCCTCACATTTTGGGCCTTTCTCCTACCAGCTCACCAAGCACACCCCCTTCAACCAAATTCCAACCATATGATTCAAGTCCAATCCCATCCTGGCTGGTTTATCCACCATCTTTTAACATGGCCATCCCATACCTGAAGTCAATGCCACTTAAGACCTATTGTCGCCTACCTCATTTTTCTTTTACACTGCCCCCTGCAGCTCTTCTCACAACTGATCTCTACCATTTCTCAATAAATTAGTGACAAGAGGACCCACACACTGCAGCAAGGAGCGCAGAGAATTCCTGTCTTTCGTACCCCCAGAACTTTTAGTAGTAGTTAACTGAAGTTGCTTTGTATCTTCCACTAGGGGGTACCAACTCATAATTTTTGAAACAGGAAGTCTGTTGAATATAGTTTCTAATGAAAAATGAAGTCCAGGCACAGTGAATTTTTTAAAACTTTTCTGAACACATGCTGTAATTTTATGAAGCAATTTAATTTGATTCCTTTTAAATAAAAGTTGCCCCATGGGCAGAGTAATAGGCAACAATCCTGAGTAGTATAAACTTACGTAAGGGAATGCCAATTAAAAATCCTGGCTCTATTACAGTAAGATATATAGTCATGAATTAAATGAAATAAATGCAAAAATTGACTATAGCCAGACCAGTGAAGTTACTTTTACTTTAGCAAGAGAAATAGGCATGCTAAACAAAAGTTGGCTTCAAAACAATAGCTTTTGTTAAACAAAAATAAGCCAACTCATATGTTCCGGGATTCTCCATGAGTGGCATGGAATTCTTTTATCTTTGGGGTATGAGATGTGCAATACTAAAAACTGGTTCAAGGTTGAAGTGTTTTGGGTTCTTTTAGGAGGAAGTATGCCCAGGCATTACAGTGTAGAGGTTGAAAATGCAGGATGTAAGAATTAAGCTGGTCTTTAACTTCCTGATCTCCCATTGACCTCCATGAGAAATTGGTCAGCCTCCATTTCCTTAGCCTAAATCTTAGTTCTGCATCAGCTCAATAGGTTTAATAATAGTACTTCCCACATAAGTTTGTGGTGTGGATTAGATGAGATAATGTATATAAAGCACTTATAGAGTGGCCCACAGCAAGTACTCAATAAATGGTAACTATTCAATGAGTCAGTATAAAGATAACTTCTCAAGATGACTAAGAACAGAAATGTTTGCATTGAAAGAGATGGGGGGGGGCGGTGCCTGGGTGGCTCATTTGGTTAAGCTTCTGACTCTTGTTCTCAGCTCAGGTCTTGATCTCAGGGCCCTGAGTTCAAGCCCCACATTGGGCTCCTCAGTAGGAGTGAAATCCACTTAGAAGAAGAAAAAGGAGAAGGAGAAGGGGAAGAAGAAGAAAGAAGAAAGAAGAAAAAGAATGAGATATTCACTATCATTTTGGCAAACATAGTCATACAGATAAGCAATCAGGAGACCAGGGTAGTTAAGCAATCTGACAAGGTCATTTATTCCTGAAGAACTCTAGAGTAGAACTTGGACTTCCTTAGAGTCAAGCAGCGTTCTTTCCCCGATCCTATACTGCTTCCCCTAGTATCTAATAGTCTATTAGCATAAACTAAACATATTCTGTGGTTAACAACTGGGTTTTTTTGGCAAAATTTTGGTGACCGTAGCAAAGTTCACATTACTATGGCAGTGTCAGATATTCTACTAGTATGTATCTTTAAAGAGTTTCACTTTTAAGCCCCTTTCCTACTTTTAGACGTTTATCCTAAGGAAATAGCTTTAAAAAAAAAAAAAAGGCTATATGCAAAAAGATGTCCACTATCATATTCTTTGGAATACTGAAAAACTGGAAATAATCTATATGCCCCACAATAGAAGAGTGGAGACCCATGAATTTGGGGACCATTTAAAAATGTAGGAAGACAACAAAAAAACATGGAAAAATGTTTATTTTTATTTCTTATTCCAAAAGGAGATAATTTAACAAGGAGAATGATAAAAATTGTATTTTCATAATATTCAACCAATTAGAAATTAAATATTTCTATGGATAAAATAGAAAATGAAGTGATTTGGGGAGTATTATGATTGCAAATGCCTTTTTCTTTCACGTTGAGTTCTCTTCATAATAAAGAGATGCAATAAAGAATTGTTTAGAATGAGCTCACTTCTTCACCTTATTGGTATTGAGAGGAATTTACATGATCCAAAGTGTCCTTTAAGGCACCATGACAACACGTATAATCAAATGAAAGACACAAGCTCAGAACCCTTATTATACAACGAATTCTGAGAGGCACAACGATGTATAACAATCCTTGACCTCCTGGAACTTTCAAGCTGGTGCAGGAAATAGGACACACACATGGATCTCAGCACTACTCCACCTCCAAAATCTTTAACATCCCATCTTATACCAGCACTTTTTGTCTCCCAGCTTTCATGCCACCTGCTCACTAACATCATTAGGACTGCCAGTCTCTGGTCTGTTTCCTTTAGATCCACCAGTTTGGTTTCATTTTCCCTGCCATTCAGCTTAATAAGACATCTCACTTTAGCCACCTCTCCAGCAAGAACAGCACCTATCCTGAACGTTTATCTTTCCAATTCACCTGCCGTGAAAACCCCCATCCACTGGACATGTTCAATCACTTGCTTTCTCTCAGCCTGGGTGGCAGGACTCCCCCAGACAAAGCCATTCAACACACCTTCACGTGTTCCTGGGCAGTCCCCTCTCCCTCTCCTCTCTCTTCTCTTTGGATATGACCCTGTATTTACTCCCTAGAAGAAATTAGTAAATGAAAGCTTCCTTCTCTTGAACTGAGCCCAAAGCCCAGTTGCATTATGCATCCATCCTTACTCCATGTTCTCCAATTTCAGAGGTGAGGTGACCCTGCACCTGTTCTCTGGACCCACTGCCTGCTCCTGCCTTTGTACCATCCAGTATCACCCATCTGCAACCTTGCCTGAGCTTTTTTCTTCCCCCCACCAGAATAAACATTTGTCTGCCATCTATAAAGAAGCCTTTCCTTTGAGATACATACTCTTCTAAATGACTACCACCTGTCTTTCTCCTTCCCTGCTCCCCACATTTCTAGAGTTGTTCTACCTTGGCTGTCTCCACTTCCCCTTTTCCTCACCTGATAGAGCCTGACTCCTCCAACCCCAACACCCATATTGTTCCACAGAAGTTGAATGCAATGGCTCCTTTTCATTTCCTATCACACTTGAACCCTCAGCTGTGTTTCACCCTGTTGACTATTCCCTGCCTTTATATACTCTCCTCTTGGCTTTTGCAACACTCTGGTGTTACCTTAATTAGCAGAATGAATATGCTGTTGCCTTCCATCCAGGGAGGGTACAGCTGGAAAGGCTCTCAGCTCAACAGGAGGTCTCGTACTTTCAGGGGAGTAGTGGCATGACAATTGTTAGGCTTAAGATCTGCTAGGTTAAGTTTTGAGGACTTTTTTCCTAGTTTTCCTAGTTTTGTGTGCTGTCTGGATGACTGATGATTTGACGATAGAAATGTAGATTGAACTCAACCCTAATGATACAGAGAACTATTTGTGCTTTTATCTTATTGAAGAAAAGGTATAGTGGAGACTAGGTTGGACTATAGGAACTTGTTGCCAATGTTGGAATTTCCTCTCTTGGGGTACAATTAGACATGAGAGATGTGGAATTCAAGTCACAAGGGTTCCTTCAGTAGCCTCCAACAGCTACGGCTTCCAACCTGCATTCATCCCATTCAATAAGATAATGAATTTTTCATTATTAAAATAACTCTCCCTCTCTCTCTGCCCCTCCCTGCTCGCATGCTCTCTCTCTCTCAAAATAAACAAACTTAAAAAAATAAAATTTAAAAATAATAATTACTTCTTAATTTTAGTATCATTCCTGTAAAGTACAATTTGGTACTTGACTATATGCCATCTATTGGCCATTTTGATTCTTTCTTACTTTGAAGTAATATATCCCCTATCAGACTGCAAATGCCATGAGGTCAAGGGTCCTTTTTAGTCTAATTCTCTGGTGTCTTTTACAGTACTTACCACAGGACTGACCACTTAGGAGATGCTTTTAAGAAATTCCTGTTTAATTTAGCAAGAATTTTAACTTTCCAAATTTCAATGGGCTTTGAACAACTCCTGAATGCAATATATTATTCTAGGTGCAAAAGTGTAATATAGAAAATATTTACGTTGTTTGCATTTTATGAACTGGAGAAGAGGCAGAAACCCCTCAATACCTAGGGAGGATTTAGCACAAAGCTGAAATGGCCAGATACCCCCTTATGTATACTGTATCAAACTAGACATAAAAGCCACAATCCCAAGCAATGTTCCAGAGCTAATTTGGGTTCTGTTTACAATAAATCCTTGTAGTTCACCTCCTTAGGCCAAACACTCCCAAAGTCCTTGACTGTGGATAGCAGCGAGGTCTTTTGGGAACTGGGACCAGACCTTTCTCCAGTCAGGCAAATAATCTGAAAAGAAAAGGAAATCACAGGTAGTCTGATGCATTTTTATTCTTGTGTGTTTTTGTCAGCAGCTAGAGATATTTAAAGACTCTGAACCTCTTGTAGTCTTTGATGCTCTTTTTTAAGAGTCACTTTTTTAGAGAACTTTCTACTTTTCTTAGCTTTGCAGCCAGATTGGTGCACCTGGCCGAAATATCATTCTTCTTTAAAAAAAAAAAAAAAAATGCTAGGATTTGAACGCAGGCATTGAATTAATAACAGCTTTGCCGTAGTGTAATCTCTCGGCGTGCCAATTTGTGGTTAAAAGTTGACTGAAAGGGGGTCCATGCGTTAACCTACAAAGACAAGAGGGTCTAGAGTCACACACACACACACACACACACACACACACACACACACACCCCATCTTCACAGATAAAAGAGGATTGATAACCTGAAATCTTCAAGTCTCAAGGAGCCACGATGCAATCTCTCAGTGGACTTTGTGCTGAAGGCTGCAGCTCCGATGATCTCGAGGGGAAAAACTGGCCTAGTCACTTGGAAGGCGGAAGCGAAGGTGGTACCTGAGCCAGGTAGGAGCCGCCGAGAGGCAGCCTGGGGCCGCCACTCACGTCGGCGAGGAGGAGCTGGCGGCCGGACCCACCCAGATGGAGAGGAAACCCGAGCCGAGCACCCGCCAGGTGTGGAGACCAACGCCCGCACGGCTCACCTCCGAAGAGGCGGGGCGCGCGGCTGCCGATTACCGGCAGGGGCGGAACCGGCCGGGATCACCTGGGCCCAGGCGGAACTGAGGGGTCGGGTCACCGCACGAAGAACACCGAGATTCACCTGTGCGGGGGCCGGAGGCGGGGCGGCCCCCACCCTCCCCGAAGCCGGCGGAAACCTCGGCCGGGAGCGGCCCCCGGGCTCGCCCTGCGCGCTGGGGCGGCGCCCCCGCTGGCCACCTCCTAGCGGCACTCCGCCCGTCCGCGCGTCCGTCCCGGCGCGGCCGCCATGACCTGGAGCGCCACGGCCCCGGGCGCCCACCAGCCCGACAACACTGCGTTCACGCAGCAGCGCCTCCCCGCCTGGCAGCCGCTGCTGTCGGCCAGCATCGCGCTGCCGCTCTTCTTCTGCGCGGGCCTGGCCTTCATCGGCCTGGGCCTGGGCCTCTTCTACTCCTCCAATGGCATCAAGGAGCTGGAGTACGACTACACGGGCAACCCGGGCACCGGCAACTGCTCGGCGTGCGCCCTGGCCGACCAGGGCCGCGCACCGCCGCTTCGCTGCTCGTGCGCCTGGTACTTCTCGCTGCCCGAGCTCTTCCCGGGCCCCGTGTACCTCTACTACGAGCTGACCAATTTCTACCAAAATAACCGGCGCTACGGAGTGTCCCGCGACGACTCGCAGCTGAGCGGGCTGCCCAGCGCGCTGCGCCACCCGGCCAACGAGTGCGCCCCCTACCAGCGCAGCGCCACCGGCCTGCCCATCGCGCCCTGCGGCGCCATCGCCAACAGCCTCTTCAACGACACCTTCTCGCTGTGGCACCAGCGCCGGCCCGGCGAGCCCTACGTCGAGGTGCCGCTCGATCGCACCGGCATCGCCTGGTGGACCGACTGCCACGTCAAGTTCCGCAACCCGCCGCTGGTGAACGGCAGTCTGGCGCTGGCTTTCCACGGCACCGCGCCCCCGCCCAACTGGCACAGGCCGGTCTACGAGCTGAGCCCCGACCCGAACAACACCGGCTTCATCAACCAGGACTTCGTGGTGTGGATGCGCACGGCGGCGCTGCCCACGTTCCGCAAGCTGTACGCGCGCATCCGCCAGGGCAACTACTCGGCCGGGCTGCCGCGCGGCGCCTACCTCGTCAACATCACCTATAACTACCCGGTGCGAGCCTTCGGCGGCCACAAGCTCCTCGTCTTCAGCAACATCTCGTGGATGGGCGGCAAGAATCCCTTCCTGGGCATCGCCTACCTGGTCGTGGGCTCCCTGTGCATCCTCATGGGCTTTGTCATGCTGGTGGTCTACATTCGCTACCAGGACCAGAACGACGAGGAGGAGGACGAAGAATGATTCCGGCTACTTGCCAAACAAAACTCTGGCAGGCTTCGTAGGCTTCTCCCCCTCGATTCCAATCCCAATTCCAACCTCTCTCCTCACTTTTCCTCCTGTTGTGATGAGGGGACCAGAGGGAGGAATTATACCCACGTGCTGGGGTGTTTGGATGGCAGAATGAGACGATCTTAACAAATTCTCCCCATCTTCACGATTTCCCAAGTTGACCTGTTAGGTTCTTTTGTGTGTGTGTGTGTGTGTGTGTGTTAGGTTCTTAAAGTCTTCGGCATCTGAGCATGGAAGGGACGGTGGAGATTCCTTGTTCAACTTCTATCTGATGAGAAGACTGAGACCTAGAGACGTTGAATAACTTATTCAAGGTCACGTAGCCACTCGTTGGCTCCTGACTCTGACTCTTTTATCACTACAACACAGTGGTTTTCTTGCGGGGAGTGGGGCTGGAGGAGAGAGTAAAGCCCTCAAATAACTTACAGAGGGGTGGAGGGGTGGGAAAGAATATATTTGTGAAAAATGTAGACAGATTAGGAAGCACTGTCCCCAGATGCTGACACACGCAGGAGTGCACCTCCTAAAGCTGTATTTTAACAAGCCTGTCTGGAGATCCCTCCTGTATTCCCTCAAATTCTGGAATCACTGCCCTGAACCAGGGAGCAAGTAGAATACTGGCTGTTTCCCTGTTTTCTCATGTGTCTGAGGTTGGGCCTGAAGCAGTCATGTGAGCCCAGCTTTTCAGGTAGTCATTTGTTCCCAGGGGCTGTAACAATCATAATGTTGCAAGTTTGGTCTACAATCGTGCCTTCAATATGGAAAACACTCCATAAGTTGTGGAATGAGTGAAAAATAACTTGCTATCTCTAGAGATCTGGCATAAAGATTTGCAAAACAGGGTTTGTACCAATTTATTTAATATTGGAGGGTTAAAGTGAAAAAAAAAAAAAACAAAACAAAACCAAACACTTTGCCAAGTACTGTGTAGAAACTTGAAAATGCCAGGTCACTTTGTAGAGCTTGGAGTGAATGTTTTAAACTTAGAATCAGATAGATGGAAGGGGTCTTAGAGGGGAAATGATTTCCCTAAAGTCATACCTGTGTCTCCTGACTCCTGACTTGGTCCTCTTCATCATCTAAATTATTTTTTATGCTTAGAGAAAAAAAGTTTTCCTTCATGCATATATTTTCCCTGGAGTCTAAGAAAAAAACTTTTTAATCTATGTTCTCAAGTGAAGCATGTTTGTTTGTAGTAATGGTTTAAAGGAATGCTAAGGAATATAGTCCTATATGTTATCTAGAATCTTAAGAATTATTTGAAACTTCAAGATAATTTTAAAGTCTGACTACTCTAAAATTATCCTAATGTATAGAAAGTTATTCTAAGCTATAGATTTTAAAAAAACACCTTCTTTTTATAGCAAAACAAAAACTCCTTAGTGATATCATCTTAACCAGTTTATTTCCTGAAAGTAAACGATTATTTGGTATTCTGTCAAAATCGTCCAGTGCCTGCTCTCTATTAAAGCTACTTTCCAGTTACTACTGTTTTTGCTCATGCCTGTAAGGTATTATGAGGCTTTGATGTATTTTTTTAAGTAGCCAAAGAATATTGAATTGTATTGAATTATTTACATTAATTTTATTATAGTCTATTCTAGTTCTTTGAAAATTAATAATTGATGGACAGCATGCATGTTCACTGACCTCTGTCTCAGACCTTCTGGAACAGTCGTGATTTAATATTCTGTCCCACTATTTTACATAAACCAAAAAATATTTTAGCAATTCTCGTGTGTTGGCTTCCCAGTCCCAGAATGTGACACAATTTTATTGTCAGATTGCATATTGCGATTTTAGACCATGAAAATATGATCATTATATGTATATAAGATAATTTTTATTTATTATGAATGTTTGATCAAGCAGCTTACTAGCCTAGCTTTCTTTATGTTGGGTAAGAGAATTTACTACTTTCTTACTATGTGGTCGAGAGCAACCATGTGTTTTGCTATCATTTTAACAATATTCAGTCCATTGCTCTAAATTGTTTAATGAGACCACAAAACTTAAGGGGTTCTGATTAAATCAGTGAATGTGGTTCCAGGCCCTATTCTCTGGATTTTTGAAAGAGAAGAAAGGTTATGTTTGTCTTACCTTTGTTATCACATTTGCTTAATTCTTTTGAACTATGGTCTTAAAGGCACAAACAGTACCAACCACTTTGTTCATGTGTTATTAGCAGGTTTTTATTGCAGCAAGAAAATCATCTTTCAAAATAAGGCTCAGAGTAAATGCAGTCTTTCAGCGTTAACTTCCTAAAACAGAATTTGAACTTATGTGAACATCAACATGTAATACGAATTAGATGATCTTCAACTGTTAACTTAAATTTGGTAAAATGTGGTCAATGTAAAAAATAATATGAAATTTTATTAAAGAATATGATTGTAGTAGTCTTCTCCATTTCTGCATTTTACCCAAATTCTAAATTGCAATTATTTATTGGGTGGGTATTTTGGACTCCAAAGCCTCAAAAAATGTCCAGAACAAAAATGTGAAACATTCTCCTGTGATGATCTGTGTGCTGTAGCATTTTGTTTGGTATTTCAGGGTTCCAGCTGTGCTTGAATTTTCATGTTGTCTAGTAAATGCCCCTAGCTAGGGCTGTGTCTTCTGGAATGAGACAGAAAAGAGTGAGCCCCAACAACTGGACTGGAAATGTGCTTTGATCTGCCTGGTAAATTAAACCACAAACCAAAGAGAAACAAAGACGGTAGGTGGGAACTCCCAAAACAATAATATAACAAGAAAGACTCCAGGTATCTCCAGAATCAAGTCAGCTAAACAATTTACTGACTATGCGTTCATTAAAAGTCAGAGACAGAATAATAGCCTGGGATTTCTGTTAGTACCCAACACCTCTTCACAATGTATAACCACAACACTTTCTTCCTCTCTTTAAATCTGTTGTCTCTTCCTGTCATTGAAGATCTCAACAATCTTGAGTAAGTTCTCAAAGAGAGTTATTGGTAGAACTGCAAGGTAATCAACTCTTTATCTTATATGTGCTTGGATATAAGTCATCACTGACTGTAATAATAGTAAATTCCCTCTTTATTTTTTATCAGGCTTTTTTTTCTCTAGCTAAAACATAGCTGATTTTAGATGACAAATTTTTAAAATTTTTTGACTTCAATTTTTTCCCCAGAAGAATTTCTCTCAATTCCCCTCCTACAAAAACAGAGTTATCTTTTTTTAAATTTTTTAAATATTTACTTATTTTTGAGACAGAGACAGAGCGTGAGTGGGGGAGGGGCAGAGAGAGAGGGAGACACAGAATCGGAAACAGGCTTCAGGATCTGAGCTGTTAGCACGGAGCCCGATGCAGGGCTCCAACTCTGGAACAGCAAGATCATAACCTGAGCTGAAGTTGGAGCTTAACCGACTGAGCCACAAGCAGAGTCATCTTTCAAGTGTCATTAAGAAGGCCTTAACGGGGGCGCCTGGGTGGCTCAGTCGGTTAAGCGGCCGACTTCGGCTCAGGTCACGATCTCACACTCCGTGAGTTCGAGCCCCGCGTCAGGCTCTGTGCTGACCACTTACAGCATGGAGCCTGTTTCAGATTCTGTGTCTCCCTCTCTCTCTGACCCTCCCCCGTTCATGCTCTGTCTCTCTCTGTCTCAAAAATAAATAAACATTAAAAAAAAAAAAAGAAAAAAAAAAAGAAGGCCTTAACGAATCTCACTGAAATACGTTCCTGAAGAGAACTTACATGACAGCAGCACTCTGTGTAAAGAACTTGCAAAAATTGCCGGCAGCATTGACTTTATGCATATAGCCACCCCCCATCATTGCCCTGACAAGACTAACAACATGTATTCAAGAAATAAAACACTTCCCCACTGGCTTGCCACCTGGCATTATGATTGCCACCATGTAGATTAAGTCACTGCAGCATGTTGCATTCCTTATGGCATGTGCTTGGCTGAGCAACTCACCAGGACAGAGAAAAATCTTGGAGGTGATGAAACCCAGCAGACTCTTTGCGGGTGCAGAGAGATAGGAGAGGGGGGATAAAAGGGAAAGATGAGGTTTAGAGCATGAGACATTTTTCTGAACTAGCAAAGTGTCCAGGAGATAGGGAGGGGGGTTGGCAGCCAAAGGAGCCCATCCCAGAGGGCAGAACTTGCCAGCGGGCTCATTGATGACAAGGCCTTTAAGAAATTTAGTAAGCAATGGCTCACCTCCTTCTGAACCCCTCAGCTTGTCTTTTTGATCAGTTTGAGTGTGATTTATCTTTTTCCTTAGAAGCGAAAGGTATTACTGTCAAGAACCTTTGTTAATAGCCTTGCCCTCTATATTGAGCTCGTAACCAAGTTCCCATTAGAGTGGCTGAAACTTTACATTACTGATGAAAACTGTAAATGATGTGTCATTAATAATGATACTTTGTTCTTCTAAAAGGCCTTTGTTCTAAAAATTCAAGGTGCTTAACACTATGTGGTCTCATTAATCTTACCCATCAAAATGCATGAGCTTTTAGAAAGTCATCAGGAATGATGAGGAAGAAATATATTCCTTTCTCATATTCCTTGCTATTTTGCTCAGTTGTGTTGTTTTTTTTTTCTCCAGAACTCTCTAATAGTGAGTAGTGTTCTCAAAAGCATAACTTCTGGATGTGGCAGTGATCGTCATTTAAATGGACCACTTGAGTATTTTCCAAGGGAGACTTAATTCTTACTCTGATTTTAATGGGTAAAAGACATTTCCCATTTGTGTCAAAGAATCCATAATGGGAAAGGCAACATTCCTATTCATAGTGATAGAATGTACAATACGTTTTACTCTTTTCCCAAAAGACTTTAGGAGTTAAGACTTACGTTACATTAACAGAATTTGCAAATAACTGAATTATGGTGTTTCTCAAATTTTACTTGAGGGGCAAATTAGCTTGCACACTCACTTTCAAAAATCTTCAATAACAATATCGAATATCACATACATGAATGGTATACTGCCTTCTCACCAAACTCACATTTCCAAGTGCCTATGGAACACACCTAAATGGCTTACAGGTAGTGTAAATTCCATGGTCAGCACTAACTCATTGGCCTCTTTGCCAAGCCCATTCTTCCAAAACCAGTCCTGGTTGTGGGATAGGACTCTCTCTCTCTCTCTCACCCAAACCAAAAATCTGAACTGCTTTCTTGACTATTCCCTGTTTCCTTTTACATCCAAATGGTTATCAGATCCTGTTGCTTCTATATCCCCAATGCACTTTCAATCAGGTCTCTCTTTGTCACCACTCTGGCCCAGGTCTTTGTTATTTCTCATCTGGAAGTTGGAGGAGCCTGCTAATTGGGTTCCAGTTTATTCTCCACATCCCAGCCACAACGAGCTAGCCAAAACATAAATCTCATCCCGTTCCCCTTGGCTCAAAATCTCTCCTGTCTATGCACAGCCGAAAGGAGGAAGTCTAAATTCCTTAGCAGGGTCTACAAGGCCTCCAGAGTTGGCCTCATTCTAAATCTTGATCCCCTTTTCTTCAAGGCCCCACCAAATTCCAGCCATATTGAATGATTTGAAGAGGTCTGTACCCAACAAACCCTCATGTCTTTGCCCATGCTGGTCTGGCTTGTCCACATGACACCCAAATCTCCCCACTCATCCTCAAGACTATACTGGGTCCTCCGTCCTCTGTGAAGTCCTCCACGAGTCCCTCTTGCCTCCTCTCCTCCCTGTCCCCAACCTAGACTTCCCTCTGTGCTTATTCCGCTCTCAGAGCACTTACTGTGTTACATAGCAATTGCTTATTTGCTTATCTATCTCTATATCCCGACTGTTAGCTCTTTGATGGCTGAGACTTTTTTTCTCATTTATCTCTACTATTGCCAGTGCCAAGTTGAGTGACCAGCACATGGTGGGTCTTCAAATATTTGTTGAACGATTATTAGGAATCCAGTGATTCCATTACATTACTACCACTGCACGTATTATTTCCTACCATACAGTTGAATACATAGGAAATAAGTGAGGAAGCAAATGAGATGTGGAGAATGACACCCTCAACGTTTGAACATTTCAAGTAAGGAGTGCTGGGATGCTCATATATTCTTAACAGCATGAACATGCTACGCTTAGGGTTCCCATTTGGATAACTTAAATGTGCAGTCAGGTCTTCCTCCATAAACTAATTTGCAGAAATGAATAGTGGATGGGTCACCTTAGTCCATTGATAGCAGGGACAGTTACTTCATACTCAAAGGGGATCAATGTCTTTCCTATTAAGCTGCAGTAAGTTAATGGAATGTTTACATTTTTGTGGTGCTTCGTTATGGAGCAGAATGTTTTCCTTACCGTAGTAGTCTATAATAAAATGTAAATGCACACTGCTTTCCTCCGCCAGGTAATTACCCCAGAATCCATTTAAGTAAAAATAGCATTTGTAGAGAAATATCCAGAAAGGAAAGCAAAAATAAATGGAATAGTAGTTGTCCCATTTGCTGGCTGATGTTTGGTTTATAACGTTTGGCACATCTTGATATCTACATAATAGTAGTTTTTAAACCATAAATAATATTTTACAGAGGTCACACCATAGTTATTTAAGTTCAGGGGTTTATTTCCCTGAGCACTAAGTAGCTATGAATGAATTATGTTTAGTCTGATCTGCCACAGAAGGGCCATAAACCTCCAAGTCATAGCAAACCGTGGAATATTACTTCAATACGTCAGGAAAATTGTACATGTAAAAGAATAATGCATGATAAGGGAAAGGTATTTTTTTTAAGTAATATATGTTACTGGGCAGGAGCTATAAAATTTTGTTATTATAAACTTTCCTCTGATTCTGGAAAACAAGTTAAGGGACAGCTTGGCGTTGGCAGCCCTAAGCCGACGAAACAGGCGGTGGAACCAGAGGGAGGGCCTAGGAAGGCGAGTTTGGCCCTGAATCAGGAATAGTTTCTCCTCCTCAGCACCCCATACCTCAGAAAGATGAAAACAAAGAAAGTCTGCAAGAGCACAGAGATGGTGCTACAAACTTCTCTTTACTATTGGTGTTCTCCAACACCAGGCAACGGCTTTCACAGACACTCAGAGGCTAGAGAGAGTTTTTAGCATAGAGGAGCAATTCGCTCTTAAAATTGAGGCTAGTTAAAATGCTGAAATGAAATTGTTAAGCACTTTCCGTGTGCCAGATGACATGCTCAGCAATTTCACTGGGTTTTCTCATTTAATCTTTACAACGAACCTCGATTACCCCCATTTGCAAAAGTAGAAACGGAATTTTGGAAAAATAGTCTGGTGGGAGACAGCCAGGAGTCTAGCCGAGTCAGTGTGACTTCAGAAGCTCCATAGCTATTCAAAGTCAATAGGGATGCAATCCTATGAGATAGATACTATTATCATCCGCATGTCACTGATGAGAGAGCTGAGGCTCAGAGGGGTTAAGTAACTAGCCTAAGGCAGCACAGTTAGTGAAGAGCCAGCTCATCAGACCGAGAGGTTATACACCAAGGAGCTCAACATCCAACCTCTATTTTTCTTTTAGTTTCTAATAAGGATTAATTATGAATATTAAAACTAATCTTACAAAGAAACAAAAATAGTCAAGAAACCCCTGAAAAGGAAGAACAGGGGTTGGGAGAGTGAAGAAATGAAGACTTACTATAAAGCTTCAGGATTTTAGACAGGGTGATTTTATTTTATTTTTAATGTTTATTTATTTATTTTAAGAGAGAGAGAGAGAGCACAAGTGGGGAGGGGCAGAAAGAGAGGGAGACTGAGAATCCCAAGCAGGCTCTATCTACACTGTCAGCTCAGAACCTAATGCAGGGCTCAAGCTCACGAACTGCGAGGTCATGACCTGCGCCAAAACCAAGAGTCCGTCGCTTAACCGACTGAACCACCCAGGCGCCCCTACACAGGGTGATTTTAGTGCAGGGACAGACAACTAGATCAACAGAACAGAGTAGAGAGAGTTTCAGACAATGAAGAAAAGCATGGAAATGATGATAATCTAGAAGAGGACTTACCCCTAAGAGAGAAGAAAGCAAATGGAAGCGGGGAGGGCCAAAGAGGGGCATCAAAGGTACTGGTAATATTGTTTTCCTTAAACTTGGAGGTTGGATACCCTGGCGTCCATTTTGCTATTATTTCTGAAATTGTGCACGTAATATGGTATGGAAAAAATAATAACAGCCTGGGCAAATGCTCCTGTGCTGATGAAAAGCTGTGGCAGGGGATCTAAGACTACACTTTTCACGACACCTTTAGACTCTCTGTGGTGTTTCCAGGGCTTCTATAGACTCAAGCAATGCACAGAATTAGAAGAAGTTATTCTTAGGAATTTGTTACCTCGTTAAGGAAATTGGAAAAAAAATTGTTGAATGTAACATTTTCTTTAAATTGAGTAATAAAAATGACATGAGATGGACTGCTGCCCAAAGCCCTCTGTTTTAGTTGAAAGTTCAAAGGAACAGAGGTGCCCCTGCTGGTCGGTCCCTGGGAACCTGGTGGGTCTGACATTCTTGGTTTGTCCAAATACTGTATGAAAGAAGCAAAGCTCTGGGCAGTGACATGGGGAGAATTAGAAGATGCCCCTACAGGAGCCAAATCTGCCCATCTTCTCCTCACTCTCGTTCATCAGAGCAGAAAACAGGAGGAAATGGAATAATCTAACCTAATCTAATGCAGATATCATGGGCAGGGAATGAGTTGCATTTTAACCATATTTCCTCAAATTTGTTGCCCAAAGTGCACTCGAGCAAACAAGCAGTGGGGCTCAAGTCCCAGGCCCTTTGCATGTCATAAAGCCTCACATTTTTCCTGTGTTGCATCCCCTGGGCTGGGGGACATTCCACAGAACCGGGAAGGGGAGGTTTCATCTCTGCCACCTTCAACTCCTCGTGGCCTGCTGACCCTGCCAGGGACTGTGACCAGAGCCTGATTCCAGAGACACAGAACGCGGTGTAAGATTTCTCAGGTGGATGCCTGTCCAAATGGGCATGGGAATCCCGCTTCTAAAGGTGTGCACGACTGCCCTCTGCTGGACAGAAACAGAATCACCGGCATTTAATTGCCTCTGGGCCTAACCCAAGTGGGAAGGGAAAAAAAAATGTTTTATGTGATATATATGCTCATGTGAAATATTTGCTTCAAAAATTAAAGTTCCTGAGGTTAAATTACGTACAAACACTCTTAAATTGCATAATAATTCCATGAGTTTTAATGCATTCCAATTAATTAATCGAAAAAGAAACGGGTATGTTTAACTTGTATTCAAATATTATAGAATATTCTCTTCAAATATAATTCTAGTGGTTACTACCAATTTAAATTTTTGTCTCTTAAAACATCTGTGTTTATTTAGAGCTATGTCATAGAGGAAAGATCTTGATGCTAATGTTGGAAAAATATATGTCATCTATTTTGTTGAAAGCTTAGGCACAAAAAATGAAAAAGACTGTTACTATTCTTTTTTTCACCAAATAACTTTGCCAATAGGCATAAATATGTCATTTTATATTAGAAAGTGTGTTTTTTTTTTTTTTTAACGAAGCGTGGGTAAATATTGCCAGTCACCTTTCCCAGGAACTATATGAAATTGCCTCACAGGCTTGTCAATAACCACGTCTTTCAAGAAGAAAGCTTCTAGAGTCTCTCTAAAAGCAAAATAAATATCCTCACTTAGGATCCTATGCATTGGTGACACTGAGACGGTAATTCAGGTGTGAATGATTTTAAACTTGGCATACTTTCCTGAGACTGATACCGAACCTCAGAAATAGAAATATTTACGAAATGTTTTGAAATTTTGTGTATGTGAGTCTCACACCGTGCTTTGATGCCGACATATACCGTATTTCTTACCTCATAAGACACACCTGCCCTCCCATACACACACATTTTAACACCTCTAAAATAAGAACGTGTCTCAAGGGCCAGGCTCCTCACTATCCAGTGGCAACTTAAACTTATCCATTGTGCCACTTAAACTCACTGTCAGCCAGACAACAGTCACGATGTAGTTGTCTTTGGGCTGCAGTGTTGTATTTTGGGACAAAACACTGCATTGTGTACACCTTTGATGATTCTGTCTCCAGAGGCATTTGGAAGAGTTGGACTGTGAACGTGAAGAAGTTTGGGGAGAACTTTAGTCAATTTATTTTACATATATTTTCCTTTTTTATGTTTGCACAAGTGCGATATGTAATAAAAAACGTACCTAAAGAAATATAAAAGCACCTCTTTTAATAAGGATAAAATACAAAAATTTAGATGTAAGGAATTATTAGGTCCTATTCTATTGGTGGCATTTTTTTTTTCTTAGCGGTACAGAAAATAATGGTACATTTTATGATTGATGGCATCTTAAATCCAATAAATTGCACAGTATAATAACAGGGCAGTGGAAAGAATGCTTCTGAATTTGAGACCAGATGACACGAGATGACATTAACTGCAAAGGCATATTCACTCAATTTCCACCACTTGCACCATCGATCAATTTGGAGAAGGAAATGGAATTTTAAAAATTCTCTCACTCCTCTGATGCACCCAGATATTAGTAGAATAAAACAATGTGCCAGCTGCCAGCTGAGATCAGCCCCTCAGCCTTCAGCATCCCACTGTAATTATTGGATACAGGCCAGCCAACCTTCTAGACCACAAAGAGGGTAGGTGAAGGTCTCTGAGATCAAAGCCAACACGTAGCTCATCTGAAGCCCTTGCAATATACCTCACTGGAAGATGCACAGGGGGATAGAGTGTCAGAAGAGTGAGAATACTGAAGTGTCTTGCTCAGTCCCCGAGGTCTCCTTTGGACCAGGAAGCTTTGCCGGATAGACATACATCATGGCTCTGTATATTACATCTCTCTGTGCTCTTTCAGTATGAGTTGTATGTGATTGTGTGAACTTGATGACCAAATATAAATCAGAGTTATTTCTGTTGACAGGAAATAAAGTTAGACCATCAGACATACTCAGAGCCAATATCTGCTTTCATGTTTTCCAAAGTTATAGGGAAAAGATGTCTTCTATTATTGTGACTGTCTTGTCAGAGCTCAGACTGAGCCAATTCCATTCTCCCTCAGTTCTTTTCTTGGCCAAGAATAGAAACTATACTGTGATAAAACATCGCCAAGGGAGAGTTGCAAATAAAAGCCTCCCAGTCAATTTAGACTCAGCCTGGTTAAAGGTTCACTACAACCCCACCCTCTGCCACCCTGCCTAAGGAATCAGGTTTTAGTGTTTTTTTTCCTTCAAAAGTTGTGTTTCTTATTCCCCACCACCCACCCCTATCTCCTCACCTCTTTTCCTAGACTCCACTTCAGAAAAATTCATAATACCAGACTTTTTTAACGTACATGGACTCTTGTGTCAATTTTGGGGGTCTTTGGTAGTACAAAATGTACACAAATATGGAGAATGGCAAGTTTACCAATAACTCAGGCACATAAAGTCTTTTCCAAAAAAAATAATATTCTGGCCCTTCAGAAGATACCTCCATCCATCTCCGCTCTGGTTCCCTGTTTCAGTGCTGAGTAACACCACTGGCTCAAGACTCTTGTAGACAATTCTTCTGATAGTGTTTCCCCACAATGAGCTCTACCTTTTCTGTACCCCAAAAAGTTCCTTCAGCTTGAAAACTTTCTCAACTGCTTGCTTTATGAAGCATCGGGGTCTCTTTGGCATTGTATACATTCTGGATCTATAATTTTTCTAAAAGCCTTGGCCGTCTTTTAAACTCATCCCCCATCCTGGAGCACCTCCTTTTTCAAATTCTTAGGGCTCTCATCTTGGAGCTCTCTCCTGATACCTGTTCCGCAACCTAGTCTCGTCACAAACAAGCATTAGCACAGAACAGTGATGTGGCAACATTTCAGTTTTGTGTTTTCAAACCCAGCCAAAAATTATTCTAAATTGACAGATGATTTGGAGTAGGGAAGTATTAAAGGTGTTTTGAATGGCAGAGTGGTGACACAGACAGTCACTGCTTTGGGAGGTGGAGGGCCTCCATATGGTACATTTCTGTCACTACATGTGACTGAAATAAGTTATTTAGTATTTTGTACCTCCTCCTCTGTGGAATAAGGCTGTTGGACCAAGTCATTGGATTCCTTCCAGTGGTAGAATTTTCACCTTGGGATTTAGTTGGAAATTTGTGTAGTGGACTGGACATAAGACTGATTTTTTTGTTTTAATGTCAAAGGGCAAACATTTCCCTGAAACGTCTTCCGTAGATTATTTCTATTTTCATGCGATGCTATATGTTGTTGTTTTGCTGCAAAGCCCATGGTCAAACAAGTTAAAATAAGACTTCTTTCCTGTAGGATTTCTAGAGCCTTTAGCATGCTAATATTCTTATGAAGCTCCAGGAAGTTTATACGTGTTGCAAAGCTACGCAAACACATTTGAACACCTACCTTTTTTGTTGTTCCAACACCAAGTATCATCTTGCAGACATGGGGTTCCACATAAGGCATCTGGAGAACGGTGTCCCAGTGATGGTTTCTGGAGGAGAAACACAATTGTCAGAATTGCAAGAGTTCATAACAGAGAAGTGTTCTCTTATTTCCTGCTGAAAATCTTTAAAAGATCTTATTGAGGTTTATTTGGGATTTGGTTCCTTCCAAGGTCGACTTGTCACCTTCCTTTCAAAACAAAATCATGATATGCTTATTTAGTTGGGGAGAAGGGGCACTTGGTGTCTTGGAGATCTTAACCCTCTTCCTCCTCCACTCCCAGTCCAGCCACCCTCCTTCGTTCCTCTTTATTCTCACTAACCACACGGACTCCTCTAAAAGGCAAACGGAGCTTGCATCATCGGAATAGTTCAAATCTAAGGAATCCAAGCCTCTATGTTTCACTGCCAACTACTCTTCCAAAAAGTTCACTGATCTTTGAAATCAGCTAGCCCCTAAACCCTCCGAAGGGGGTCAAGAGAGTTAAAAGATTCCAGATGAGGCCAGAGCAGTCTCCCTGGTTTCTTCCACCGCTGTTGCTCATTCAGGTGTGACCTGTACAGGTCACTAAATCTCTATGTGCTTTCAACTCCCCATTTATAAAATTTGGCCAATGCGTATTGATTTCTAAGATGTTTAGAGATACTTGAATTAAAGTCACTACAAAGAACAAATTCTGTACCTGATTTTTCTGTTATTACCAGTGATGGCCATAGGCACAACTCCACAGCAGGAAAGCAGCAATGTACGAGAAATTGCAGAAATTGGCCAAATTGGGCTTTCTTAGCTCTGGAGCCCCTGCTACCCTATTAAATCTGCACATTCACATTGGACAACATCTAGTTTATAAAGGCAAATATTTAATTAGTGGGACCGTAGGACTGGCAATGCTACTTCTAACACATGTAACAAGATACTCTAAGCTTGAGAAGTAAACCCTGTAAACTTAAATTACTGCAAAATTATAAAGTTTAACATAAAAATGGAAAAAATCTTTAAATAGCTGTTTTGTGCAGCGTTCTTAACAGACAAGACTGCCTCACAATGGGACCATGTAACGGCTAGCAGCAGGCACTCCAGGAAGATAAAATAAACTGGCTTTATGGACCTGAGGAATTGATTTTTAATGAGATTCTGCTTGGCTGTAATGGCATCCTGAGAGAGTGATCCAGTTTCCATGGCCTCTGGTACACAGTTATAAGGTGCGGAGCAAGGACTTGGTTAAACAATGCCCATGCATTTGCCCTTTTAGTATATGAGATTAAATGAAATAAGGATTTTGTTCTAAGACACACTCCAGAAAGTACACGGGCATGTGTATGCATATGTGCACACACACGCGTTGTTATACCCTTAGATGCTTTGCTAAGACGTTGTCTGCTTGTATATTCTGATGTTAAAGGACTAAAACTTTGAAGTTATAGGGATATGTTCATATTTCTCTACCAGAGTACAAGGACCTATCAACATAAGGTGGACCTGACTAATTCTTTCATATTCTATAACCCAGGTTTCCTGCTGGCATTATGTGTAAATACATAAAAACAAATAAATACATACACACATACACCAGTGGATATAGAAAAGGATAGATATAGAGATATAATATAGATAATAGGCAATATAGAAGGGAAAAGGCAGCACAGCATATTAGTTAACATTTTCAGATGTGAATCTTGCTTCCACTACTTTCTAACTCTGTGCCCTTGGGCATGTTAATCAACTTCTCTGAGCCCCAACTTTATCTTCAACAAATGTGGATAATAACACCTGTTTTACAGGGTTGTAATAAATATTCAATGACACAAAGACACAAAACAATTAAAATGAATCTTAGCAACATAACATCAAGTGAAAAAAGTAAGTTCCAAAAGATTATATATAGTATTTTTTTCATAAAGATAAGTGACATATAAGTCTATATGTTTAAGAATTCACATAGCATCGGGACATCTGGGTGGCTCAGTTGATTGAGCTTCTGACTTCAGCTCAAGTCATGATCTCACGGTTCAGTTCGTGAGTTGGAGCCCAGCTTCAGGTTGCTGCTGTCAGCGCACAGCCCGCTTCGGATCCTCTGTCCCCATCTCTCTCTGCCCCTCCCCTACTTACACTCTCTCTCTCTCTCAAAAATAAATAAACATCTAAAAAAAAAAAAAAGAATTCACATAGCACCAATAAAATTGCATGTCAAAAGAAAAGGAATGATAAACATGGGATTCAGGACGATGATGGCTTTGAGTGGGGGGAAGGTGGGAGAATGCTACTATTCTCCCCCACAGAGAGGGTTATACAGCTAGATAATAGGTTATAGTCAAGGTTCTAGTTTTTGTTTGGGTGGTGGGCTTGCAAGTACATATTATGAGTAAGAATAATTAGCTAACTAAATAAAACTAGCCACACCTCGACCAATGATAAGAATATACTATGTACCAAGAAACATGACTAATCGAGTTCTGTGCACTGGAAGGTCAAAGAAAAAGAGAAGATAAGTGAGCTAATGTGTAATAAAATGATTAGCATAGTGCTTGGCATATAGTAAACACTCAAGAAAAGTTTAAGTAGTTGGCTAGATATTTCTTCATATACCTGCAAACACTCTTATTATTAGGAAGATTCACTTTCCCAGTTTGATCAATTTCCCTTCATATTCTCTACTTCCTGATTTCATCATTCATCTATTTTCTCCCATTGTATCGTTTCTACTTCCAAAATCCTTAGCTTCTTAATTTTTTTTTTTAACGTTTATTTTTGAGACAGAGAGAGACAGAGCATGAAGGGGGGAGGGGCAGAGAGAGAAGGAGACACAGAATCGGAAGCAGGCTCCAGGCTCTGAGCCATCAGCCCAGAGCCTGATGCAGGGCTCGAACTCACGGACCGCAAGATCGTGACCTGAGCTGAAGTCGGACGCTTAACCGACTGCGCCACCCAGGCGCCCCAGCTTCTTAATTTTTAAAAACCTTGAGGAATAATCTATATACAATACCAGGTACAGAGCTCAGGTGTTCAGCTCGTGTTTTGTTAATTGTATTCACAAACATAACCATTATTCAAAACAAGATGTAGATTATTTCTATTGCCCCAAGAAACTTCCTTTGTGACCCTTTCCAGTCAATTACCCCCCTGCCAGAGGCAACCTCTTGTTGACTCCTGACTTCTATACCATTGTAAATTGGTTTTGCCCATTCATGGACTCAGTATGAATAAGTCATGCAATATGTACTTGTATCTAGCTTTTTTTGATGAACCTAATGTTTTTGAGATTCTCCATATTGTTGTGTATCCGTAGTGCATTTCTTTTCATTGCTGAGTAGTATTCTGTTGTATGAATATGCTATAATTCAATTATCTTTTGTCTTGTTGGTAGACATCTGGGTTGTTTCCACTTTGGAGTTATTATGAGTAATGCTGCTATTAACATGCTTGTACGATTGTTTTTGTAGACATATCTTCTTTTTTCTTTTGAGTAGTAAGAGTAGAATTGCTAAGTTGTAGAGTAGATGCCTGCTTATGTTCCTGAGAAACTACCAGTTTCCCAAAGTGGGAATTATTTGGAATTATTATTTGGAATTATTTGGAAATTATTCCAAATCCCTAAGTTTCCAACATCTAACTCCATGGAAGGGTGATTAAATAACCACATGGACAATGACCCATTTGTGTCAGGACAACACCTTTTATCAACTCCAAAAGGATTCCCAGAACAGGAAAACAAAGAAAAAAAAAAGATGAATGTAAATGGTAACAGATTAAGTTAGACTTGGCTGATGGTAGAATGCACAAAATCAGAAGAGCAAGAAAGAGTTTCCTGCTGATTTAGACCATGAAACGAATCATTTTTAAGACTATAACTTAGGTGAAGTGTGAGCCTAAATCATAGGTTCCCCAGCCACGTGGATGCCCCTTTCTGTTCTTGGCTTCAACAGACAGAATGAATAATCTTTTAGGGGGGAAGGGGTGGGTGACCGATGGTAGGGATATTAATTGTCTTCCATTGGCTAGTTGCTTTGGCAGTAAAGAGAAAGGCCTGCCCTAGCCCCAAAGAGCTTACATCTGTTTCTCATAGAGCTTAGCCACCCATGCTGTTTCAACCATCCTTTTCTGCTGGCCTGGCTACCGCTTTATTGATTTTTTCCCTGCCCTTTTAAAAAGATAAAAGTTCCTAAAAGCTTTTTGCATGCAAATACATGTGTCTGTATGCATGTGTGTGTTGGTGACAGCAAGGGTTTGGTTAACAAACTAAGCAGCAGCTAGGTGAGCCATCCGTGTGTGTGTGTGTGTGTGTGTGTGTGTGTGTGTACCAATTACTCTGGGATTGTGCACCCCCAGTGGTGGAGCTGGCAGAAGCACAACAATTAGAATGTGTTGACAACAACTTAAAGATAATTAGTTGACAATGACTTGAGACCTCATTAACCCCTTTAACACCTCATGGTTTATGATTAAAATGAAATACTCAGAGATCATTTGAAGGGCATCTTGGCTTAACTACCAGCAGTTGTTTAAGTGCAGCTAGAATATTTGATATTTCAGTGATACATCTTCCACTATTTTGAAACCATCGACAATGATTATCCAAAAATGTTATCATTATTCTGTGGAAATCAGTGAGCTAAGGATTCATACTTTTCTTCAGAAACCTATTGTTTTGCTTCTTTCCGGAACAGTCTTCCACTCTCATCCAGCCTGTTTAACTAAGTGATGTTCAAATTTTATTTTTTAAGTCAACTCTTCCGTTCTCAGAAATTACATGGATTGATAAAGTTAACTGTGACTTTTACTGAAATCACTCCAGTTGGAAGTGTACTGCCTACAGAATTCCACAATGAGAATCCTCAGGGATGTGTATGTTTGGATGAACCTACAATATTTCACAAATCTGCTAGTCTCAGGCTCCGCTAAGCATAACAATAGTTTTTATTTTTCTTGATGGGTTCTCAATAAATGTTTAACCGATAGATGGACTGATGCAGAAATTCCACAGTCTTCCAGAATTTATTCAGCTTCACCCAGCCTCTAAAATAGACACCTACAGGCAAAATCCCTTGGTTCCTTTGTTCCTAAATATTTCTTAGGAAAGAAGTCTCAGTGCTTCTGGGCCAATCCAATGATACTACATATGAAACAGCAAATATCAGACAACATTGTAATATCGACGAAGGTTTGAAATAAGCTTTATTTTGGTTAAAAGCTACAATCTTAATATCAATTGTACTATTTAGACATGTAATCAGTTGTCTATTTAGATATTCCAACTATTTATTTGATATGGAAGTTTCACATCAATGAGGCCAATATCACTAAATTTTTGTCCACTTTCAAGACAATAGTCCTGTACCTTCTCTGGGCCATAGACTCATTTGGGAATATGGTGAAATCGATGAACACTCCAATCCAAAAAAGGGCTCGAGTTACTTATATACCAAATTGATTGGATTTCCAGGGATTTATGGATTCCAGATTAATATTCATTTATCATCAGTAACAGAGGGATGATTTTAACCTCCCAGCCATGTTGGTGATAATCTATAAAACGAATGAAGGTAAAATGGGCCAATTGTGAGAAGATTATATTCAGATTGGAACTATGATTTAAGAGAACCACCTTACTTTGAAATCCAAGGAGGTTTAAAAAAAAAGTGCCTTGTTATAAAATAAACGTCAAGTGCGTAGTGGACATTTATTTCAAAAGATTGATTGACCCAAAGTTCTAGCAAGTGCTTCTCACAATATAATCTATATGACTCCTTCAGTAGAATTAACAGAGATGCTTATTTAAAATACATATTCCTAGGCCCCGCGTTTAGCCAACTAAATAGGCATCTTCTCTGATGGGAGCTGAGGCCCTGCATTTCAGTTTAGCAAATTTCCAGGTGATTCTCAAACACAGCTAAGTTTGATACTCTTGCACTCTTATTAGGTCTCTTGCAAAGTACTTCATTTATATTAGTATGGTTAGTCAGTCAATGTGAATGCAGATCTTCCATAAACATCCAGAAAATGCTTTTGATAACTCCAATTTGGATAGTGGATGTCATTAGGGAGAGAGCCCTTGGAAGGCAGCTGCAAACAATTGTCACTCCACTGCACTTACCGTCAGAGTCAGGCCACTTTAGATTGGCCCATCACTTTGTTTCATTTTTTGGTACTTAGTCATTTGTTACAATAAAAATTAAGTTACAGGGAAGGAACACTGTGACAGGATAATGGACTCCTGCTCAGAAGAAACCAGCCTGCCTCCAATTCATCACGGCATTTATAGTGCATTAGAAGACATTACAGTGACAACATCATTCCTTTGGGGCAGGAAGAAAAACCAGATTGAGTGGGAAAGAGGGAATTTACTTCATGAACTTGGCAAAAGTGAAATAAAAATAGAATTCAGGGGTGGTTTAAATTGCCATGTTCAGCAAAGGACAAGGAAAAAGCTAACAATCTCTGAGACTAACATTCCAACATGTTAAAAAATTAGCTTAGTTCACCTTGCATAACATGAGTAGTTTGTGGCTTAAAATGAAATGGTTGCCTGAGGAATAACAGACAGGCATGGAGAAAATGGGCAAAGTTAAGGCAATTTAAAATGATTAAAGCCCACAAAATATTTTGCAAATATAAAATCCTGGAGAGAAGCTTAATGATAATATTTGTCCAATGAACTGGGCCAAAGATATCTATATTGTCTAGGTATTTTAATGGGAGGCCTAAAGTATCATTATAAAATCATAAAAAAATCTATGTCTGTGTTCTCATAAAAATAAAAATGGTTGTTTGATGTTGGAAAGGAGTGTTTTGAAACATAGGAGCTAAAGGAAGGTGGTGTTGGGTAGGCACGTCTGCCAATTTAGACCTGGAACTTAATTACTTCATCGTATTTTTACTAGTATACCCTACGCTATGTTAGGCCTGGGAAAAAAAATAAGAGGGCAGCAGGCAATTTGGTCGAATGGGAACAACGTCTTCATTCTGGGAGATTTTTAAGGTAACATTTTTTTAACTCTACTTTTTGTTAAAGTGACATTATTTCCTAGATCTCAGATTTGGGGTGGGGGGGGGGTCCAGTTTTCTCCTTAATAAAATCTTTCATTCACTTAAGAATCAATTTGAACAAAAGCCTGTGTGGTCTCATTTTCCTTCCCTGTCAATCTGTGTTATTTCCAGGTTGAAAGGCAATTTTGACCATAAACATGGTTTCCATCACACATTTCTAATTTTAACCTATTTGTCTCCGTTTGATTTACATTGGGTCTAGAGCAAATTAACTATTGTGAGCTTTTATTGAAAATTAATTAGGTGGCTAAAGTGCCTGTGGCAGTCTCTGCCAGTACATGTTCCTCTCTGGGTCGCCAGCCTTCTCCAGTTAAAACACCTAGCAACTTAAAAAAATCCATAAAACGAATGATATAATTAGTTCCAGAGTGGAACTCAATCTCTTTGAAATCAGATGCTTTCTTCTAGTGCTGAAGGGCCATGCTCTAGCAAGCATTTTATGGTATCAGGGGATTTTCCAGGGGGTAAAGAGTAGCTCATTCTAGCTGAATCGTCTCACATGACTTACAAAAGGTGTCCTTGTGGTACTAAATATAGCTGCGTCTATGATTTGATTCCTAAGTCAAAGCAAGGAGAAAGACAGAAACTGGATTTACAATACCATCATGATAAAATATAAGCTATCTGGGTTGGGAAATAGACTCCATGAGTGTGTGTGCGTGTGTGTGTGTGTGTGTGTGTGTGTGTTTGCATGTGTGCATGTCTGTGTGTGTGTGTGTGTGAGAGAGAGAGAGAGAGAGAGAGAGAGAGAGAGAGAGAGAGAGAGATCTTACACTTCGGAAAAGCCAGGATGTAAATGTGATTTATTGTAAATAGTTCCACAACATTAAAATGAGTTTTTATTTTCTATGTATGCTGCTTCAAAGAAGAGCTCTGTGGGCTCATAAAAATGCAGAGAACAAATAGGGGCCTCTAAGTCCAATTTATATGCCATGCCCACTGTGCACTGAGACACATATAATCTGTAAAATGTCAGCTTCAAAGTTCCACCGAGATCGGTGTTAACCCTGACCTCTGGCCTCGCCGCCTCTGGCTGGGCCTGTGTGCTTTCTTTACCAGCTGTTTTAGATAAATGTGTTCCATTTTTAAGAGATTGTCTCAGTGTTTTTTACATGAATAGTGGTAATATTATTAACTCTCACTGGAGAAACCACCTTTTCTAAGAGGGCTTTACAGAGGAACCAATCATTTCATGCCCCATGCTGAGAGTACTGGATTAATAAATATGTCATTGTACTGAAAATATTTAAACAACACTGGGAGAAAAGAGTAAGGCACACAACAAAAGGAAAGCATATTAGTAGTGTTTCCTGTCAAAATACACAGAGGAAGCACTTTATTTGGACCATTTTCTCCATAAAGAGACATGGCGGGCCAAGATAAACACAGTGAAGGAATCTGGTTTATCCCACTTTGGAGATTGGAGACCATCAGCTCAACCAAAGTTATGAGACCAAAACCAGGTTTACTCTCTTGAGGCTGCTAAGTGAAGCCATCAACAGAGGCATGCAGATAGACTTAGTGGATCAATATTGCACAGTTAAGTGGCACATAGTTTCTTACATGGTTTCGTGAAACAATTCACTTATTAGGATCACAAAGCAGAAAACTCAGAGCAACATATATAAAATTTTAGTGTAGAGGATTTACCCAACTAAGACTATAAACAAAGGTTTCAGTCAGAGTCCAGAGACATTCTTCCATTTCGGCAGAACAAAATACACCCTAAATTCATGTTTACTGAGTGTTTCCTGAATGTAACGTAGTTCTTGATGTAGAGTGAGTTTAAAGACACAGAAAAAGTATAATTACTACTAACCTAAAGCTTTTCAGGTGGCGCCTGGGTGGCTCAGTCAGTTAAGCATCCCACTCTTGGTTTCAGCCCAGGTTATGATCTCCCGTTTCCTGAGTTCGAGCCCCACATGGGGCTCCACACTGACAGTGCAGATCTGGCTTAGGATTCTCTCTCTCTCCCTGACTCTCTGCCCTCCCCTGCTCGTGCTCTCTGTCTCTCTCAAAATGAATAAATAAACTTAAAAAAAATAAAAAAGATGTTACCTTCAAAAAAAAGAAAGAACTAGCTTTCCAGGATCAAAAAACCAGTCAGACTTCACAGGGGTGAGCACTGTCACTGGGAAGAGTGAACACAGATTGAACCACAATTATGATAGAAAGTGGTATACATATGGTGAGCTCCACTGAGGGAGATGGGCCCTAAAATCAACTCCAACCAGCAAATGATCAGACCGTTAGCAACTGGGAATGGAATGCCATCCTATTTTTTAAGGGAGACAGAGAATGGAGAGGAGACAAAATAAAAATAGGCCACATTTTGGTATAAAACATTCGGTGTGAACGTCCTGAACAGAGGAAAGTGGAGGCGGGGGAGGGGGGCGGGCAGCCAACTGAATTCACTCCTGGTCAGTTTCTTCCAGTTGTCAGTGTCTCTCATCTAGAAATTCTGGCTGGTACCCATTTTGACAAGTCATGGAACTATGATTTATGATACATTCAGAATTTAAGATGATGGCAGAAAACATTACAAAACCCTGAAATTATCACAGCCCCTTCAAATCTACATACGTTTGAAATAGGATCCTAAATTCTCACCATTAAACTTTATGCTCTAAAACAATTGGAACTTTTTCATATGTAAAGACTGACATCATGTAGATTGAATAAGCCACTATTAGTATTTTTGAACATGAAAACTTTCCTCAAAATAGATAAGACTGTCAAAAACCACTAGAGAAATTATTTTGAAAAGGTGGGTGTGCTCACTCCAAGATATATTATTAGTAAGTTTGGCACTCCCAAATGTGTTACCCAAAAGTATGAAGTCTACACCAGGTGAGAAGGTTGTTTTTGAAATTGATCTTGTAGAATTGTCCCTTTTAAGTGGCTGCTTTCATGAACCAGCCAGTATTTATATATTATTATAAAGATAATACCCTTACTTACCTCACATGGGTGTTTTGAAAATTAATTAATGTTTGCCAAGTACTTTGAGCTCTATAGATGAAAGGTGGGGTGGAAATGCTAAGTAGTATTATTATTTTCATCTGTATTTGAACTTACCTCTTATAAGACAGTCTCTCTCTTTTTTTTTGTAAGATAATGATCTCTCCTTTGGGGAGAAAAGGCAAAAATTGCCTCATCCACAATCAAACCCTCATAAGGAGGACAGGTGCAATTATTAGGATTTGGCTAAAGAATAGATTGAAGCGGATGGTAAACTTCAAAAGGATGTATTCCCAACTCCCAAGACCTCTCCTGGGAGTCCCAAAAGTATCAAGTTCATCCTGTAATTTCTGCCGAGATGTGGCCAAATGTAAAGGTTGGGACCAGTTGGGTATATATGTGGCATATGAATGACAACCCAATCCCTTTCAATTAAATTCTTTGCTGCTAGCTGTCCATGAGGTCTACAATCTGTTTACTGAAGAGAAGGATGCTCCCTTAATCCTGCCGAGAGGTCAGAGGACAACATGGAGAAATTGGTTCAGCTAAACCAGTTGGCTAAACTGGCTTGAGAGGAACAGATTTTACTCTGTCCTGGGTCATCAACCCTAACTTTCGTACTGGTCAGTGCAGCAAGAATGGTTGACATAGATCTCAGTGGACCCATCTGTGAAAGTATAGGACTGTAGTGAAGAAGAAGCAATGCAAATCTCAAGAGTCCCCCAAACTCAGAAGCCTTGTCCCCTCCTCCAACAGACTGCACTTCTCCTGGACAAGGGCTGGGTCGTGGTTATCAGCATCGCTTCCAATACTTGGCAGGTACAGAGCTAGTGAAGGAGAGTCTATGTTGCACTGATGGTCAATTGGGGTGCCTGTCTACATTAGACCAGATTCCCTTCTAGAAAAACAGTTTGAGATTCCCTGGAGTTTTCTGATTCTATTCTTTGGTAGAGATGTTCATATGGCCAGAAAAATGTTAAACTTGACTCATTTGTATTCTTGCCCCAAATTAAAAGCTTGCCTACCATCAATGATTTCCCTCTCAAAATTTGACATATGATTGCTAATCTTTTGGAATTTTTTTAATCATGATTTTTCTAAAACTTTTTAAAAAAATTTTTAACATTTAATTATTATTGAGAAACAGAGAGAGACAGAGCAGGAGCATGGGAGGGGCAGAGAGAAGGGGAGACAGAATCTGAAGCAGGCTCCAGGCTCTGAGCCGTCAGCACAGAGCCCAACGTGGGGCTCGAACTCACAAACTGCAAGATCATGACCTGAGCCAAAGTCAGATGCTCAACTGACTGAGCCACCCAGGCATCCCTAATCATGATTTTTTCTGTCTTCACCTCTAAGATTGGACATTTTCATTTATGCTAATTTGTACTGTTCCAGGGTACTAGCAAATGGGTTTTAGAATCACTAAGTGAGAGCCAGATGATAAAATGTCAAACAGACTGGAAGTTCCCTGAGGGAAGGAAAAGTGCCTTTTTCAGCTTCTTATGCTCCTCAGTGTCTAGTACAGTGATTTGAACCTAGTAGAGGTTCCATAAATATTTATTAAAAGAGGAATACAAGGAGGGAGAAATGGAGGGAGAAAGGAACCTGTCTGTGTACAGATTTAGCTCACTTTCAATAACTATACCTTGTATTGAGTATTTACTGACGGCCATCTACCATCCAAGCACATGAGCATACATTATCTCAAGGAATCCTAATAACTCTGTTAAGGGAGTACCATAAGCAACCCCATTTTACAGAGGAAGAAACTGAGGCCTAGGAAGCTTCGAAAACTTGCCTAAAGTTGCTTAACTAGGAAGTGTCAGATTAGAAATCAGTGTGATTAGGCATTTTGATGTTGAGAGTCAGAGAACTGACCTACCAAATTCTTCACTATGTCTGCAAAACAGAATTAAAGAAGACATTACAAAGCAGAACATGTTTTATTTTTTTTTTAATTTAACTCCAAGTTAGTTAACATATAGTGTAATAATGATTTTCAGAAATAGAGTTTAGTGATTCATCACTTACATATAACACCCAGTGGTCATCCCAACAAGTGCCCTCCTTAATCCCCCTCTCCCATTTAGCCCATCCCCTCACCCAACACCCCTCCAGCAACTCTCATTTTGTTCTCTGTATTTGAGTCTTTCATGGTTTGTCTCCCTCTCTGCTTTTATATTAGTTTTGCTTCCCTTCCTTGTGTTCATCAAGCAGAGCATATTTTAAAGCCTCGGGATATATGCTACATAAAAGGAAACTTACTCTTTTTAAAAGCACTCACTCCCCCACCAAATTAAGGACTTATGGATTCTGAAAATATCTAAATTCCACTGCAGCCAAGGAAAAAGTTTGGTAAGATGTGTCAAATTTTCTTTGAATGTTCTGACCCCACTGACCTATCTCAAACACTTTTCCCTAGGCAGCCTTGAAATCCACCACATGCTTTCAGGTTTATCAGAATTACTCTTACTCACAAAGCAGATGCATTCCGTGCACAATAACTTGGAGCCCTGGCAGACCATCACATAGAAAATAAACAGTTCAGCTACAGGCAGTTAAGCTGCTTTGGGGACCCATGCGCAGAATAGACAGAGCTCTTTAAAAAAATCACTTAACCTAAGTATCAACATACTGTGGAAACAGCACGCAACAAAATTTGTTTCTAGGAACCCAAAAAAGGATAAGTCTTGGAGGTTTGGTTTTTAACTCAATAAATTTTAAAAGGAGACCAAAAGAATGTTTGTTTCCTACTCCACCAGAAGTAAGTACTACTTTAAAACAATTTTTCTTCTCGTTTTGCTAGTTGTGCTAGTTGGTCCTCATTCATCCAGCAGGGGTCACTCTTGCCCACCATACTCTTAAAAGACTCCCTTGCTTGTCTATATATTCCACTCCAGGGGCTTTATTTATTCTGAGCAGGAGAATGAAGAAATATGGGCAAAGACATCAGGCCCAAAATACTGAGGAGAAAAGAATCTGTGGTTTTGGAGGAGGGATGGCATTACTGGGAGAATGGATACTTTAGTAATGACTGTATGAACAGTAGGCTTCAAGTCTTGAAGCGTGTCAATTTATTGGATAAATTGGTAAGTTTCTATCACAAAATTGTAGCTAAATCTGAACATATATGGTGTCTCTCTTCTCTGTGTCATTATCAAGCTGGGAAAATAGAGAAAGGGGAGTCAAGCTGCATGTATTTCCATTTGTCCAGGCCATTCTCAGCCTGGTATTTCATCAGTGTTAAGCTAGGCCTCAGTGATAGCTCAAACTTTGACAAAGCAATGACTGTCCAGCCGGGCATGTCCTTACTGATTGTCCTATCTGGGAGGGAAGTTAGTTTTTAGCTGTAGCAGCTTCCTCCTTCAGGGATGCAGCTTCCTCCTTCATGGGCTGTTTAGAGCAGATCCGAGTCTGTGGGTACACAGGAAAGTGGGTACATCCACTTCTGTGTGCGGGGGAAAGGCTGATCTTCCCGCCTTCCCACACGTCAGGGCTTCTCCTGAGGCCACAGGTGTAGACCAAATAGTGAACAGCCTGGCGGATGGCCAGGTTCTGACACTGAGGAGAGCAGGAGTGGGTTCTGGCACTGAGGAAAGTGGTCTAGTGAGGATGTAGCAACACCAATAAGGACACATCACAAATAAAGCATCCTTTTTTAATTGCTCTAAGCTGTTCAGTGAGTGAACATCAATATTTAAATCAAAATGTTTAAGGTTTGTTTTTTAAAAATTTTTTTTCAACGTTTTTTATTTATTTTTGGGACAGAGAGAGACAGAGCATGAATGGGGGAGGGGCAGAGAGAGAGGGAGACACAGAATCGGAAACAGGCTCCAGGCTCCGAGCCATCAGCCCAGAGCCTGACACGGGGCTCGAACTCCCGGACCGCGAGATCGTGACCTGGCTGAAGTCGGACGCTTAACCGACTGCGCCACCCAGGCGCCCCTAAGGTTTGTTTTTTAAATGTTTATTTTTGAGACAGTGCAAGCAGGGAGGGGCAGAGAAAGGGGGGCACAGAGGATCTGAAGTGGGCTCTGTGAAGAGAGGAGCAAGCCCAACATGGGGCTTGAACTCACAAACCACAAGATCATGACCTGAGCCGAAGTCAAGAGTCAGACACTTAACCAATCCAGCCACCCAGGCACCCCTAAATCAAATTTTTGAAAGACTCCTGTTTATTTTGCTTCCTCTGTATCTTTTTCATTTTAATACCTTAGACTTAAAAAAAAATAGACCTTAGTTTTAGATCAGTTTTAGGTTCGTAGCAAAATTGAGCAGAAAGTAGAGTTCCAACGTACGCCCTGCCCCACACATGCCAGCCTCTCCCACCATCAACACCCCCCCACTAGAGAGGTCCATTTGTTACAATCAGTGTTTGTACAGTGACACATCATTACCACCCAGAGTCCATAGTTTACATTGGTGTTGTACATTCTATGGGTTTTGACAAATGTATAATGACGTGTATCCACCATTACAGTGCCATCCAAAATATTTTCACTGCCCTAAAAATCCTCTGTGCTCTCCCCTTTCATCTTCTCCTTCCCATCTAACCCTTGGCAACCATTCATCTTTGTACTATCTCCATAGTTTTGCCTTTTCCCAGGATGTCACATAGTTAGAATCACACAGTACCTAGACTTTTCATATTAGCTTCTTTCACTTAGTAATATACATTTAAGGTTCCTCCCTGTCTTTTCATGGCCTGGTAGCCCATTTCTTTTTAGTGCTGAGTTATATTCTATTGTATAGATGAACCACAATTTATCTATCTATTCACCTACTGATGGACATCGTGATTGCTTATGGCAATTATGAATAAAGCTGCTATAAACTTCTGTGTGCAAATTTTTGTGTTGATGTAAGTTTCCAACTCATTGAGGTAAATACCAAGTATAACAATTGCAGGATCGAAATGGTGACCTTGATACCTTTCATTATGGTCTTCACAATTGTTGTGTAAACATTCAACCTTCAAAATTAGAGAACAGATGTTTTCTTCCATTTGGAGCATACATTCCAGCAGATAACTGAGTATTCCTTCTGCTCCAGGACTTTCGTGCCAACTTCTGGAAAAGGCCCTGTGTCTGAGCAGTAATTGTCAAAGGAAGGGCAATTGTGCAGTTGCTTTGATGCCTCTTCATCTAGAGACATAACAAGGGATAAGTGGTTTTTTGAGTGGTTTATCCAGAATTAGACCAAACCATATACAATAAAAGAAAAAAAAAAAAAAACACTGCTTATGATCCTGGAATTCACAATTGCTTGTTGCTCATATACATTGGGCTATTGAATTAGGTTAGTTTCAAGTTTACATTCGGGGAAAAAAAAGAAAATATTGCGTTGCAGAGGAGGTCATGGTGGTAGTGGTATGAATAGAGAGGCTTTATGGAATAATTTGATGTCAGTTTCAATTCCCAGTGTTGGATACTTTTCAAAAGCAGTCGGAACTTCTGAGGTATGTCCTTGTTCCTTTTGATCATGTGAGCTTTCCTTGTTTAGACCCCCCAGATGGTACCAATGGTGACAGCCTTGGTAAGCTACTGTGTATATGGAGAACTATTAGCCAACAAGCCCTCTGTGAGCACCTTCCACATGTTTAGTGGTGCCAGCCGATATCTTTGCTTTGTTTATACTGCTGTGATCTTTCTGGCATTGACATCCGTTTTGTTTGACCATTTTTGGTTTGCAGCAAATAGTTTTTTAAAATACAAACCAACTCCAGATTATGTTGATGGTTGAGGTAACATGCTGAATGTATAAATGTGAGTTTCCCAGTAATTGCAGGTGGTGACCTCCGGCTGAATGGAGGAAGTTGTGCTCTAGATGTGGTCCAACCCACCACCTCAGGAGTTCCAGAGAATACTGAGAAGATACGGACATCTATAGGATATTGATTTAGGTGAAAAATAATGTTGTCAGAGGATCACACTCATGAGGACTGAGGTACATTTGGCACATTTCTGTGAAACAAACCCCCAAACTCTGCGAGGTAGTCCTATAGCCACACGATTATGAAATGACACTGAAAGACTATCTCCAGTAAGCAGTTGATGACATTTTTAGAATTCTAGAAAAATCAGGCCCATAGGGACATGGAGGTCAGACTATCCATATGATCTTTACTCTTGCCCTCGATAAACATGTAACTTCACTTCTTCTACTGACAGGTATTTTAAAGCTTCCTTACGTCAGATGCTCTATGGTTTATTTTTCTATTCTTTCCTATCATTCCACTAAAACATCCTTTAATCAACTAGCTTTCAAAATTATCTGGCTTTTCATTTAAATCAATTCTTAAGGGGGTGAGGTGTACATAGAACATATACAGAGAGATATTAAAGGTAATTAAGTATATAGGCTGTGTGTTTCTACACAGTTTAAAACAATGTCTGATGCCCCAGGGAGCTTTGCTTTGGTGGGGGGTGGGGGACGGGGGGGGCATTTCTTTTTTGGCAACTCACCATAGTTTAGGCCACCAAATATTTTCTGATGGCCACTCTTGCTAGATGCTGCAGCAGGAAGATTGGTTAATGAATAAGACATTGTCCCCACCCTCATGATGCTCCTAGTGCCAGTGGGGAGATGGGACATTTCAGTGTGATGCAGGGGTACTGTGTTGGAGGACAGTGAGGGAGGCAGCATCTCTGCCCCTCAGCCTGGAGACCTTACTCCTGAGCGGCGTCTCAAAACCAGTAGGAATCAGGCAGGTTGAAAAATGGGGGCAGAAGACCCAGAAGAGGATCTCACGTGTCTCAAATGACATAAGCAAAAGTATTGATGTGGCTGCTACCTGAAAGGCAAGGAGGAGAGTTGAAAAGAGATGATATCCAAAGGGATACGCACACCCTTATGTTTAAAGCAACATTATTTACAACAGCAAAATTATGGAAGCAGCCCAAGTGTCCATTGATAGATGAATGGATAAAGAAGATGAGGTATATAAACAGAATGGAACATTACTCAGCCATACAAAAGAATGAAATCTTGCCATTTACAAACAATGTGGATGAAGCTAGAGAATATGATGCTAACAAAATAAGTCAACCAGAGAAAGACTAATACCATAGGATTTCACTCATGAGAGGAATTTAAGAAACAAAACAAATGAGCAAAGGGAAGAGAGAGAGAGAGAGAGAGAGAGAGAGAGAGAGAGAGAGAGAAACCAAGGAATAAGAAATGGGCTCTTAACTATAGAGAACAAACTGATGGCTACCACAGAGGAGGGGGTGGGGTGATGGTTGAAACAGGTGATGGGGATTAAGGAGTGCACTTGTGATGAGCACCAGGTGATGTATGGAAGTGCTGAATCATTACACTGTACACCTGAAACTAATATTACACTGTATGTTAGCTACACTGGAATTAAAATTAAAAATTAATTCAAGAAGAAAGAAAGGAAAGAAAGAAAGAAAAAAGAAAGAAAGAAAGAAAGAAAGAAAGAAAGAAAGAGAAAGAAAGAAGAGAAAGAAAGAAAGAAAGAAAGAAAGAAAGAAAGAAAGAAAGAAAGAAAGAAAGAAAAGATGGAGGGAAGGAGGGAGGGAGGGAGAGAGGGAGGGAGGAAGGAAGGAAGGAAGGAAAAGAAAACAGATAAGGCTGTGGAAATACCTGAGGATATGCCATGGGGTTTGGACTCTACACTATAGGTAATGGGGAGTCATGGCAGGGTTTTAAGCAGGAATTAACTTCTTTAGATAGAATATTCTGATGGTTATGTGGAAGATCATGGCTTGGAGGGAGTAGGACCAGAAGCAGAAAAATTATTGAGGGAAGCCTTTGTCAACAGTTCAGGACTAAGATGCGAGGCCTGAATTAGTGACAAGCTTAATGAGAAAATTCTTTCAAGTACAAATATATTGCAGTGCATTTCATATTTGTCCAGTGAATAAAAGCGTTTGGGGAGAGAGAAGACTGGTACCTCACGCATACCCAATCTCATCTGGAAGCTCTCCCTACATCCCTGAGCATCCCAAGACTAGAGGCCACCAACTACTGGGTGTGACTTTGCAAACAGAGACAGGCCCTTCTCCCACCCCCGCCTTCCACATCTGCTCACCGATATTCCCACCATTAGTACCTTTTAGGACTGAAAGTAAAATACCGCATGAGCACAACTTCTCTTTCAAACTTACTAAGTTTTGGATGCTAAAAAATCTGAGCAACGTAATTGGTTGAAAAATCTGATGTCAGATCCTGTGCTGGTTATTTTCTGTTTGCCCCTCTAGATGGACTCTCTGACCTTCCATGGCCTATGCTGTGCCCCAGGAGGCTGGCCACTGTAGGCAGCACCACGGTTCCTTTGCTGAAGCTCCTGCCAGCTCCCGTCCCCTGAGCCCTTGGTGTTGGTGTTGGTAATAGTCCCTGGTGCCCCCATCCCTCATTAGTTCCCTTTACATGCCCACACCTCGTTATACAGCCCCTTCATTTAATTCTCCTCAGTTAACCATGATGGGGTCCCTCCCTACGTTTGCACTTTGGCAGGGGAAGGACTCTGAGCCTCTGAGCATGAGAGTAGCCATGGAGAAAAGAAGAGACCAGGAAAGAAGATTCTGGGATCTCCTATGACCTATCACAGGGCTGCAGGACTGCCCATCTGCCAGGCTTCTCCTTTGCCTCGTGCTTATGCCGTCTAAGGGAAAGGTGGCCTCACAGATCTGGTTTGAATTTACGTTTAAAAAAAATCCGAATTGATTTGTACATTGCAATCTGTAATTCATAACCACTCCATCAATAGGTATTTCTTGTCTAAGCGTGTAAGTTAGCAGACTCATCACGTGGAGGGAAACAAGAAACATACAGATGTCATCTGGGGTTGGGCGCATAACAGTCTTCGAGGGTTAAGAAACAGCCACACGCTGTGCCCCAGGTACAGTAGGTTTACCAGAGGTTTCCTTTTGTGTTTAAACAATAAAGTAGTTGGTGGTCTGCTGGCTACAGCCTGTTATACATTCCTTGGTTTTATTAGGATAACCATAAGCCTCAAAGACCCACCCTGATGTCAGTGGCAGGTTTTACAGAACACTCACAAGTTTCTTCTTGTTGTGTTCGGGGTATATAAAGTGTGAAGCATAATAGGTAACAGGTTGGAAGACCAGTTGAAGGCCGACAAAAGTCCCAGTTCCTGATGTGAATATTTAATAACTCCTCATTACAGGAAAAGGTTGACTACCAGATGCCTGTTACTGGCGGCTCCAGAGGCCACTAAACGTTTGAGTTACTCCAGGAGCAGGAGTGTGTTTTGGCAGTTACCTCTGCCATTCAAACAGGCTGGAGGTCAGGACATGCCCAGTTGATTTAGGAACGCTGGAGAGGAGCGTTTGCTGGAAACATCTCCTCTGTTATTCAGCAGCCAAGTGGCTAATTACTTTCGATATGCTGATTTCCTGAGGTGCTAGAGCACAGTAGGCTTCAAAATTTTGTTTAATGAACTCAAAAGCATTGTAACAAATAGATGCTTCTCACTGGTATATTAGTATGGCTAATACACAGTTTCAGGATGTGCATTTGTAGAGGTCCCTGAGATCCTCACCTGAGCTTGAACTATAGTTAACTGGCATGACAGTGACCTAGTTCTGCACTCCTGAGCTGAAAAACACCCTCACAATTTGTCAGGTTCTAGATGGTGTCGTTTGTCCAGCTGTGTTTTGACCTCAGCTGGTCTGGGAGTCGAATCGTATTGCATTTCCATGGCACATGAAGTTTCATGACAGAATGCTCATGTGGCGGTCTCATGCCTCAACTCCCGGGGGCATGTGGGAGGAAAGAGTCTCTTGCTACTCAGCCTTCCACCATATGGCCTGCCTTCTTTCCCCGGAGTGTTCCATGGCCCCAAACTGACACAGGAGGATCCAGGCTGCAGTGTTGTGCTCCTGTCGCTACCCAGGCTGCCTGCATAAAGGAAGCTAATGTTTCCAGAGCAGCTACTTAGGATAAAAACCCTTGCACCTAACATTTTAAAATATAGGATGCAGCTTTGAGTTGGCCTTAAAAATCTGAATCCAAGGGGCACCTGGGTGGCTGGATCAGTTAAGCGTCGGACTGCTAGCTTCGGCTCAGGTCATGATCTCACAGTTCCTGAGTTGGGCTCTGTGCTGACCGTGCAGAGCCTGCTTGGGATTCTATCTCTCTGCCCTTCCTCTGCTCATGCTCTCTCTCTCTCTCTCTCTCTCTCTCTCTCTCTCTCTCTCTCTCTCAAAATAAATAAATAAACTTAAAAAAAAATCTGAATCCAAGAACTCCTCAACTATAGATAACAAATACTTTTGTTGTTTTCTTTCTTTTGGAAACAATTCCAAAATGGAAATAGCTATATGTTACTACCCTGCTTAAAACCCTGGCTTTCTAGTCCTCTTGAAGTCAAATGCAAAAACCATTCACACAATCAAGAGGCCATGTTTGTTCTGGCCCTTTGCCTTTTCTGAGTGTCTTCTTTCTTCCAAACTATAGCCCCTTCTGGCCTACTTTCAGTTTCTTGAATCCACTCTGCTTTGGGGTCTTTGCACATGCCATTCTGTACATCTGGAATATTTTCCTCTTTCTTTCCCCCCCTCTCCCCTTCAGATGTTTGCTTCAGGGATATTATTTCTTCAGGGATACCTTCCCAAACTCTAGCTTAAGTCAAGTCCCTGATGACCTGATAGTCCCCTAGACTTCTCTATTGAGACTATTATCATTGGAAGCAATTATTTGTACAATTATTTATTCAATGTTTTATTCCCTTCTAGACTGTAGGTGTCAGGAGATAATGGGGGCTGGATTCTCAATGCCTAGTACCTGGCATGGAGATGAGTGTCTAATTGTTGAATTAATTATTTAAACAATGCAGGCTCATTACAAAACGAATTATAGACATGCAGAAAAATACAAAGAAAATCAAAATAATCTATAACCCTCCATCTCAGGGATCACAGCTCTTAATATTTGGGTGTGTTTCCTTATATACTTTATAAAAAAACATATGTGGCATATACATCAGCATTACCTACTGAAAGGTGGAGCCTATAGCCATTTAGAAAAATCTTTTTAAAATGTAACAGGCTCCTGGTGTTCCAAATGGAACCAGTGGAGGAGAGCTTCGAGCAGGGATATCATCATTCATGGTCTCTAAGGCTAGTGAGGGATTAAAATCCAGCTCCCAGAAGCAAGTTCCAGGATCTTCCTACCATACGCTATTGTCACTCTAAGATTGTCTATTTAGACCCTTTTAGTAAAGGAACAATCTCTTAAATACTTGGAAATATGTCACCTCACTGTTGAATTTTTGTTGCTGCTCCTGCCACTTTTCCCCTAATTCATAATATAGGGGACGCTTTTCAGAATTGTGGTACCACGTTGCTAGTTCCCAGCTCTTTTGCAAAGGGGAGGTATCTGGAAATAGACTGGGAACAACTGGATGATTCCTCATTCCCCGATAACGGTGTGACTTCTATGTCCCAAGGGCCTGACACAGTTCATCGCACAGAACCTGTTTCTGTTGGTGGGCTAAGTCCACAGAGCAGGTACTATTATTCCCATTTTAAGTGTGAGGATAGCACAGAACTTGCCCATGGCCACACAACTAGTGGGTAGATGAGTCGGGGTTAAAACCCAAGCCAGCCTGACTCCAAAGCCCAGACTCTGAGCCACTATACCACGCTGCCCAAGGTGGCTCCCTCCAGAGTCCCCCAAGTAGATCAGGAATATGAGTAGACTTCACAGAGCCTTGAAAAACCTCTAAGCTTATATATAAATTTTGCATGCCCGTGCTGATTTTTATTTTTTCTGGGAAGAAGTTCTCTATATTTCATCAGACTTGTTTGGAACAAGAAAAATACAGATTCATCTGGATTAATAATTACACTAATATTTGTTGACTGGTTACCAAGTACTGTTTGAAGCACTTCACATGTATTAAATAATCACAATGGCCTTGTGGGAGAGGTACCATTATCCTCACCTTATGGTCAAAGAAACAGACACAGAGAGTTGTTACTTGCCAAGGTGGAGGGATTTCCTCCAGGCAGCCATTCAAGCCCACACTTTTATTTGACCACAGTGAACAAACGCCCCTTACAGATATCTCAATGTTAACGTGCATTTCCCTCCCCTGAACTTGGGGCGCACCTCCCTGTCAATGGATACAATCCATGTTATAGTTCTTCTTTCCTCTCCCTAAAAGTGACTAATAAATCAAATTGGTGGTAGATCTTACAAAAGAGGGTATCCTAGAAGACATTCATGACTTTCCTTAGCAGGATTAATCATATTAGTGATTCACACCTTTGTAGAAACTATTTTAACAAGACTGTAGTCCCTGTGGCATGGAATCTGAACACATTCCTAATGGAGGTGGGATTCTGAATTAGAAGGGGGCCCTTTTGGTGGAGGCAGGGCCAGGGAAGTGACCAGAAACAAGAGGGGATCCCAATGAAAACCACTGTGTGTATGGGGGTGGTCGGAGTTTGCATATACACCATCTCTGTAATGCGTGCATGTGTGAATACAAACTTGTATAATACTTACAGCCCGCTACACATCTGGTTTGTGTATATCGATTAAGAGGAATGCAGTTTGAATTGTCTAATACTTTCTCTTCACCTTTTGAGATAATGACATACAACCTAAATTGTTCCCAAATGGCTTTCAGGGATTAGTGCCTTTGAGGACTAAACACACTTCACAGCTTTTCCCTTTACAGATGGAAAAACAGAGGTAAGTGAGTCAGGCTACTTGTTCAGGGGATCCTAGGGGCTTTAGTATAAAACTAAGAAGAGAATTATGACTTTATTCTCCCTGCTGAGAAATTAGCATTTTCCTGATTAAGTGACACTGAGACCAGAGACTGAAATAACAGTCTAAAAGATGAGAACTGAGTCTACCCCAGGGTCCAGATGAGGTGAAAGACAAAACAGGAAGCGTATGCGCTCACAACACAAGGCCTTGGCCGGCACCCGCACTGCCTCCATGGTTTAAGCCGAGTGGGTGTGGAAGAGAGGCCTGGAAAATGCACCCTAGGTTGGCTTTGGAGAGGAAGATCATGTACCTTTTTTTTTCTGACTGTTCGAATTCTGGCAGATTCCTACTTGCAGACCCATTAAAATTCAGGAAGGAAAAAAGGAAAAATTTGAACTCGATTTCAAAGAAGAAAAAAGACAACAAACACACCCATTCTTGCAAAAATAAAATTCCACCCCAAAAAACCTTTATGAAAATGTTTTTGAGCTTTAAAAAACAGAAGGGGGTTGGAATGCAGATGGGGCGCAGGCCATGAAATGACTATTACATGTGGCGTGGCGACTGGCTCCCTTGCATGGGCGCCTTAGCCTTGTTTGATCCTCGGAGGGAAACGACCCTGTTCTCTCCCCCAGAAGAAGGAGTAGAACCCAGTTCTGTCAACAGGCTAGATCCCACTGTGTGTTAATGTGGTGAGGTGGAGCGCGGGGAACAATTTGTTCTAATTCACTGCCTCAACAGGAGAGCCTCTCACTCTGGAAGTTTCCTGTCCAACCCACCCTCCAGTGCAATCAACTGTCCCAGCCAAATCCTTCCTTCAGTCTCAGATTTCAGTTATATAAACTGTTCTAATCAAACAGACTCCTTCTAATTCAGAACAGGGTAAAATAGCTATTTACACAAACAGCTAGTGGCTTATGTAACCAGAGCCCAATACACAAATTATGAGAAATCTGCTCACTCATTCAGGTGCCTCAGGTGCACGTGGCAGGCAGATTCATAGCTGCGGTCTCAGTGACTCAGGCGGAACTCTGTTCAGGTGGCTTTCTTTAACCCAGGAAGTGGTCCTTCCTGCTGTCTCTCTTTAGGTTAAAGGAGCCCATTGTCTGATGCACCCTACCCACTGGCCCCATGCAGATTCTTGTTCTTTATAGAAAATGGATTTTTAGCATTTTTTATATCAGAATTTTATTAGGTAGGTTTTCTCTCCTGCTGGTATGACTTCTTTCTTTATTATTGTTGTTGTTTAAATTTTAAAAACATTTTTAATAATATTTATTTATTTTTGAGAGACAGAATGTGAGCAGGGGAGGGGCAGAGAGAGGGAGACACAGAATCTGAAGCAGGCTTCAGGCTCTGAGCTGTCAGCACAGAGCCTGACACAGGGCTCGAACCCATGAACCGTGAGATCATGACCTGAGCTGAAGTCAGATACTTAACCAACTGAGCCACTCAGGCACCCCAGTATGACTTTTTCTAATGGCAGAAGCCATACACATTCAGAATCCTAAAATTTGAAAGATTCGGAAAAAGCAGAAAATTGAATGCTCCTGTAATTCCACTCCCTAGAGCTGGTTACTTTTAACATTTTGCATATATCCTTCCAGTCTTTTTTCTATGCATATCATGTATACACACATACACACACACACAATGTATATAATATACACATATTGAAGATGCACATGTATATAATATTTAAGTACATAATACATGGTGACCATACTGAGCGTTCTGTTCTGAAATCTGCCTTTTTTACTCACCATCATCACCACCCTCACAATGATCCCATCTTCGCTCTCAGTTTCAGGATTTGCCTGGACTGTGCCAAGTGCTTTACCTTTCTTACTTCTGTTATCCTGCTCAAAGCCCTGTGAGGCTGGCATCACCACCCTCACATAGCAGCTGAAATGGAAGGCCTCTGAAGTCTGTGGCCTTCTATCTCTCTGCTATTAAATTCTTCTCCAAGGAAGGTTTTCAGTGGCTGTTTGATATTCCCATTGTATTCTATTCAACCCATCCCCTACTTCAGACTATTTAGGTAATTTCCATTTGGGGAGCTATTAGAAATAATTCTGTCAGGAGCATTCTCTCACATAAATATTTATGCTACTATGCCCGTTGTATAAATTCCTAGCAATGGAATTTCTGGGGCAAGGATATGCCCGTTTTGATGGCTCTGTACTACCAAATTGCTTTCTAGAAAGGTGAAATGAATTTTCACTCCCACCAGCTACCGTCCAATTACTCTAACCAAAGTCATTTAATAGTTTTTTAAGTGATTTAAAATGAAAGACAAGAAATCTTTCTCAAACTGCTTTCCTTAGGAACATAAAATACTTATAAAAAACGTTTGACGATCCGCCTATTTTCTCATTTATTCCTCTAAAACTTCCAGAAAAGAATCTTGGGAGGGCTAAAATACAACTATTAGATGTTTCTGGTCTGATGTGATGGATTCACCTTCAATCCCCAAAATACAAACCCTAGTTTTCTCCCTTTCTGTTTCCCTCTGCCCTGTGATCTCCAACTTCAGCTTCTGATGGCCAGTCTTCCAAGGGCTGTGGGAAGAAGTGGTCTCCAACAATGCAGTAGAAGGGAACTTGCTAGAGGGCGAGCAAAGGGGCTCAGGTTCCATGCTGTCAGCAAAAAGCTCCTATAAACAGAGTGCAATACATTAAGCCCTTGCTGTTAATATGCTGTCTAGACTTGAAGAGATTGCTTTTCTCTCTGTCTTCTAAGCTTCGACTCTTGACCTTGTGTTTTGTCCTTGTGTCTGTGCTGGACTCAAGCATTTCTTCTCTCTTGGAATTTCGACAGTGGAATTACTCGCCAGCAGAGCGGCTGCAGCAACTGAGCACAGACGTGATCCTAGCCACTTCTCCACTATACAATGAATGAAAAACTTCCCAACACCTGACCCATGAGGCAGAAAATACAGGGAGTCCTCCTTCTTCTGACTTCAGGGTAAAATGATACTCCCCTTTGTTGACTGCAGCTGGAATCCTGGAAGGTATTTGAAGGAGGGTTAAGAAGAAAAGTCTGTGGGTACCACACTTAGGGATAGAAACAAGTTGTTGGCAAAGTGATTGCCAGGCCTTTGTTTTTTGTTCTACATTTTTATTCTCTGACATCAAAATAAAAAAAAATCAACTTGTTTTTGAATAAGAGATGATTCTTCTTCCCCTCCACATTATCAGGGTCCTCAGAGCCCTCATGCTAATATCTGGCTGCTTAAGTCCTGCTCTAACACATAATAGTTACTAAGCACTTGCTAAATGTCAGCATTCCTATGCACTACCCTAAAAATGTTGTCATCTATTTCTCACAGCTTCACTTTTCTGATAGAGGGACTCATTATTATCATTCTGTTATACAAATGAAGAAATGGAAGCAGAGAGAAGTTATAGAAACTGAAGCTCATAGAGTGACAGCAAGTGGTCTCAGAATCACATGATTAACCATTAGTCTACGCTGCCTATCAATCTAGATATTTTTTGTTCTAATTTTTCTTCTCTGACCTCAAAATAAAAAAAAAATCACTGTTCTCTCATTCCATCTAGGTCTTGCTGAGGTGGCTAAGCTAATCTGACAAATAAATTTAGTCTGCTAATGGCTGATTATGGACCAATGGTATCCACCTCAGTAAATATATAGTTCACTAGAACTTTTACCATGCCACTAGTGGTGATAGACAAAGATGCCTGGGAAAGATGATGGGGACAGTGGCAATAGGATGGGGTAGGGCGTAGTGGGTATAGAATATTCTTGGGTAGGGGAGACTTTCCCATTATTAGCCAATGGCTCATTCAGCATACAGGACAAGCCCTGGATATAATATTTAGCCTTTATCAGGAATGACCAAAAGCCCAGATGTTTGCCCACATGATTAAGAGAACTCAGAATCTAACTCAGAAGTTTAGAGATGACCATTGTCTGCCAACGACTGCCAAACACCATGCTTCATGGGAACCGCATAATTTCACTGTCTATCCACAACATCCAGTTTTCTAGCACATTTTTGTGATTAAGGAAAGCAAAGAAGAGTATGATGTGGTTGCCCCACACAAATCTATCTTTCACCCCAACATGGTATAAACCAATTGAAATATCACAGATCCACATCAACTTGTCACATCCTTTTTATTTGACCCACAACATCCCACAAATACCTTTCCTCTCCTGACTCTCTTTGGGGCCAGGGCACTTGTGGAAGAGAAAAGATGGTTTGATGAAGGGTGTGGCCAAGGAATAATATAATCTTTGGCTTGAAGACGTATGTTTTGGTCTTGGGCAAATGTATTTAAAAGATTTTAATGAGTCATGAAGGTATTGCTGACACTTGGAATAATATTTTTCAGCTCTTTAGGATGAATAACTAACACAGAGCCTGGCTCAGAGTGGAAGCCAATACATGTTTGTTGGTTGAAAGAGTGAGTGAGTACCAAGAACTTAACACGGTATATAGAATTCACCACAGTTGAAACTGTGCTGTAACAGAGGTGAATCTTTAGCAGTGCCTTGAAGGAGCTACCAGACTCTGGTGAAATGAATTTTCATTTTAGCAGTCAGTCCTACAAATCATATCAGTGGACCTAGGTATTTGGCTTCTCATTCAAAACATTCCTACTCTTGAAATTACATTTGTTTATTTCAAGAACATTGATGGTTTTTCTTCACAGTAGATTGTTTTGATTTGTTTATTCTTACAAGATGAATTTTAAAAAGAAGACACTTCTTAGGTTATTGCAGCTATACCAGCAGACGATACCTGCTCATAGGCAAGTGGAATTGTCTCTCTTGGAACCTCAGAGAGTTTGTGAATGCTCTATACCGTGCCCCACGCTCCTTGCCCTGTGAAGGTTTCACAGGAGACCAAGGAGACTTTTGTGTCTTTATGCCACACCATCTCTGACGTCAAGAGCTGCTCAACTCAAGCCCACCTTGTCCAGGTTACAGAGCATTTAGTGAGGCGCTCTGCTGGGGCCTCGAGCTGTCCTCCCCACTTGGCAGGTGGCGATTCTGAAGTCTTGGGAGGCAAAAATGAATTTCCCAAGCCTACAGTGTGGGAGGCAGTGGTAAAATAGCGACAGGTTCAAAGATTTTTATTTCCCAGCAGAAAGCCCCAGAGCTAGAGCTACAAAGCACACACGCGATGATAAGCCCGTGCGTGTGTTTTCCCTGCAATTACTGACCATCCCGTGAGCCACCCATTCCTTTTCAGGACTCAGATCAAAACAAAATCTAACGCAAAGCCACTGAAATTGAATGGAGAGAGCATTTTCCTAGTGCATACAGCACTATGGTATTCACCCTTGTAAAAGCTGGCTTGATGCAGGGGGTCCCTATAAAAGCATGATTAAATGACAGAGTGAAAGTTCAGTAATGGTTAGTGTGTGCAGTGCTTCTGAGAATGTGCAAGTCCTGTCGGGAGGTGAGATCCTGCTGAGAAGGTCTGATTTTAGAGCCTCCACTCAGAGGAACCATCTTAGCGCAAGGTTTGGTGCTCCTGAGGAAGATGCCAATTTCCCAGACACAGATTAAGAAACACTGTAGGCCCCCTGGCGTGTGGCTGCACTTAGGCACTTGCTTCCCAAGAGCTGAGTGTGGAAAAGGGGGGGAAAGATAACTTCACAGTAGAGAAACCTGGCAGACATCACCTCGACCAGGTGACCAAGGTCAACACCGAGAGTCTTTAAGTCATGGTAGCAGTACACCTCCCGGTCTCATCATGAGAAAAACATCAGTCAAACCCCACCTGTGAGACATCCTACAAAATACCCAACCCAGCATTCCTCCGAACTGTCAAAGTCATCAAAAACACGCAAAATTTGTGAAACCGTCACAGTCAAGAGGAGATGAAGAAGACGTGATGATGGATGCAGTATGGTGGGATCCTGGACCAGAAAAAAAGGACAACTAGTGGCAAAACTAGTGAAAGATGAAAGTGTGGACTTTAGTAGAAACACACCAATGTTCATTTCTCAACTGTGATGTCTGTACCACGATATCGTAAGATGATACCAATAGAGGAAGTGTGGTAGGGGAGTGTATGAGAACGTTCAGCATTATCTTTGCAGTGTATCTGTAAATCTAAAGCTATTCTAAGACAAAAAGTTTATTTAAAAAAAAAACAGGTGGAAAGTGAAAATAAACAGGGGCACTGAAAGGATATATAAGGAACTAATAAAAGTGGTTATACATAGGGGTCAGGGCACAGGGTCAGGGGTGGGAGTTACATTTATCAATGGATTTTTTATACCATTTTGAATTATGAACACGTGCATGTATTCACTAGCTTGAAAAAAAAAGACACGCTCTAGGTCTGCAGGCTGCTTAAACATATTGAATGAGAATAACAATGACAAAGATTAAGCTTACTAGGCAAAATGTTAATTTTTTAAAAATATAGCTCGTGTACTAAATGAGGGCCAGACATGTGGGTATAAGGTTGCCAGTTGCAAATGCACTCCCTCACAAGGCACTGTTTGTGGCTGCCCGTCTGGACTGTTGGATTGTGAGTGTGAAGTTTTGAAAAAGCAATTTGGCTCTGAGGGGCCTCCAGGGGGTTAGCTCTTTTGCAAGCCTCTGGCCCTTCCTTTCTGGGTGCTGACTTTCTATGACTGTTTATGACAGGCTGCACCTCTCATTCGCTCTGCTGCGTAGATACTGTGTCAGACAGGAAGGGTAAGGTTGTATATTATAGATCTCAGTCCTAATAAATAAATTCAGAGGCAGATATCATGCTGTATAATGGAGTGTGGGAAAAGAGCAATAAAGATCAGGCAACAGAGTCTTCCCAGGAGGCTGGGGAGGAGGGCAGGAGTTGCAGAGACGCTGAACTTGGGCCAAATGGTAGGAGCCAAAGATGAAGTTGTAGGCTGCAGGCAGTGGAAATTGTGCTAAGCTCATCTCAGCTGGGATCTCAAAGGCAAGACACTCTAGACTGTCTGAAAGCTAAAGAAATGGGTCACAGGGAAACACTGTCACTATATTTTAAACCCAAACCAAAAGCCAAACCTTTAACCCACACACACCCCCCGCCTTCTTGTTCCTTTGATGTCAGCCATTTTACGGGACTTGATGGTGGAAGGTGTCTGGAATCTAAAGATTGAAACAATTTGTTTCTTTCTGTATATAAAGTCTCCCCGGTTTTGTAAGGATTCTCTCTTCCTCTACCTGGATCCCTTCCTGTGTTGAAACTCTTTAAATGGGTAAGACTAAATAACCCCCCACTTCTAAAAGCCTATGGAATATCTTTGTTTAAAGGGAACTGAGTTTCAGAGCTTAAATCCCCTTGGATGATCTCAGAAGATTAAGTTGGACTGGCTGGTGCAAAACAAAAAAAAGTGAGCGTCACTGGCTCAGTTTTGAAAGTTAAAGAAAAAAAGCAAGGGTGTCCTAACAGGCTGAAAATACCTTCCAGGCTTTCCAGGTCTCCTAAATGTTATGGGTGTGAAACTAACCACTGGGAATAAAATGTGGAAACAGGAATAGATCAATTAGCTGAACCTTTGAGGTTCAAATTTCACGAGCTCATGAGAGCACTTTGGTCTTCTGAGAAGACAGAATATATGCAAGAAGCTGAAAGCTTTTTGTCCATGCAGAGTTTATTTTCTCAAACACTGCGTATCCGTTGCAAAACTAACAGTCTTTGCTGAAAGACCATCTCATGAAACATTTCAGGTAGGAGCAGAATATTTTATGCAGTCATAGCTCCCCATGAGGAAATCCATCCAAAGCTCAAATGATTCACACACAAAAAAGTTCACAGAGTTGTTCATGTCTGAACTCAAAATTCTCGGGAGACACATTAGCTTGTTTGATAAACCAGAAAGAACAGCGTTTTTGTGCAAGTATTTTTAATACAGGAAATATGAGTCTAGTCTGTATCTCTCCAAGTCCATGTGTATGAGTGGGTTTTGAAGTAAAATGCCATTTATTGTCTTAAAACATGGTGAAAAGAAATACACACAAGGTTACTACTCATGAAAATGCTTCTCTGATCAGTACCATGGTGAACACATACAAAAATGCACACAGTCTAATAGGGATGACCGAACTAAAGTGAGATGCTAAGCAACGGAGAACCATTTCAAAGATAGTCCCCTGTGAAAATCTTTTTCAATTGTCCTGGATACAGAATTTAATACTTAAAACAGAATCAAATTGTGTACCAAAGAGCTCTACCTATGGGGAGACTCAGAACCAGTCTGACAACTTTCTGAGATTAGAAAAGGAGAAAATATCACCTTACAGAATCTACTTTTCAGAAGGCAGCATCAGCACTTTGTTGGGACCAAGGCAAGACCAGACAGTGCTGGGAGCACTTTGGGCCGCCTCCACCTCCCAGCTTAGACTCCAGAGAACTCTTAGCTAATAAGGGCATGGTACCAGAAGACAATCTCTGTGGACCATTTGGATTGTAAATATTCTCCCAAGCTACCTTTTAGCAAAAAGTCACCTGGGGAATTAGGAACCTGAAATCCCTCCTTCTCCCAATGGGTGGATGTCCTAGAAAATGATCCGAAGAGAGGCTGCCGCAAGAAAGAAGAGGAGGGGAGACTAGAGAGCCTGGTCTGGAGGAAGGATGCTGGATGCCGCACTCCTAAAGAGCAAGTGGGCGAGAAGCTACTGCAGAGGCCGCCGTGTGGCAGGCAGTGAGGTTCTCCACTGGAACAAGAGGTCCTAACCTGAGACAGAATCAATGTGGGAGGAATGTGGGCGGCGGCAGCCCCGATGGCAGATAGGTGGCGCTCTAACACGCCTCCATTCTTCTCAAAAAGAGGAGGAAAGGGGAAAGGAGAATGGTGGGCAGGCACGTGGGAGAAGGGAGATGTGCCAAAGTTTTCCTGAGCAGAAGATGAGGGAAAATAGAAAGAGAGACTTCAAACAATAAAAACTTGAAAAGCAGAGCTAATCATGACAGTATCTAACATCCAAGCACAATCCATGTGATTTTGTCTAAGCTTGTGGCTAATGGTGTTAATTTAATGGAAAATCCCTAGAGAAGTAAGCATCCAAAAAACCAAGTTCTAGGAAACAAGTGTCTCTGGTCCACTAAGGGTCTGGAAGCTGGGTTTCTCTCATTCTTGGTAACTGCTGAGTTTTTCAGCTGCTGCTGGACTCACACCTTTTCTTTGCCTCCATCCTATTTTCCTTCATTTCTAAAAGCCTCACCTTTGTCCTACATTTAAAGCTCAAGATCCATTTTTTTTTTAAAAAATGACCTGCCACCAGGCATGTAATTTTTATAAATGTCTGCCCAACACTAACAGCACCAAGTAATAAGATTCAAATCCCCAAAGCAACATTATTCTGCCAACCCCTCCCTTTCCCCCAGACTTGCCAGAGTGTGGGATGTCTGCCAGGGAAATATAATAAAATGTGGGAACAGGAATAAATAAAAATAAAATTTTAAATTCTGTATTTTTGCTTGCTTTGTTTTCCTTTTTTAATTTTAATCCTTTTCTTTCCCTCCTTTTCTCATACTATTGTAGTATTTCTTTCTACCTAACTGTTTTTGCCCCCTGTGTTGATGATGCTAATATATCTACTCTCTCCTTATGGATTTTCCAGGCAAGCAGGTTGCCTGCACCATCTGAACAATTTCCTCCCTTGCCTTGTCTTATTATATTTTCTGGGCAGTTAGTTCTTCCCCGTCAGGCTCTTCTTTGTCTTTGGTGTTCTGCACCGTGACTCCCTCTCTTGGCTCCCGTGTTGTTGGCTCTTGCAAATCTTACCTGTTCTGTCACCCTCACAGCATCAGCTTCTGGTGATTGTACGGCCTCCCCCATTACCTGGTCTACCTGGTCGCATTTCTTGAGAAATCTCATTAATCTTCAAATGCCCGGCCCTTCCTAACTGGCATGAGAGATAATTCAGGGTGTCTTTTTCTTTACTCAATCACATAAGCTTTGAGTATTTTTCCCTCCTGTTGAGGCCGCTAGCTAGATCTCTGTCTGGGGAAGATCAAAAAAGTTTCCCTCTTGGGTGTACGCCTCTTAGCAAGACTGTGCCTCCTGGCAGAGGAGGCATTCTTAGAGGGGGAACAATCAGGAGCATTCACTGATTGCATAGCCATTTTAGGGGGCAGGGGTCTGTGTGACAGGAAGTTGGAGTTTGCTATAAGAGTAATTTGGTTTAGGAGAAAAGAGGGAGAGCGGGGAGCCCAGGACTGTGCCTTTCCAGGGGTTCTGTAGGACCATGGCAGCATCTCCCAACACTAACCACTGAGCTACAAAAAATACTGATGTCCCTGCACCAGTACATTGCTTATTCCCTTAGGGGAAAGAATGTACTCTGGGCCCTCCCAAGTGACAAAGTCAGCTGGCAGCTTCTCAAGTCCTACGTAGGAAATCTATCCTAACATCACCACCTCCCTGAGTCTCCTGACCCCTTTTTCAATCTTAAGACAAAGCAGCTCTAGCATCTCTGCCTCATTCCTCATAAGCCATTTTTATGTGGACCCTAAACAACAATGACACATATGACCTATAAAGAAGCTTCGTTATAAAATTGAAAACTATGACACAATTCTCTCCGTTGTTCGAATGAGAGGAAGTTGTAGCAATTCAAGAGTTCATTTTGTATGTTTCTATTTTTTATTTCATTGTGGGTAATAATTCTTTTGAGTGACATCAAGTAATGCAACTGGTTGAGTAATAAGTGTCTGAAACACAGCACGGATCCCTATAATAAACATTTTGAGCATCTGGGATGGTGACTTATAGGCAGCGACTTCTCTGCTGACTCATGAGGCTAACCCTAACTCCTCACCTAGGTAAGAAGGACAGGAAACTGGTGTTAAAGAGGAATTATGGACCAGTAGAAACAGAAATGACCCAAGGTTTTCAGATGGAGCCTTACAGAAGCTTACTGCCCTTGCCTCAGTGGGAAAGAGGTAAGATGAAGCACACCACGGCTCCTTTACTCCCAGAGCACCAACAATATTATGGTTGCCATACAATATTTGGGATATTTACACGGAAATATTATTTGTTGCTTATCTGAAATTTAAACTTAACTGAGCATCCTCTATTTTACCTGGCAACTCTAATAGTACACAACCACCACATGGCTATGGGGGTCCAAGGACAGCTATCCATCTGCTCTTGATAACCGATAACACACCTATGAGAGACTCAAATTCCTTCTCAGTTCCAAAGCAAAAGGAGGTTTGTGAAGTCCAATTTCAGGTCATTTCCAGACTCAGTTTGGACTGTTTACTTCAGGGACACTGATTAAGTCATATATTACAAGGAAGCCTCCCATTGCCCCTAATTCAAAACAGCTGAGCCAGCTTCTCCTGCCAGCCAAGCGTCATGGTGGAAGCCTTGGGAGGGGACTGTGCTTGGGAAGAGGGGGAGGGCAATGGGGGTGGGGGGACAGGTTTAATATTAAGTGAGGACATGTCTTAATGCTCTTGTGGAAATGCTCTTTATGGAGCATCGGGTTACAAAGCCACAGTTGGAGGGTGGGGGCGGTGAGGAGGAATGGAGTGTAAGGGGGCACTGGAGAAATCACTGCAACATTTGAGGATCAAAGAATCCAGCCTGTCAAGTGCTATGATATTTTTTCAGTGAGGAAACAAGCTCACATTTTTCCCCTGAGGGCTCAGAGACAAAAGCCAAGGTTCAACTAAAAATTTTTTAAGACTTTTTTTTTAAGCCACAAATTATGTCTGTATATGTTTTGCTTCCACTCTTGCTTTTTTTTCCCCTTTGAAATTCGGGTGGGTGGAACAGGAGAACACTGCATTTTGAAGCTACACTGATAACAACCAGTCTGGTGAATTTTTTGGAATGTAAAAAAGCATTCATTTGGTGCCCATCAATCTGGCAAATGTATTCATTTACTTAACAAAGCTTATCATTCCAACAGTGAGGGATGTTTTACCTAAATCTACAAGGTGATGAAGGGCTGGCAAGGGGCATGCATGTTGCTCAGCCATGCTTCCTGTTTCCTGTTTGTTGGTTTTTCTTCCCTGAAGCGTTTCTGCACTACACAGGGTTGAAGAAGACAGTCTGGGGTTCGAGGATGAGGAGAGAGGACGAAAGAGAGCAGACAGATGGGAAGATGATGGTGATGAGTGAGGTAGATGCATTTTCCCTCCCTTTAGCAAATATTTCAACGTTTGCTTTTTGGAGAGAATCCAGTCTGTTTTAACTTCATTTTCCAGTAGATAATGCTTTTATGAATTTGATGGAACTAGAGAACAGAAATGAAAGGGAGCAGGGTAAGCATGTTGAGGACTGAAACGTCCCGGTTCAGAGTAGTTCCGCATTCATGTCTGTTGACCATAAACACAACATTAGTTATGCCAGAGAAATGAACAGGAGATAGAAATCAAAATTCAGTCTTCATATGACTCCAAGGCAGGCCCTGTATTTGCCTTTGCATGAGGTTTACAATATCTGTTCTAGCTTGATTGAAATTTGGAAACTTATAAAACAGGACTTCTTTTAAAAAGTAGAAGAGGGGGGCGCCTGGGTGGCGCAGTCGGTTAAGCGTCCGACTTCAGCCAGGTCACGATCTCGCGGTCCGTGAGTTTGAGCCCTGCGTCGAGCTCTGGGCTGACGGCTCAGAGCCTGGAGCCTGTTTCCGATTCTGTGTCTCCCTCTCTCTCTCTGCCCCTCCCCCGTTCAGGCTCTGTTTCTCTCTGTCCCAAAAATAAATAAAAAACGTTGAAAAAAAAAATAAAAAAAAAAAGTGGAAGAGGGATTTTTGAAGAAGTTGCTTGTCAAAGATCCTGGCCAAGATTTGAGTCGGCTCTGTACATGTGGGGGGCACATCTGTGATCACAGTACAAGAGCGATGTTTTCATTCTTTTAAATGCCAAAATTACCTCTCCCCACGCCTGGCCACAAGACTTTCCCATGCCCGTCAAGAAGATTCCAGTGGAATTACCATTAGTTAGTGGCAAGAGGAAGGGCGATGATGTTCCCGTTGTGGGCGAGGTGATATTGCGGCGAGGTCAGGCACACATGTGGAAGCAGTAAGTGGAGAAGCTGAACTAGGAAGACCCCAGACTGCTTCTCTAAGTGCTAATGGCAATTCAAAAGGTGGACTCAGCACCATTCCATCCTCTACACTACAGTGAGGTGCTTTTCCTTTCTTTTCTTTTAAATGAGTTACAGCTGTACCGTTCACTTTGGGTAAAGGGCACAAACCTTAAGTGTACAGCCTGATGAATTTTTACAAATGCATGTGCTCAGGTAGCCGCCCCTGGATGCAGTTCTTGAAAGAAGCATCCCTGACCACAACATTCCACTTGGAAGAGTTTCATACTTTTAAATGCCAGAAGAACTTTCTCACTTAGCCTGGCCGCAAGCCTTTCCCATAGAGAAACAGCCATACTAGATGAATTATGATTTTTAAAAATTATCTTAATTTTCTAACACATGGCTGCACAAAACAACTGAAAGTTTTCATTTTTCACCATTGAGCCTCCTCAAACTATCTGTGATAACGTCTCAAGAAGCAGCCCTTTGGCAGCCCACCTTCTTTTAAGCCTGGAAAGGAGCTTTCCAGTGAGGGTGTAAACATGAATTATGAGCTTGGAGAAGTAAAGGTAGAATTTGCTAGGCCCTCCACCCTTCAGAAGAAGCAAATGTCTCCTTCTGCCTACCGCTGCTTCTTATTTGTTTGATAACCTTTGATTTGTCTAATTTTTTTTTTAACGTTTATTTATTTTTGGGACAGAGAGAGACAGAGCATGAACGGGGGAGGGGCAGAGAGAGAGGGAGACACAGAATCGGAAACAGGCTCCAGGCTCCGAGCCGTCAGCCCAGAGCCCGACTCGGGGCTCGAACTCACGGACCGCGAGATCGTGACCTGGCTGAAGTCGGCCGCTTAACCGACTGCGCCACCCAGGCGCCCCAGTCTAATTTTTTTTTAATCTCCAGGTTTCTTTGTCAACCTGACAACAAAAGGTACCTAGGATTTGGATCACAAAATAAATAGGGAGAGAGAGAGCCCAGAAATGCTTCCAATCCTGAGCCGTACATTTTATTGGCCAGCAGGGTGTGAGAAATCTGCCAAGAACATGCTGCCGTGACCTTGGACAGAGTAGATCGCATAGTCCCAGAGGCCCTGGTGGTTCTCTCAGATGTCTCTTAAAACCTGTACCAATCCTGAGGAGCATTCTCAATTCTGGACTGGCTTAAAGGTCTCCTATGTCACACAAAACTGATCACAGGTTGAGGAACAGAATATGAATCTAGAATATCTCCCAAAGCTTTACTGCTAAATGGAAAGTGGAATATAGCTGAAATAGAATTATACTCTTTTATTAAAAATGGCAAGTCCAAAAAGGGAGGCAAACTTTAGCACAGAAGCTTTGATAAATCAGACAATTAAATGACAGGCACTTAATAAATACCTTTTGTTCTTAAATATGCTTATCCAATAGATATTTATAAATATTTGTTGAACATCTGTATTAGTTAGGATTCTCCAGAGAAACAGAACCAATAGGATATGTTTATATAGAGAGAGAAAGATTTATTTTAAAGAACTGGCTCACACAATTCTTGGGATAATAAATCTGAACTCTACCAGGCAAGCTGGCAGTATGGAAGTTTAGGTAAGAACTCATGTTGCAACTCTGAGTCTGAAATCCACAGGACAAGCCAGCAGGCTGGAAAATCAGGCAGGGTTTCTATGTTGCAGTCTTGAGGCCAAATGTACTCTTCTCTGGGAAACCTCAACCTTTTGCTCTTAAGGCCTCCAACTGATTGATAAGACCCACCCCACATTATGGAGGGCAATCTATTTCACTTAAAGTCTATTGATTGTAAATGGTAATCACATCTTCAAAAATATCTCAACAGCAACATCTAAATAGGTGTTGGACCAAATGACCTGTCACCATAGCCTTGTGAAATTGACACATAAAATTAACTATCACAGCATCTAATTGTTTAATACTGTGTTAGGGACCATGGATGATACTCATGGAAGACAAGATACAAAAGCTGACAAGAAAGATTCTCCCTCAAGGAGCTTAAAACCTAGTAATACAGAGAATATACAAATGCCTTCCTTCCCTTTCTAGAAATATAGTCAACTAGATAGTCTGAAAATCACTTCTGAAGTATTAAAAAATTATGATTTAAACAGTGTTTTTAAATTATTTCCTAAGCTAAGGGCACCTGGGTGACTCAGTGCATTAAGTGTCCGACACTTGATTTTGGCTCAGGTCATGATTTCACAGTTGTGAGAGTGGGCCCTGAGTCAGACTCTGTGCTGAGCATGGAGCCTGCTTAAGATTCTCTCTCTCCCTCTCCCTCTGCCCCTCTCCCCTGCTAGCACTCTCTCAAAAAGAAAAGCTTTCTGAACTAAAGGAAAGTAATGAATCTGCAGAGGCCAAAAATGTACTGAAAGCAGGAACTCTGGGAGGCTATCTGTCTAACTCTGGTGACCTTGGGCTTTTATTATGATGACTACTCAGGACATCAGATAGGAGATAAAGTCCAGGACCAACCAATGTGAGGAATCAAATAGAAGACTTTCAGATAAAGCCAGGATTGCAATGAGCCACATCTGAATTAGAGTAGACTTAGAAGTAAGCCCATTGTGTCGAGGGGCATATCAAGGAAACTTGGTACCAATGGAATTAGTCTTCATATAGGTTTATGACCAGAATATATAGTATCTCTGTGGGCTAAAAACTGCAAGTGGAGAATTTAATTAAAAGTAATTCCAAGTTGTAATTTCCCCTAGGCAATTGACAAAAGCAATCACAGATCTTTTAGGGATTTGTCAACCACAAGTCAGGTTTTAAAGAATTCCTACAGAAAAAGTACTGAGAACATAAACTCACAGCACAAATCACAAAACAGGTAAACAGAGAACCATGAATGAGGGTCAGCATAATTAGACCTAGGGACACTTCAGGTGCTCAAGTGATTAGATACAGAGTATAAAATAGATTTAATATGTTTTAAGAAATACTAGAACTGAAAATATAAGCAAAGAACAGGGAATTATAAAAATGGAATTTCTAGAAATGAAAAATTTAGTACACATGTTCACTAGCAGATTAAAGACACAAAAAGAGAATTTGTAAACTGGAAAAAGGGTTTGATGAAATCCAGAAGTTTGTCCAAGGGCACGCATGCAAAATAGGAAATATGAAAAAGTGGCCAAGAAACATAAGGATAAATTGAGAGTCTACCGTAAGTCTAATGGGAGTTCTAATTATTTCAATAACTACCGAAGAAAATCTCAAATCTGATACCCAGGAATCCAGGGAATCTTGATTAAGATAAATGACTAGAAAAATGTATCTAGACACATCATAATGAAACCAAAGACATAAGTTGTAAAACATCTGAAGAAAAAAGACAGAACAAATAAAATGGAGCAAGTAGTGCTCAGCAGTAAAATGAAAGGCAAAAGACACTGGAATAATATTGTTAATGTGCAGGAAAAAAATAAGTCAATCTAAAATTTTTATACCCAGAGAACCTATCTATCAAAACCAAGTATGAAAAAAAAAAAAACACTTTCAGATAAACAAAAATGAAGAGTTTAATACAAAAGAATTCCCATTCAAGGAGAAATCTAAAGGATATAAACTCAATCCAAACATAAGGTAATTAAGAGGGAAAATAAAGTCACAGAGAAGACAGGACAAATAGGCACAGAATAAGGTGATGAAAATAAAACTAAATATGTTGGTAGTCAAAATAAATGTAAAAAGGAAATCCAGGTATATGCTGTTTATAGAGATTCATAAAGAAAGGTTGAAAGTAAATGGGTAGAAAGCATCTATTAGGCATATAAACCAAAAGAAAGTTTCTACTGTCTGTTTTATTATCACACCAAAAAGACTTTTTTAAAATTCCTTTAAGTGTATTTTTTGATTCTCATTGAGAGACAGAGAACAAGTGGGGTATGGGGCAGAGAGAGAAGGAGGGAGAGAGGGAGAGAATCCCAAGCAGGCTCTGAAGTGTCAATGCAGAGCCCAACACAGGGCTTGAACTCACCAGTGGTGAAATCGTGAGCCAATCCAAAACCAAGAGTCAGATGCTCAACCAACTGAGCCACCCAGGCACCTCACACCAAAAAGATTTTTAAGGAAAAAAATAATTACTAGTGATAAATAGGGTCATAACAAAATTATAAAGTTTTTGATACATTAAAAAGGTACCACAATTCTAAGCTGATACGCATTTGCTATATAAAACAAAATTGAGAATATATAAATGCAGAGTAGTGTTAGTTTTTAAGTGACAAGTGTTACAAGAAAGAAATGAGTGAAATACTATGTTAATTCAGAGGAGAAAGCAGATACAGTTGATAAAGTTAAGAGTGTATGGTAGAACCAGATTATGGAGAGTGCTGAAAGTCAGAGAAATCTGGGTTCAGCATGATCAGAAATTGATAACCACCTATATTCTTTTTTTAAATATGAAATTTATTGTCAAATTGGTTTAATACAACACCCAGTGCTCATCCCAACAGGTGCCCTCTTCAATGTCCATCACCGACTTTCCCCTCCCTCCCACCCCTCATCAACCCTCAGTTTATTCTCAGTTTTTAGATAACTACCTATATTCTTAAGCGGGCAATTGACATGATGGAAGTGGTTTCTTAGAAAGAAATACAGAAAATCTAGCTTTCATGTGCAAGACGAATTGGACAGGAGAGCTCAACACCAGGGTGTAAGCAAAGAGGGAAGTCACAATATTTTGGATTTAGGAGACAGAGAACATGAAAAGGAGGGGTAAATCCAAGAGACATTTTCATAGACAAAATCAATAGAAAATTAAATGGCCCTGTGCCATTTGGTGGGTTATTTGTCTTAGGAAGTGACTGCAGGAAATACATTTCCCAAAGATAACTATGTGAAAAGAGACCAGCTGACTCTTGGAAGACTCATCTCTATTAGCCTCAGAAAGTAAGGACAATAGCCCCGAATTTATGGGTTACAGGTTACTATCTACATGGGCTATGTACAGATGATTTTAAAACACTGAATGAATGAAGTACCATGGGAAGACTTTGTAGCTCCAGAACTGGTTAAATATCATTCTAAGTGTATTCATCAATAATTATAGTACAGGCAGGGCACAGTCAAGCCATACCCAGAACTGCAAATTGCTTATAGAGATGGATTTCTGGATATGCTCCCTTGAAAATGTTTTTCCATCCTGAAAATATTACAACTGTGCTATAGGGAGTAGAACATTTGGCTGTGGTACCTCATCAGCTTATGCATCAGTATAGACTCAAGGCAGTTTCTGAGGATGCTGTACCCTGCCCACAGGGTCTCCCCTGATTCATCTCTAAGCACAGACAGTATGGCTGCTGATTCATGCCTGCATCTTCATTTGATTTCTCAGTTTTTACAAAATGATGTTAAGTTTAATCTCAGAATAAACGCCTACCAAGTCACATAGGTCTATATTCAACTGGAAATAGAGAGTATCTGCAATTGAGATCTTAGAAAATAGAGAGGGAACGTTTTGTGAGTTGATATTCAGCAAGTACTCAATTGTCAGGAGCTAAGAGGACATCTACTGTTGAGGAGGACATTGACTGTTTGTCAAGCAATAGTCTGAAAGCTATTCAACAATCTACCCCTGGAAAAGCAAAAGCAGATGAGAACTGGGGACATGCTCCACAACATATCCAGCCCCCAACAGGTGGATTTCACTGAATTGCATTTTTGACAACATGCCGTCAACCTTCTTTGAGGTCATTATTTTTTTATAATTTATTTTGAGAGTGAGCATGAGTGGGGGAGGAGCAGAGAGAGAGCAGGAGAGACAAGAGCATCCCAAGCTGGCTTTGCACTATCAACGTGGAGCCCAACACGGGGCTCGATTTCCCCGAATCATGAGATCATGACCTGAGTGAAATCAAGAGTTGGAAGCTTAACTGATTGAGCCACCCAGGTGCCCCAAGATCATTATTTTTTTAAATAGCCATGAAATGTGTGGGTTTTTTTTTTTCTGAAGGAAGGTTACTTATAAAATCATACCATGACCTCTTTATAGAAACTCTGGAAGAAATTCCCACCCCTATGCTAGCATCAAAACCAGTTACACTTCTGGGGTGCCTGGGTGGCTCAGCCAGCTAAGTGTCAGACACTTGATTTCAGCCCAGGTCATGATCTCACCACAGTCAGGCTCCTCAGTGGTCATGGAACCTGCTTAAGATTCTCTCTTTCTCTCTCTCTCTCTCTCTGTCTCTCTCTCTGTCTCTGTCTCTCTCTCTCTCTCTCTCTCTCTCTCTCTCTCTCTCTCTCTCGGTGCCTGGGTGGCTCCATCTGTTAAGTGTAAGACTTCGGCTCAGGTCATGATCTCATGGTTTGTGAGTTTGAGCCCTGCGTCAGGCTCTGTGCTGACAGCTCAGAGCCTGGAGCTTGCTCTGGATTCTTTCTCTCTCTCTCTCTCTCTCTCTCTCTCTCTCTCTCTCTCTCTCTCCCCCTTCCCCACTTGTGCTCTCTCTCTGTCTCTCAAAAATAAATAAATGTAAAAAAAATTTTTTTAAAGATTCTCTCTCTCTCTCTGTCTCTCTGTCTCTCTCTCTCTCCCTATGTCCCTCCCCTGTGCTTGCTCTCTCTCTCTCTCTCTCAAAAAAAAAAAAAAAAATACTTGCACTTCTGAAGCTGGCATTTATTTTCTGAACACCAGATTGTGTAATTGATCAAGTTTCCCTTTTACACTATAGCCACACATGTGTCCCCCAGGAGGCAAACATGTTGATTAGAGCACACGTTGTGCTTCTAAAGAAGCCCTACTCCTGGCTTCTTTCTTATGTTCCTCTACCATTTTCTTTCTACTTTTCTTAGATATTTATGCAATCTTATTGTATTTTATATATTAGAGTGTGCCTTAAATCCTATATGGAACAAGTTTGGTATAAATAAGTAAATGAACTAAAATGGCTTGAGATATGTTAGAATCCCCCCAGGTGGTCAGGACAATGTACCTTTTGTGGGATTTTGCCTAAAAGTCACACTTACTAGCTTCTTTCCCTTCCCTGTTCTGCTGTTCCCACTCAGGAGCACTTCCGTAATGAATCACTAGTGGACAAATCTTTGTCTTATGATGGTGACTTCTTGGAATCTTCCTCACCCTCTACCTTCAAGTGATCACTGAGTTCCCCTGATTTTGCCTTCTAAATGTATTTGAATGCTGTCCAGTTTTTTTTTTCTTCCCCACTGTCCCACCCTAGGCCATCTCATTTCCACTATCTCGTTCCCGTGAGATGGCTACAACAGCCTCCCAGAACCAGAATTATTCTCCACACGTAGCCAAGAGAGATCTTCCCCCAAATAAAAATCTGATCATGTCATTTCTCTGCTTAGAATTCTTCAAGGATGTCCCACTATCTTTAAGATAAAAGGCTAAACCTTTCACTGGGCCTCCAGGACCCTCCAATATCAGGACCCATCCTTTTGCCATCTTCTTTCCTTCCTCCCCACTCCACAGCCAACCAGTGTCTCTCCAACCTACCAAACCTTCCTCACCCCCAACCTTAGGCGTGAGCTGCTCACTCCTTCCAAACACTTTCCCTTTCCCTCTGCTCAACTCTCCTCTCAGCATTCGTTTGGAGAAGCCATTCATTTGACAAATATTTCTTGAGGGCCTGCCAAGTACCAAGCATTGAGATGGGCTCCAAGGAGCACAGCAGTCAAGAGTGACACAAAGGCCACTTTTCCAGAGACAATCATTCAATCCACCCACACTTAGTGACTCACTGGGCTGCTCTGAGTTCCCACAGCACCCGTAACAACCACCCAGTTCAGTGCTAGCTACCTGTGTGATGTGTGCCTCTAAGTTGCCTCTAAACTGCAAGCCCCAGAGGGCAGGGTCTGGGTCTGTCTTATTTCCTGCAATATTTCCTGATACTGCATATCCCCTGATATTGATACAGTAATACAGCTGGCTTTTAGTAGGTGCTCAATAAACAGTTGTTAAATGGATTAATTCCTCTCCTTTTTGCATTACAGAGATGATGGCTCATTGCAAAGATAATGGTGAGTCCTGTTTGCAGCAGCCCCATTTGCTGTAGACTCAGGTACTGGGAGAAGCCACAGAGAGGCCACACATGGTCCCCCTTCTGAAACCATCATCGCAAAGAGTTTGGGTTCAGGAATAACTCAAAATGCCTTTGACCAGAAGATGTTTTTTGCCCACCAATTTTCATAACCCTGTTTGTTTGAGAGGAAATTTGATCCAGATGTTTTAGATTCGTTTACATTAAACTCATCACCACGTGACACTGTAACAGATTTGGATGGCCATGCAGTCCTTTTTCACAAACCAGGCTGCTGCATGTTGCCAGCTATAAATGAGGGCAGGACCCCAATTCTTTGCACTTGGGTCCAAATTTAGCAAGGACTGGGGGAGTGTGAAGTTTGGCAACTGTGCATTCTTCTGTCCCTGCTGAGGCATGGATAGGGTTTTACAGACTTTGGAATGCAGATTTCCTAATGAATCGGACGAATGTCACAATGTGATGGTTCCATCCACCAAAAGGACCATGAAACAAGACCCCTCCTTGTCTTTGTGATTTCTATTTCAAAAAAAAAAAAAAAAGTGGGAAGGAGAAGAGAAGGTTAGGAAGGAGTTTTAGAGGAGTAGACAATTAAGCACACATAGGCTCACACACATCCAAAATTCTTAACAACCTAATGATTCACTAACAGAGCCAGGGAATTTAAATGTGCTAGTCCCTTGGCGGGCAGGAAGCCAAGCCCCCCCCCCCCCCTTCCCTCTCCCTGTGCTTTTCTGTATCCACCCCTCTCTCCCTGACATAAGGGTAAGTTCTGGCACAGAAAGATGACTCCTCATTCCATCGAAAACTCAACACTGCAAAATGAATTCAAAGTGGACTGAAAAGATATTTGATGGCTTGGAAAATGTTTATACCAGGGTGGTTCTCTGAAACAACTGGGAAATGTTATCGCAGCACAGTGAGCTGCTCCCTCCTCCGCTCGCAGAGCACTTGACTCTGTCTGTGCTCTTAACATGTTGTAATTTATCTGTTAGAAAGCTGTTCCCACCAATATATTGGTAAGATCCAAGGACAGGAGCTGCATCTCGTTTGTTCTTATACACTCAGAATTTAGCATAGTATCTGGCACATAGCAGTTGCCTATGAAATATCTGATGAATGAATGAATGAATGAATGAATCCTCTACCTTAAACAGAACTTCCTAATTACTGTGCCACCCACATCGATATATACAGATTGACAGATATAAAGAGATAAACAGACTTAGACAGAATGGGGAGGAAATATGGAAAGAAAGGAAAACCTATTTCTCGAAAATCCTGTGAGTACACTTAGAGAATTTTAAATAACTCAGACTAGTAGCCGCAATACAAAATTTGAGCAAGCCTATCTAACACTCTTTCATTTTACTGTTTCCATTTTTTATAGGCTTTTCAGAGAGGCAAATCCCTGACAGTGGACACTTCCCAGTCTTCTGATGATACCATAGTTACAGCCTCTCTACAACAGGAAAAGCCAGGCTTTCAACATACTGAAAAACACTTCACAGGCCCTTCAGTGAGGCAAGACACTTATGCCCTTGCTTAGATCCAAAGTTAACGACATCCATTTACAAAGGGGAAAAAGAGATCATAATTTTTTAAACTGTGTTTTTCCATGTGCGACTGGATTTTCTAAGTCAGCCTGAAAGCCACACGCTTGCTAGACCACATCAGGGCTGCAAGGCAGAAGCGGGGTGAGCCTCTGTCTGAAACAGAGGAACGGATGATGTCACCGCAGCAGTTACTGACCGAAGGGATTACGAGATTTGAAGTGGGATTTGGACAAATCTCTGGTGCTGTGAATACTGGGGGGCTGCTGGCTGCCTCTTCACCTGGGCAGGAACGCCTCATTCTCGCCCCTCTGGTTATGGGGGCTGTGTTGTCATAACCGCTGTGCTCTTGGCTAGGACCGAGACGGGTAATTTTCTGTCAGTTTTTCCACTCCAGGTTTCAAGAGCTTTTTCTGGGGATCTTAAGTTTTTTCCACTTGTCTTCAAATCTTTTGGACAAGGTTGCAGATCATGAGCGGACGTAAGTGAGGAGGGACAGTAAAAGGATGGTGCATTTGGCAACTTGGGCGCTGGGATGGAGAAGCAGTCAAGGAGGAAGGGGCGTGCAGCCATCCGGGGGTCACCTCAACTCCCTAAAGGCTGCACAGCTGTGTTTGGCTTACTTGTGTGACACTGCAAACCCACAAGACTAACATTTAGATTGTTTCATTAAAATGGAACATACTGTGGAGTATCTATTATGTGTAAGTCACGCTCCTAGATGTGGTGCACAATTGTTAACAATTCAGGGCACACTGTTGCCCCCAAGGTGGTTCCAAACCAGTATACTTAGATAGGTACAGATAGCACGCCTTGATCCCTATTTCTTCATTTGCCAGCTAAAAAAAATTGTTTAAGTCCGTCTGTCTGTTCATTTATTTATTTTGAGAGAGAGAGAAAGAGAGAGAGAGACAGAGCTAGAGTCGGGGAGGGGCAGAGAGAAAAGGAGACACAGAATGGGAAGCAGGTTCCAGGCTCCCAGCTGTCAGCACAGAGCCCAACGTGGGGCTCGAGCTCACTAACTGTGAGATCATGACCCGAGCCGAAGTCAGACGTTTAACTGACTGACACACCCAGGCGCCCCTTCATTTATCAATTTTAAATAATATTTGTTGACCCTCCAACGTAAAAGATGAGGATGATCTCCTACTTTTTCTTCCCTCCTCCTCCTTCCAATATTTAACATTGCACTCTTATTCTTTTGTTACTTTGAAATTTTAAACTTTATACCAAGTGCTACCTATTTCTCATTCTAGCAACTTCATTTTGTATCTTAAATATTTATGAAATATAAGAGTACAAAGAATAATGTATCACCTGTTACCTCTTAATGTCTTTTATGTATATATTTGCATGTATCCATAAATGATATGTAGTATTTTGCCTTTTTTAAGGCGCACAGATGATACTACTACTCAGAACATTTTATTTTATAATTTGATGTTTTCCACTCAACTTGGTGTTTTCAAAATACATCTGTGTTAATGTAAGCTATAGTCCTTTCGTTTTTCTTGCTGCCTCGTATTCCTTCTATGAACCTACCACAGTGTCTTTATTCAGGCCTTGTTGGTGGAAAATAAGAACAATAATAGCAACAGCATTGAGTGCCTACTATGTTCCAGGCACTATTTTAAGGATGTTATGTTGCTTAACTGACGTGATCCTGTAGCAATCCTCGTTTTCTATGAGAAAACTGAGGCACAGAGAAGAAATCGCCTACCTGAAATCTCAACGGCTGATACATGACCATCTAGCTCCAGAGTCCTCTCTCTTAACTACTGTGTAGTCCTGCCTCTTAACCTAAACTGATTCCTTCGAACCCTTCCAAACAATGATGTAGTGAACCTGTTTGTACTCATGTGTGAGAGAGTCCCTTGGAGAATTACTGGGGTGTGGGATCTGGGGCATCTTCAGCTTGCCTCCATATATCGCCAAATTGCTCTCCCAAAACACATTCCAATTCATACTCCCACAAGCTTCTATACACTTCAAACAGCATTCTATGACTCCCTACTTTATAAAAATGAGGGGATTATCATTCCATTCTGTCTTCCTTCTTTCCTTTCTTCTACACTCTACCTTCTGTTAGCTACATTTTACATGGTATACACAGTCAAAATTGTTGACATTGTCTGTATAAGCTCTGTTAACTTTTCTCCGCTTTGTCCACAAGTTGACTCTAAAGTTAGACACCAGTGAAAGATATTTACACATGTATAATCACTTAAATATTGTTCAGTGCCTGGGAAGCAGGTTGCAGGAATTGCATTTCCCTCCCTGCAGGCCCCATAACAACAACCTAGGACCACATTAAATAGAATGCTCATAGCATCAAAGACTAATGGAGTTCTTTTTCTTACATTTAGCTTTAAGTCATGTCATGTTTAGTTGACCGAGGTCCTTGTATACTTTGCCTGCCCCCTTGAAATTCCTTATTGTCTTTTTTCTCTTCATTTTGTTTTCCATTATTGTGTTCTCAAATTTTCTTTCTTTTTTTTAATTTTATTTTTTATGTTTTAAAATTCACATCCAAATTAGTTAGCATCTAGTGCAACAATGATTTCAGGAGTCGATTCCTTAGTGTCCCTTACCCATTGAGCCCATCTCCCCTCCCACAACCCCTCCAGCAACCCTCAGTTTGTTCTCCATATTTATGAGTCTCTTCTGTTTTGTCCCCCTCTCTGTTTTTACATTATTTTTGTTTACCTTCCCTTATGTTCATCTGTTTTGTCTCTTAAAGTCCTCATATGAGTGAGGTCATATGATTGTTGTCTTTCTCTGACTAATTTCACTTAGCATAACACCCTCCAGTTCCATCCACGTAGTTGCAAGTGGCAATATTTCATTCTTTTTGATTGCCGAGTAATACTCCATTGTATATATGTACCACATCTTCTTTATCCATTCATCCATCGATGGTCATTTGGGCTCTTTCCATACTTTGGCTATGGTTGATAGTGCTGCTATAAACATGGGGGTGCATGTATCCCTTCAAAACAGCACACCTGTATCCCGTGGATAAATATCTAGTAGTGCAATTGCTCGGTCATAGGGTAGTTCTATTTTTAGTTTTATGAGGAACCTCCAAACTGTTTTCTAGAGTGGCTGCACCAGCTGGCATTCCCACCAATAATACAAAAGAGATCCTTTCTCTCTGCATCCTCACCAACATCTGTTGTTGCCTGGGTTGTTAATGAAGCCATCAAAATCCTCAAGGAGAAAGCAGGCAAAAACCTCTTTGATCTTGGCCACAGCGACTTCTTACTCAACACATCTCCAGAGGCAAGGGAAACAAAAGCAAAAATGAACTACTGGGACCTCATCAAAATAAAAAGCTTCTGCACAGCGAAGGAAACAATCAGCAAAACTAAAAGGCAACCGACAGAATGGGAGAAGATATTTGCAAATGACATATCAGACCAAGGGTTAACATCCAAAATCTGTAAAGAACTTATCAAACTCAACACCCAAAACACAAATAATCCAGTGAAGAAATGGGCAAAAGACATGAATAGACACTTCTCCAAAGAAGACATCCAGATAGCCAGCAGACACATGAAAAAATGCTCCACATCACTCATCATTAGGGAAAGACAAATCGAAACCACAATGAGATACCACCTCACACCTGGCAGAATGGCTCACATCAAATTTTCTTTCATATCATCTTTCTACCGAGTAAGCTGGCTTTTCCCCTCCAAAACCCTCCCACACCAATCTGGACTTATCCCCTGGGCCCGCTGTACTGTTCTCTTCCTAGAACCTTTTGTCTGCCCCTGCTCTCCTGCATCAGAGTTGTTAGTTTATGGATCGCATATCACCTTCTTTTTTAGTTTAATTTGCTGGAGTATGTCCATAAGTAACTTCCCACAGAAGGGGACATGCAAGATATATCTTCTACGTCCTCGTAGGTCTGAGATGTTTTTACCGTCACACTTAATCGCTGGGCTGTGGGAGCTCCCATGTGTCCAAACGAGAAGAAGAATAGTATTTATATGGAGGTCTTAGCTTTCCCCCAGATGGCTAGTTCCAAATTTTTGAAGCATACCCTTTTGCCCTGGGCAAGTTTCAGCTGCCTGGGCTTTCTGCCCTAAAGGGGTGGAGGATTACCAGGGTGTACCAACAGGAAAGTTATCTAGTGTTTGCTCCAGTTATCACCTTGATCCTTGGCCATACTACTGATTCTGAGTGCACAGCCTCTCAATAATTTTGTTAGTTGACTGGCTCCAGCAGGGAGAATATGTGAGGTCTCATGTTTCTCCACCTGTTTCACTTGATAGCCTTGTTCTGTCCACTTTCCATCTTGCAGAAATCTATTGACCATTTTCTATCACTTTCATCAGTTTTATTTCCCCATTTATTTGCTGTGTGGCCTGGGCAACTTACTTAACCTTCTTGTACCTCAATTATCTCATATATAAAATGCAAAATAATGGAACCTACTTTATTAAGGTTGTAATGAGAATGAAAAGGGTTAATACACTTAAGGCACTAGAATAGCATTTGGCACTTACTTAACCCCTTAATACAATCATTACTATTATGTGATGGAGCCCTGAGAGGGATGGGATACAAGATGAATACTAAGACTATAGTATTTAGACCATTTACTAATTGTCCCTTACGTGGAAAGAAATCACTTGGGGTTTACAGGGATGGTTTACTCATCTTTGAGTTTGACGTCCCCCAGATCAATGCTTTTTAAACCATGATTACTGGGGAACGTGGTTAAAATACCAACTCCGATTTAGTAGGCAAAAGTGAGCTCCTTATTTTGCATTTCTAGCAAGTCCCTAGGTGCTGCTGATACTGTTAACAGTGTGTATATGTTTGTGTATGCACAGTGTGTGCACTGTTATATACACTAGATGTCAATATGAAATAGATGTTCACTGTAGGTCATGGTAAAATCGTTTGAAAATCACTGCCTTGAGAAAGCCAGCCTCATTCTTGGCCACCTCCACAAGAGACTCTCCCCCGCACCCCACCCAGTGCTAACCTTGGAAATCAGGATATGGTTTTATCTGGGAAGCAGGAGGGCTCCATATTGCTCGTAATCAGTCTGCAGTAAGAGCTCCTCTCAAATCCTAAGTCCTGTTATTTGCTGTCCCTTCGCCACAGCAAGGATGTTATCCCACAGCTGGGATGTTACCCAACCCTATCTACATCCCCTTGCTGGTTTTCCCAGCACTTTTGGGTTTCTGGCTTGGTGCCTCTTCCAGACCACCAGAGACCTAACACCCCCCTACCCCTTCCCTGGGGTATCTGGTTTCACTCTTTAGCTACTGGTTTAGGGTTTCTCTTCCTTGGAAGACAGGGACAGCTGGGAATGTGGATCTCATCCTGTCTGGGTTTTCCCCTGACAAGTGGCAGTAGTGGCAGGATATGAGGTGCTTGAAGACCACTCACATACTATTATCACAGAAAGCAGAGTCACTAATGAAAAGAACAGGTGCAGTGGACTGAATTGCACTTCATGGGCAAGTGGGAACAGTACGGGAATCAGGGCTACACGGGTTTTTAAAAAAATTAATTAGGGGGAGGGATGAATAGGTGAGCACAGGGGATTTTTAGGACAGTAAAAATGTTCTGTATGACACTATAATGGTGGATACATGTCATACATTTGTCAAAACCCACAGGATGTCAAACATAAGAATGAATCCTAAAGTAAACTAGGGACTTTTGTTAATAATAACATACAGTATCGGCTCATCAACTGTAACAAATGTACCACACTAATGCAAGATGTTAATAATAGGAGAAACTGGGGAGGAAGAGGAGGGTAGGTGGATGAGAACTCTGTGATTTCCACTCAATTTTTCAGTAAACCTAAAACTCTAAAAATAAAGTCTATTAATTTCAAAAAAATAGAAAAAATAATTTTGCTGGGCTATTGTGATGATTAAAATGGATAAAACATGACAGCACTAAAAAAGTATCCATAGCAACAAGAACCAAAACAATTACTCATGTCATACATGAATACATCCTCCCTCCCCACTCACCTCCCTAGAAGTGTCCATTGCTATTGAAGCAGCCCGTGTCCTTGCAGACCTTTCTGGGTGTGTGTAGATACAAAAGGGAGATGATGCCTTTGAAATACCTCCCAACATTCTTTTTGGTAGACTACGTTCCCCTCCTGCATCCCATCCACCATTAAAGCCAAGCCATGAGGCTTTTGTGTCCCAGGTCAAAAAAGTAAGACACAGACCAGAAAAGGAAGTGGAATCTATTTTGCCTTCTCACCCGGAAGTAAATGTAAAAGAGAACAGAGGGTGAGAAACTCAGACACAAAAGTCCTTGTTTTCTCTGATCTCTGGGCTGCACCTTAGAATAGGTGGATAAGGTGCATTCAGATGGATAAGGTGGATAAGGACATTCAGATAGATATAAAGAGACCCCAGACCTTTGGGGCATGGTGTTTAGCCAGCACTGACTCCCCTTCAGGGACTGTACTTCCCGCCCTCCCACCACCCCCACCCCGGCCTTGGAGGAAGGCCCTCATTTCCCTTAGAGCCATTTCTATAATGTACATCATGAACATTTTTCTGGGATGGAAACCTAGATGTCGACTTACTGAATGAATAGTATGGGCATGGTTCTTATAAGACATAATATGTGTACATGGAAATAATAATTTCAGTGGAAAGGTATAAAATGAAAAGTAAAAATCTCGCTCTATGATCCTCACGCCAGGCCTGTCTTTCACAGGTAACTGTTTTTCATCTGTTTGTTTATAGTTTTAAGTTTTCTGGTAGTCATCTACATAACTCAGCTAACATGTTTATGCTATTTCTTGATTTATCAACTTTAAGAAGAATCTATTGAATAATGTTTTGAAAAATAAAAAATTTACTCATTTGGATTAAACCCTCTTCCAACTCTTGTTAACTTATTTTTATTTTTAGCTCTGGCACCTATTTTTATAATTTTAAAAATACATCTCTTTTGGAGCACCTGGGTGGCTCAGTCAGTTAAGCATCCGACTTCGGTTCAGGTCATGATCTCACAGTTTGTGAGTTCAAGCCCCACATGGGGCTCTGTGCTGACAGCTCAGAGCCTGGAGCCTGCTTCAGATTCTGTGTCTGCCTCTCTCTGTGTCCCTCCCCCATTCGTGCTCTGTCTCGGTCTCTGTGTCTCTCTGTCTCAAAAATAAATAAACACTAAAAATTTTTTTTTAAATACAGCTCTTCTGATGCAGGAACATTAAACAATATCTCTTCTACTGGGAAAGGTGAGGAAATAAGTATTATTTTCTCTTCTCTTACTCCCTCTTTCCCCTAGGTTTCTTCTATATTATTATGTGTATGTGCTTAGGTCTTTTGGATTTATAATCAAGTTTTACATGCTTTATCTATAGATTCTTTTAAAGATCCAAAGAGCATTTACAATTATGCAAATATCATTCATTCCTGAATGGGGATAATATAGCCTAGCCAGAAACAATATATCAGAGTAATAAAGCCTGAGGCTTTAGAATAACTGCCACTTAAGAGTCGTATGACTTGGTTACTTAATTTCTCTGTGCCTTAATTTTTCATCTGAAAAAAAAAATGGGATAATAATACCTACACTATAGGATTGTTTGAAGATTAAATGAAATTATCTAAATCACTTAGCACAGCGCCTGTCACATAGTAAGAATTTCAACAGAAATTTTACCATTTGTGCTATTATATTATTAAATAGTGTGAATGGATCCATTAGCAAGATATCATAATTCTTATGTTATTAAGCCTGTGTCATGACAAGGAGAATATTCCTAATACCAAGGTTAAATGTATTCTCTCTCTTGACGCTCTATCAATTCAAAATATCATGTCACAGATTAATTTGCATTTTTAGACCATGACTTTTTGTATTTCTTGACATGTCTAATTGCTTTTCTATTTTCTTGTTGGGTGAAGAAATTAATAATAGACTGTATTGTACTGTGTGTTGAATGGCCAATCTCGAGAAGAAAGAGATTGTACAATACCTGACACATGGTCCGGGGGAGAGAGAGAGAGCCCCCCAGGTTTCCATCTTTCCAGTTCTGGTTTCCATTTGACCTGGATTTTTTCTATTCCTCAGATGCCCGAAAGATTCTCCTATTATATTTTTATAATATCCCCTCTACACATGAACATATTCATTAAATTGTAGCACATGAGGGTTCCTTTCTTTGAAACCCAGTGATGTTATAGAGGGAATTGTAGTGAATATATCTAGGGACTCTTCTAACCCTGACATTTTTTCTATGTTTTTAAGTTCTTCTGATAGTCTGCTTATCCACGCTTTCCACTCTGGCTAAAGTTTTCCTATTCTCATTCTCTCCCTCTCACCATCCCCCATCTTCTCCCTTCCCTCCACCTGCCCCCACCACCACCACTTTCTGATAGAAACTGAGGACAGAAAAACACCCCCTGCCTTGTAGCAAGGATCATTTTTTCCCTTTCATCATTACTCCTGCTCAGGGATCTATAATGTATACAGTGGGATAAAGATAATTATTCCCTGGCTTCAGGAAGTTCCAATTCCCTGAGACATTTAAAGGGATACCATATAAAACATAAATTTTAATATATCAGATCCACAGTCACTATGAAGGAAGGGGAAGGAGCATTTCTGCTGCTTGATAAGAAAAACTAGCTGATGGGGTGTCTGGGTGGCTCAGTCAGTTAAGTGTCCAACTTCAGCTCAGGTCATGATCTTGCAGTTTGTGAGTTCGAGCCCCACATCAGGCTCTGTGCTGACAGCTCAGAGCCTGGAGCCTGCTTCAGATTCTGTGTCTCCCTCTCTCTCTCTGCCCCTCCCCCACTCACACTCTGTCTTTCTCTCTCTCTCTCAAAAATAAATAAACATTAAAAATAAAAAAATAAAATAAAATAAACAAAGAAAAACGAACCAACCTTTGTGTACATCTTAGCAGGCACAAAATACAAATGAGGGGGTGGGGTGTAGTTATTAAAATCTTGAAATGTCCTAGAAATAAATATCCTTGGGGTATAGTTTGAGATGTTGCTTGATACCAAACTTCCCTGAGGACCAAAGAGGAGAGGGGTACATAATAACAGATATAAGCTCTCCATAGGGAACTAGCGCCTGATGTTTTGTGACACTTTCCAACAACGCAAGTGGTGTCAGTTCCCCTACATTGACTGTGGTGTTTTAATAAATCAAATTATCAAAGCTTCATAGATGTGAAAAAAAATGAAACAAAAACAAGTGAAGCAAGCATAGTTTGCTGCTCTAACATCAAAGAACCTCAAACCATAAATCCATAACATTCACTTTCAAAAGCAGATGATGAAAAATATGGAATGAGTTTCTTAGATTTAATTTTAAAATGGCAAAAGTATGTGAGAGCAGAAGAGAGATGCTGAAATGCAGAAACCAGAGCAGAGGGTACTTCATTTTAGAATTTTTAACATCTCCAGGGAGCATAAGAGCTTAGTTCCTTCATGGCTGGAAAGCCATAGGCGAACTTTGCAAGCTCTTTTTGTATTGAGTCCAGTCATTCAGCTGAAGTCAGTAAATCAGACACCCAGGGGATACATAACACATTATTAAATTTATGCAAGAGCTCTGAGTTCATCAAGGAAAATAAAGAAAGGTGCTAAATGTCACAAGTGAGCTTGCTGGTAATCAACCAATCCAATATTAAATTGATTTTAAAATCACATAGTCTCTTTTTCTGCAAAATTTCATTCATAGTAGACATTTGTCACTTTTTTTATTGTTGGACACATTTGATTCCCCTTCATATTACATGTTGGTTTCCTTTCAGGGAATTGCTTTTCCCGAATGTATGTAATCTTGGTGAGAAGTAGTACCTGCCCCCAGCTCCCAGCCCCCAGACTCACAAGCTGACAAGGTTGGGTGTACCTCATCCCAGCCTGTCCGTGGAGTAAACAGACCGAAGGTGTGAAGGTGTGCATGAGACACAGACTTGGTCAATGGGACATTCTCCCCATCCTGGGAATCCCAGGGGAGGGATGCAAAGATATGAATGATAATGAGAATTTCTTTGTCCCTGCTGATTTGCCCTCTTGAGTTCCCTTGTGTCCCACCCATTCTCCAAACCCAGTTTTCTAGTCCTTCAATGACTTGTCTCCAATGATCGTCCAATAAAATCTTTTTTCTTGAGATCATCAGTTGCTTGTGACCAAGAGGTCTAATGTATTCATTCATTTGGAGAAAAAAATTTCTTTAACATCCACTCTGTTTGGCATAGGAATATAGAGACATAGTTCCTACTCTCAAACTGACTGAGATTGCTATATAAATAGATAATTACAGTGTGGTATAGGAGGTGCTATTATAGACGAACAAAGATCACAGAGGCAGAAGTCAGTAATTCCACTTAGAGGATATAGGAAATGTTCCACAGAGAAGACAAAGCATAAGTCTTGTTTTGGAGGACAAATAGTTTACCTTCTCAAAAAAAAAAAAAAAAAAAAAGCAAACTTTCCCACGGGGGGGGGGGGGGGGGAAGCACACACAATGGTATACAGGCATGGAAGAACATGCTTGAGATGCTTCCAGAATTAGGATGGAGCAGAACCTACATGAGTGAATGAATTCGTTTGGATGAGGCTGAGGCTGTATCATGAAGGATCATGTACTCAGTGAATGGGATGAGTGTTGAATAGCCAGGGGAATGGCTAATTCAAAGAAAATCAAAAGCATTGTCCTCAAATACATGAGGTCTCGGAAATAGTATGTGGGCAGAAGTAAAATTTAATGGGTGGCTTAAGTCAATTGAGTGTCCAACTCTTGATTTCAGCTCAGGTAATGAACCCAGGGTCGGGAATCCAGGCCCACATTAGGCTCTGCACTAAGCATGGAACCTGCTTCGGATTCTCTCTCTCTCTCTCTCTCTCTCTCTCTCTCTCTCTCTTCCTCTGGGGGCACTTGCTTTCTCTCTGTCCAAAATTTAAAAACATTAAAAAAAATTTTTTTTAAGGAAAACTTAAAACGGAAAAATAGGTGCTTCAAGTCAGTCATATGTAATTTTTTTTCAAGGATTAATTTAGGTTAAGTAGAAGTATTTGCAGGCCATATTTAAAAAAAAAAACAATCTTGTTAAATCTCCTGGTATTCCAGTTTTCATTATCTACTTTATCGATCAGGAGAATGTCAAGGAGATAATTGGTAGCTCTTATTAGCTGCTAAAATGTTAATACTTGGGAATATTTGAGAATTACCTATCATTGGGAGACAATTCTTCATGGGTGTCTTATACTTCCAAGCAAACGCAAGCAAACATACTGACTGACCTTTGTTTCAGACTATGTTTTCAAGGATGCAGTGTATAATGGACAGTCTTGTAAAATGGCAAGATTGTTCTTTATGGGGCAAAGGGCATAATATTGAACACCTCTTCAGGGTTCAGCACTGGACCAGGCCTTATGAGAGATAAGAACCCCTGTTTTCACCGTATGGAGGGAGAGGTGACCAACACATGCCAAACTGCAGTGAACAACACAAAATAATATATAACCCAGGACTACAGTCCAAACAACAGCTGCCATTTTATTTATATTGTTTAGATCCTTAGTAAAATGTTGAATACTGTCAGATTTCAAAGGAGACAAGAGGGCTCCATGATGCAGAGGAAGCTTCTTTGAAGAGAAATTCCAGCTGGGCTCTGCAGGATGGGAGGATTTTTATGGGAGGAGACAGGGGGAAACATTTATTATGATCGTCAAGAATGAGATGGTCAAGGAGCAAGTTGTTGAATGTTGGTTGCCTGGGCTGCCTCCTGTATTTATCCTCTAGATGTCTCAATCTCCCCGTCTGTGAAGTCTGGGTAATAATGTCCCTCTTCCCCAGGGAAGTTAGAGGAAAGCAATGAAACAGCAGGTGTGAAACCTCTTTTGAAGTGAGAGCCCATAAAAGATAAGATAGATAGACTGATTAAACCAGCAATTATCTTATTACCGCTGAATCTTCTCTTCTTTAGGCTAAATGTCCCTTAGTGGCTATACCCATGTGTCACATGGCAAGACACGAGTCCTGTCTGTTGTTCTGTGTCACTACAACATAGTTCATGTTCTTCTCAAGTGTGGTGCCCAGAATTCTCCAGTTATAGCCTGACAGGTATATATGGGAGAGGGATTTTTACTTTCTTTGTTGTCTATATTGTATTTTTACCAATGCAGGCCAAAAGTGCAATGGGCACCATGAACCCTTACAGTCCTGACAACTAAAGTTCCCTTTTATTTTAATGAGACCTGCTACTGTATCTTCTCCAACCTGTACTTCTGGACTCAAAGCAGGAATTTCAACTCAAGCTTCAACTTGGTGTCTCTGGATGACAGCTGATACAAAATGGTAGTAATGGTTGAGCAGATTAGCAGCCTTCAAGGATGTGTAAGATACTTACCTAAATGAGGCATCATCACCCAACTGGGAAAACTGGACCATTATCAATTCCCAGTCTTGGTGCAGCCAGGGCTTAAGCAACCACACATCTACCTATCTCCTTAAACCCCTTCCTCCTGACCATCACCTCATTCTCAAATGACTTTGCATCTTCTATCAGCCTGGAATTCCCTACCAGAACACCTACTAGTGCATCCATCTTTACTCCATCTCCACTCCCTTCACCCTTAGTTCTGTGATCCAAGGCTATACGTTCGCTTCTAAGGGTCATCATTCCAATAGCCCATGTTCTTTCTCCTGTATTTTTAATATTGTCCTCCTTACTGGCTCTTCTACCTCAGCACTCACATACACACCAACATCTTCAGGTTTGTTTGTTTGTTTGTTTTCATAAAATCCATCTGTTATGGACTGAAGGTCTGTGTCCCCTTTAAAACTCATATGTTGAAGCACTAACCCCGAGTCTGACTGTATTTGGAGAGGGGGTACTTCTAAGGAAGTAATTAAGGTTAAATGAAGTCATTAGGGCAGGGCCCTGATCCTAATTTCTCTCTCCACTAGCACTCACTGAGGAAAGGCCATGTGAGGACAGACCAAGAAGGCAACCATCTATAAGCCAGAAAGAGAGTTCTCACCAGAAATGGAATTTGCTGGCAAGTTGATCATAGACTTCCAGCCTCTAGAACTATGAGAAAACAAATTTCTGTTGTTTTAGCCACCCAGTCAGTGGTATTCTGTTATGGAAGCCTGAGCAGACTGAGATGCCATCTGTTGACTTTCCCTCACTCCAGCTATTGTCCAGTTGTTTCATTTTGGTCATGGCCAAGTTTATGGAGATAGCACCTTAGGTTCACTGTCTCTATCTTCTTTCTTTCCATTCACTCTCCAACCCATGTCATGCAGCTTAAATCTCTACTATTCTGCGAAATACCCATTCACTGAGGCTTTCTACGACCTGTAATGATAAAAGTCAGGATTGGAACTTTCTGTACCATTCAGTGCATTTGGTCACCCCTTCCCTTGTCTCATGTGACTCTCCTGGTTTGTCTTCCACCCTTGCAGCCATTTCTTTAGTCTTCTTCCCAGCTTCTTTCCCTATCCCAAATCCTCCAAAGATGACTCAGATAACTAAGTGATCTCAATCAAATTTCAACTATAATGTGTAATATGTGATACTCAAATGTCTATTTTTGGTCAAATTCATTGTGCTCAAGTGTCACATGCCCAATGGCATAGGCCATTTGAATGTCCCTAAATTACCTTAAAGGCAAATGTTTTCAGTACTGAGCTTACATTTCTTTCCTTCAAACCTGTTTCCCCTCTAATATTCCCCATCCACCATCCAGAGTCTGAAACCTGTGGTCCACTTAGATCTATTCTTTTCGTTCTATGTTAGCATCTATATAAATGTGTGAGTATATTCATATATAAAGAACTGAATGTGATTCTACATTAACAATTTACTGTATTATATCATTTAACCCCTATGAAGAGGATACTGGCCTCTCTCTGCCCCCACTTTGCAAATGAAAAGAGATTCTTAGAGGTTGAGTGATGCTCCCAGAGTTGTACGGCTAGGAAATGGCAGAGCAGATTTGAACCCAGTTATACCTTACTCCAAAACCCAAATTCTTAACAACTAAACTATATTACATTGTAATAGCTATTGTTTAAATAGAGTTCATGTTCATTGATACATATTTATCTCCACAGTTACTCCTTATCCCTTCTGTCTACATTACTGCAATAGCTTTCTGATTATTCTTCTTGGCTCCAATCTGGATTGCTTCCAAGACAACTTCAACATTGCCACCAGAGCAATCTTTTGAAAACACAACTCTGAGTATTATGCTAAGTGAAACAAGTCAGACAAAGAAATACAAATATCATATGATTTCACTTATATCTGGGATCTAAAAAATAAAACGAATGAACAAAACAAAACAAAACAAAATTCATAGATACAAAGAACAAATTCGTGGTCGCCAGAGGCGGGGCAGGAGGGGGTGAGTGAAACGGGTAAAGGAGATCAGGAGGTACAAACTTCCAGTTCTAAAATAAATAAGCCATGGGGATGTAATGCACAGCATGGGGACTGCAGTCAATAATATTGTATTCTAAATTTGAAAGTTGCTAAGAAAGTAAATCTTAAAAGTTCTCATCACAAGAAAAAAAATTGTTGTAACTTTGTATGGTGGTGGATGATAAACAGACTTAATGTGTTGACCATTTCACAATGCATACAAATGTCAAATCATTATGTTATACATATGAAACTAACATAATGCTGTCTTTCAATTACGCTTCAATAAAAAATAAAATAATGGGGCGCCTGGGTGGCTCAGTCAGTTAAGCATCCGACTTCAGCTCAGGTCATGACCTCGCAGTTTGTGAGTTCGAGCCCCACGTCGGGCTCTGTGCTGACAGCTCAGAGCCTGGAGCCTGCTTTGAATTCTGTGTCTCCCTCACCCCCTGCCCTTCCCCCACTCACACTCTGTCTCTCACAAATAAATGAATGTTAAAAAATGTTTTTAAATAAAATAAAAACCAACTTTAATAAAAAAAAAAAAAGCAAACACAAGTCTGATCATTTCCCTCCTCTAGATGAGACCCTCTTTTGCTCATGGCCTGACTCTTTAGCCCATAAGTCACCTGGTGTTCTGGCCACTGTCTACCTTTCTAGCCTACCTGGGCATGCCCCATTTGTTCTAGAACTACTTGCAGTTCTCCAAACGTACATAAAATTTTATAACTCCAAACTTTTACACATTTGTTCCCTGTCCCTGAAGGCATTGTCCCCACCTTAGATTCATGCAGACACAGTGGTTGACTAACCCAACGGCCCTTTCCAGCACCCTGTTGCCTCCCTCTCCAGAGGCCTGCAAAGCAGACCCTCCTTTGTCAGATTCCTTACAGCTAGAAGTGGCCACAAGACCTACTATCATGGCCAATGAGATACAAGAGGAAGTCTGCTGTGAGACTTGTAAGGAAACAGGTCTATACAGCTGGTGCTGTCCATCCCCCCTCTTTTATCCACCTTCAGCAGGGATGTTATTTTGGGAGATGTGGATATCCTGTTGAAATTATGAGACCATAAAGCACAAGGATAAAAAGCCATGACCATAAGGATGGCAGAGCAGAAAAACAAAGAACATAAATGCACAGCTAAAATCAATGTCAAATGCCTCAGGACTTCCATCTAAGTCATTGTTAGTCAGATATTCTGTTACTTGCAGTCAAATCACTCTTAACTAATACATGGGTCCAACAACTTCTACTCTTCAAATTCAACCCAAGGTGTCTCCTGCGAAACATTTCCTGACTCTTAATTCTGATTTGGAGGTTCTTCCTTTGGCTCCTAAAATCACCTATGTGTGATTCTATCTCACAGCTTATCACATTTGTTTACCTGTCTTTCCTATAAGACCATGAGCTGTTAGAAGACAGCATCATGCCTTATTTGATTTTATATTCCCAGTGACTAGCACATTGCCTGACACAAGTTAGGCCTTCAAGACATGACATTTTACCAATTTTGAATCATAAAATGCACTCGAGTCCTCCCTTTTAGGCAAAAGATATACATTCACATACTAAACTATAAACATTTCTCATAATTATTGCAGTGTCTCCCTGAAGGTGGGAAAACTATGTGTGTAAATTTGGGCAGAGAAAGTGCCACAAGCAGAAGAAAAACCCATTTATCATAGAGTAAGTTTCAAAACAAAGACTCTCAAACAAACAAAACTGAGAGAATGTGCTGGCAGTGGGCATTTACTTAAAATAAATATTAAAAGAAGTTACTTAGAAGGAGTATAATCCCAGATGGAAACATGGTAATACAGGAAAGAATGTAGAGAAATGGAAAAGGTAAACATGTGGGTAAAATATAATGAATATTGACTATTTGGAAAAATAATAATAATGTTTTGTGGGATTAAAAGTATGTAGAAATAAAACACATGATAACAATAACAATGGCCCTAAACAGGAAAATCAGCTTAAATGTTGTGAGGTTCTTTTACTGTCCAAGAAGTATCAGTAATATCAATTTATAGTAGACTCTAATAAGTTAGGGACACATGTTTGTAATCTCTGTGGTAACCACAAAAAGAACAATTAAAGAGTATATAATCTAGAAGCTAACTGGAAGACGGAATAATTTTTAAAATGCTAAATTAATGTAAGAAAGAAGAATGTAGAAAAAGAGGAACAAAAAAACCCAGATGGGACAAATAGTAAACAAAGGCGAAGATTGTAGACTTAAACTCAAATAGGCAGGCATGGTGGGCCTATTGTTCCCCAAGCAGAAAAACCCAGCCTGGGGAGGAAATGAGGTTTTCATGGAGAAGGTGTGCAGAGGGAGACAGAAGATGCCTTGTGTCTTACGACAAAGAGGGAGGGACGTATTGTCAAGATGAACTTTCTAAACTGATCGTATGCCCTGAACATGAAATTTCTGAGAGAGAAAGCCTCCTATATCCTTACAATAAACTCTCCTTTCTGAGCTAATTTCAGGCAGTTCTGTTCCAACCTTCTGTTGCAAACAAATGACCCCTGACTGAGACAGCGGTCACGGTTAATAGGAACTGAGAAATATGGTCTCATTAGACTGGCCTCTGGGGAGAGAGAACTAGTGTCTTGGTCATGAAGCTTCTATCACAAGAATGCTTTTATATTCCAGGTTTCCATAATGATGATTTCTGATATTTTTTTTTATATTCCAGAACACCAGGCAATAACTCTTTATACTAATCTTAATGAAAAGGTAGTGTTGCTTATGTATACCAGAATACTGAAATTTGTAAAGCAAAAATGTTTCATGCTAAGAAAACAAAAGAAAAACAAAGGCCTCTTGGTTGATTTTTCTACCATGACCATCTGGTTTTATAATTAATGTCTTGCCAATATGCTAAAATATTTTCTATGTAAATCTTTTACATTCTTGCTGCATTTTCAATTATAGTCTCTGAATTAAAACTTTGTACCATGAGTCAGCAGTTAAAGCAAACATGTTTTTTCCATTTATCTTCCTTTGGGAAAACCCAGTCCCAAATGCAGAATGCCTGCCATCCTGTAGTTCTTTTCATCAATCCAGATGTCCATAATTACTTCTGGAGGTTGCCATAGTGGTTTGCCCTGCCATTTGACACAATCTTTCCCATGATTGCCTACTATGGCTTCCCCTGCTTTTTCACTGTTCCCTACAAACACTCCCATTCAAAGTGTGCAACATACCTGTGGTCAATGCATTGTAAGACCTGGAGACACCTCATGTTCGTGGGTGGCTTCATGCAGAGGCTGCCATTTCAGATTTGTGCTGGGACAGAGACACTCTCTCTTTATATCCTATTTTAGAATCCATTATCCTGTTCCCTGAGCTATAATTGCAGAAAACTAATATTCTAAGATATAGGGAAGTTGAAGGTCTGAAGATCACGTACGCAAAAATCATGAGGTCCTCCTCACAGGCATTATTTACAACAATGTCCTTCAAAGTGTGGCCCCAAAACCATCATGACCCCCATCAACATTTGGTTGGCGGTGGACAAATGGCCAACTGACCATCTGCTCTAAATGTGGGTTTGTAAATATGCTGAGCTTAGTAGTGTCCTGTTCCCTAAATATCTAGGGCAACAAGTACTGCTTTTCTTAAAGAAGTCTTTCTAAAAGCAGCCCACTTTGGCCACCTGGCCACTCTGTAGACTTTCCTTTCTGCACACGCCTCTCCACACACACACTATAACCAACTTGGTGGTGATAGTGTCACATATAGCTTCACCAAAAATGTTACTAAAGACTATATAGATAGAACCATTTACCACTTGTTAAAACTCTACTATAAGCCACACATTATTCTAGGAGCTTTACCTACATTATCTCTAATCCTTGCAACAACTCTACAGATTGGATATCTGAATCCTAATTAACAGTAGAGGAAACTTGGGCTCAGAGTGGTTAACTTGTCTCGAATCACATGCTAGTTATTTTCTCTTGCTGCCATGACTCTTCCCATAGGAAAATTAGTCTAGTGTGGAAGTATTGCTCAGGATTTGAATAGTGAAGGGAAAATCCTGAAATGCCAACAAGTAAATAGAAAGCACTTCTTATTTAGAAAATTAAATTCAAATAATATGTAACTTTATTGTCAACTGCTTAATATCTTCCTATTTCACACATCAGAACAATAGCTAACTATTAGAGTTACCTATTTAGGATTCTGAGCAAATGTGCCATCATTTCAGGCGTGCGCACACACACACACACACACACACACACACACACACACACACAAAATGTTTTAGGAAAAGTTTGTTTTTCTTCACATACTTTAAAGATGTATCTCTCTGCCAGTGATCCTGGGATGAGTTGAGCATAAATGAATATAACCATGTGGATTACATTTTTTAAGAAATACATATGAGCTTGTAAACTAAAAGGGAAAGAAGTTGGAAAAAAAGTTTATTTGGGGGTTTGATCAAAACCAAATTACTCAGGAAAAAAATATCATATATATATATAATCTGCAGCAGTTCAACAAACTCCCAAAGCCATCAAAACCAATGGCCTCTAAACAACGCAGACCAGGCACATCAGAAAGTGAGTTAAGACTTGAAAAAATTCAGACCCAATTACGAAGTATATGTTGCTTCCATAATTTTCTCTACAGAAACCAAAAATTTCTTTTATGTTATGAAAACAAAGCCCATTTTGGGGGCCTGAGAAAAAAATCAGTAAGTAGGCAAAAACTGATTCTCTTAGCAGACCTAGGCAGTGTGGGTGTTAAATACATAATAGATTATCATAATTACAAAAATAAACCTATTCTCTCCTCCTACTTTCCTTGAAGCTGCTTGGGGAAAATTATTTTATTTTCCTTGGGATGAGGGGAAGTCAAATTTTTTCACTCTTCTATGAGCTCCTCAGTAGTTTCCGTGGGGTAGAATTATATCCACCCAAGCTCTGACCACAGGCCATGGAATCAGGCTTCTTATTAACAACGATCTTTTTTTGTTGTTTTGATTCTAGAAATTGGTTAATCCTCTGACTCTCGCTCCTTGCTTTGAAAGATACTGCGTTTGTTTCTGTGGTCTTTTGGTTTGAGCTGATTGTTTTTAAGTTGTTTCCCCCCAGCAGGGGGAAAACAGGTAGTGGGATGGCATCTCTGAAGAGGTGACATTTGAGCTGAAAGAGTCAAGAGTTCAGGGGAAGAGTGTTTCAAGCCCAGGGCTGAGTGAGAGTAGAGCCTTCAGGCAACTGAATGCCATCAAAGAACAGAAAGATCAGAAAGGTGGCCATGTAGCTGAAGCACAGAGACACATTGAGAGAGAGGGAAAACTGGGTGGGGACCCAGAGGGAAGACAAGCTCAGAGAATCCTGGTCCCCGAGAAAGCAGATTAAGATCTTATTCTAAGTATAAGGGGAAACCATTGAAGGGGTTCCAGAAAGGGAGTGACAGGATCCTGGACTTCCGGGGGAGGTGGGTTGTTGTTGTTGTTTGTTTTGAATTTCTGTTTTGTTTTTTTTTTTTAATTTTTTTTCAACGTTTATTTATTTTTGGGACAGAGAGAGACAGAGCATGAACAGGGGAGGGGCAGAGTAAGAGGGAGACACAGAATCGGAAACAGGCTCCAGGCTCTGAGCCATCAGCCCAGAGCCCGACGCGGGGCTCGAACTCACGGACCGCGAGATCGTGAACTGGCTGAAGTCGGACGCTTAACCGACTGCGCCACCCAGGCGCCCCTGAATTTCTGTTTTTAAGAAGCCACTTTGGCTGCTGTTTGGAGAAGGTCTGAAGCACGACAAGAATGAAGGCGGACAGATTAAGAGGCTAAAGAAGATCTTCAGGTAGAAGAAAAACCTCTGGCCTCCCTTTTTGGGGAATAATATGAATATTTAAGTTGAAGGACTTTGAAGACCTGATTAACCTAAGATCTCAGAGCCTAGAAACTGTCAACTGAGGTTTTCTTAAAGGGAGATGGGGGGTGAGATTAGAAAACTAGTTGTATTCAGAAGAGCAACACCTATGATCATAGCTGTCCCTACTGAGTGTACTTTATGTGAGTATGTGATTATATTTAATATATTTTATCAGTTCCACAATCTCATAAATGGGGCATTACTAGCTCCATTTTTCAGATAAAGAAATGGAGGCTTAGAAAGGCTAAATGACTGGGAAGTTAGTAATTGACAAAGATGAGATTTGAACAAGTCCTTGAGAAAGAAGAAAACAGAGAAAAAGAGAGAAACAGTCAGGGGCTACCAGGTAGAGACCTAATAGACCCATTACATGAAAGGCCATATAAAAATTACATCACTGACCTTTGGGGGGAGAAATGAGAGGGCTCTAAACACATATTAGAAATTAATTTTAGGGGTGCCTGGGTGGCTCAGTCGGTTAAACGTCCGACTTCAGCTCAGGTCACGATCTCACGGTCGGTGAGTTCGAGCCCCGCGTCGGGCTCTGGGCTGATGGTTCAGAGCCTGGTGCCTGCTTCCCATTCTGTGTCTCCCTCTCTCTCTGCCCCTCCCCCGTTCATGCTCTGTCTGTCTCTGTCTCAAAAATAAATAAAAAACGTTAAAAAAATTTAAAAAAAAAAGAAATTAATTTTAAACATTTACTTCAAATTTTAGCTGGGGGGGGGGGGCGGAGAAAAAGAAAATGGTCAGGCCAAATTTTGCTATTTGAAAAAAGCAAATAGATTTAAAAAGCAGAGTCGTTATCAGAAAGAAAAAAATAAACAAACGGTCAAGCAAGAAGGAAGGAAGGAAGGAAGGAAGGAAGGAAGGAAGGAAGGAAGGAGAAAGGAAAGGAGGGAGGAAGGGAAGAAGGAAGGAAGGGAAGAAGGGAGGGAGGAAGGGAGGGAGGGAGGATGGATAGATGGATGAATGTGGCCCCTCACCGCAGGAAATAAAATCCTCACTCCAGAGAGGCAACATTTCAGTGCAGGCTGTCTTTATCAAGAAAGCATCTGGAATCCACTGGAATCCACTTGGGACAACCCAGTGAACAGGAATATCTTCTAGAGGACCACAACTCATTCTTCCCTTCGCCTTTTCCATAAATTTGAGAATTTTGCAAAAAGCAAATTAAGGGCTTGGCCGTTACTCTGTTTTTTAAAGAAACAGTGACCTAGTGAGACTCTCAGCAAGGTCAGGGCCAGAAGACAGGCTGGTTGGGGACACCCGCTGGGATTCCCAAACACCAGTCGCCTCCCCTTCTGCGGGGAACTGGGGCTTTTCGGAGGCCGTGCTGGGGCTGCGGGGAAGCCCTGAGTGGACGCTCCACACTTGGTTTTGCTCAGAATAAGCAGCTCACCTTTTGAGTCACATTTCCCTCGGTTACTGTTGTTTTCTTTGTGAACGGTTGGGTGTTTTGTTTTGTTTTGTTTTCTGTTCAAACGACACAAATGCTGGGGTGAGGGGGTTGCCTCGGCAGCCCTCGTGACCCCGGGGAAGATTCCCAGACGCAGCGGGACCGGATTTGGATGCGCCCGGAGCTGATCCAGGACTCGCTCCCCGGCCAAGCCGATGAGCCTTGCCGCTGGCGGTCCAGACGCAGGCTGCCGCAGGGCCTGTTTCCCGGGGGGGGGGGGGGGGCAGGATCCGGAGCTGCGGCCCTGCCTACTTCTTTTTCCTGGGGACAGTGGGCAGAAACCAAAGCCCGCACCCTCCTTCCAGCCGTGGGCTGCCGAGCCTACCCCTGCCCGCAGACAAGCTGACCTGCCTCAGCTCCCTCCCCAGGAGAGCCCTGCACTCCTTCTTCAGCGGCTAAGCACAGAGGCAAAACCAGCTCTGGTCCCTCTGACAGGTCCCCCTCTGGGTCAGATGCGATGGGGAGAATATACATGATATATACTATTCATTATCTCATTAATATAAGTCACATATACAATATATTGTATGCTTTATCTTAATCTTCCCAATGTAACCTGAAGCTCCAAAGGATTAAGTAAACCTGCCTGGGGTCACACAGCTAGTGAGTGGGATGCTGAGATTCAAACCCACGTCTCAACTCCAAAGCTGCGCTTTGAACTTGGATTCGTGAACAGATTCAACGATTTTATTAAGCACCTACCATGTGCCAGGTAAGGACAAAACCATTGGAGAGTCAAGCCCCTGAAAACAGAACTGTGTCCTCTGACCTCCACGCCCCCCCCCCACTCCCCACTTTGTGGAATTTGATTTCTTTAAGGTTTCAGCATAAGTCTGCTGAAACAAACATTCAATGTTTAACTTGTTTTTCTGATTGAAAAGTTCTGAGTAAGTCCACTGCAGCTAAACTTTTCTCTGTTGTGTGTGCATGCATTCAAGCACATGCTTAATCCAGGCCTGGGTGTGATAGTGAGGAAGACAGATGCAGCATCCTCCTCCAGGAGCTTGGAGCTGGGGCAGAGGCAGACATTATAGCTATAAGCATGAGGCATTCTGAAGGGGAAGCCGGGGGCCTCACTCCACATTTCTACCACCCCCCCGCCCCCCCTCCCCAGGATCTGGCCTCCTGATACCTCCTACACTGTCAGACCCCAGAGCAATTCTGGAGGCCAGAGAGCAAGACTGGCAAAGCAGGGGCTCCCTGGGGTAATTAGGCCTGAGTTGCCCACAGGTGCTACACAGGTGGTCTCAGCCACCAGCAATGACCTAGGAAAAGCCACAGGGCCGCTGAGCTGCAATCCTCTGCCTGCTGCCTTCCTGAAATAGTCCAGATTTAACTTATTAAACATATTAATCTGAAGTTAACAATTTGTGGTACTTTCACTAAACGGCTTGAAGAGAGGAATGTAAGGAAAAAGAATTTGATCTGATGGGAAGGCTTAATCCTGAAGGACTAAGTGGCCTTCATATCCTGACTTTGAATTAACTGGAAGTGGAGGGACTGTTCACAGAAGTGGAGAGTCAGAGGGTAAACCCCACTGGAGTTAAAGAAACACAAACAAAACCCATCCCCTTCTGGGCCCCAACCTGCCATGTGACTCTGAGGACATTGCTTACTGCAGTGACAGCATTTTAAACAGCTGCCCAGAGGGGTTTTAAATAGACTTGATGTAATTCAATGATTTATAGAGCATGGGTTACCAAAATATTAAAGTTCTGAAATGCCCCCAAACCAAGACGGTGGCCCCAGCACTACCCACTCTGAACCAAATAATTCCCTGCTGTTGCTCTGAATGTGTGGCCAGAAGAAGATAGTGAGCTTCTAATGAATAGAGAGATACTTGGATTCATTTACACTCAACTCATCCTGGGATCACTGGCAGAGAGATACATATTCAAAGTATGTGAAGAATAAGAAACTTTTCCAAAACATTGTGTGCGTGTGTGCCTGGAGTGATGGCACATTAGCTCCGAATCCTGAATAGGCAACTCCAATAGTTAGGTATTGTTCTTACATATTAAGACCTACCCTCCCAGTCTTCAACGATTCAGTCCACGGAAGGCACCAATCTCCAGGAAACAAGCCACGCAATTATTCTTTAATTGCATATCAAATCTAAAGGAAATTGCAGGGGGATAGAGAAAGAAAGAAATCCGGTTAATGAAGTGCTTGCGGACCTCTATTTTATAAAAATAAGCTGCAATTATGTAAACAGTTTACAGCCTTAATCAATACCCCGCCCCTTTCAAAATGCAATGGTCTAAAAGTGCACACAAGTTTGGAACTGGCGATCATTTCCATTCCTCCATTACATTCTTTTCATTATCTTGGAGCAAGCCTCCTTTTTCTAATCCTCACGGATCTCCCGGCCTCAAAGAGAACACCCTGAACCAAAGGCAGGTCTAGGTCTCCGAGAATTCTGACAGCTTTGTTTATGTCAAAAATAATGAAAGATGACAGGCTATCACATTTAGACTTGTAACATGATCATTTGCTTCAGGACTCCCTGCTCAGATTAATTTGGAGACAGGGAAGAAGAAAGAGGAGGAGGAGGAAGGGGGGGCGGGTGGAGAAGGAGGAAAAGAGCTCTTAAATGTTCTCCTTAAAAACAAGGAAGAGGGATGGACAACCTATGGATGATTTTTTTCAACGTTTTTTTGTTTTTGTTTTTGTTTTGTTTTTTTTATTTATTTTTGGGACAGAGAGAGACAGAGCATGAACGGGGGAGGGGCAGAGAGAGAGGGAGACACAGAATCTGAAACAGGCTCCAGGCTCTGAGCCATCAGCCCAGAGCCCGACGCGGGGCTCGAACTCACGGACCGCGAGATCGTGACCTGGCTGAAGTCGGACGCTTAACCGACTGCGCCACCTAGGCGCCCCTGGATGATTTTTACCTAGCTCAAAGGGCAGGTAAAAATTGAGTCTCTGTATGGCTTTTGTCTAACTGTCCCTCATAGTTTAAATGCTTATTTGGCAGGGGACCGTTATATTGAGAGGCAATAGAAACCGTGCTGATAATGCCTTGGCATGGAAGAAAGTCATGAGAAAGACCACCCTCTCCTGTGTGCTCATCACCATCACCACCATCACTGCTACCATCACCCCAAAAAAGGAAGCATAATTTTGTTGGGGGTAAACTTGCATATCTAAAAGAGTTACTTGCTCCCTTCCTCTCAATCCAAACCAATTATACTGTTACAGCAAATACTCAGCACCCAGGAAGAGATAAGTGACAAGCACTCAGGGAATCAGAGAAGACTGTTTATTTCACACCTGTGCCGGCCCAACGGAGTCACCTCCAAAGGCGGAGCGCCCAGCTCAAGTTTTACTGATCTTTTATACATATGTGCTTCTGGGTTGGGCAGAACTAGTATAGTGAAGCTTCTGGTTCCTGGCTGCTGGCTGATGCAAGAGGCAAGCAAGATTGCAGAAGCCAAAAGCACGGAAGGGGAGTATCCAGCCTTGGACATCTGGCTGCCCCTTTTTATTTGCATTTACCAGCTTTCCTCCACAGTACTATAGTACTTAACTTTCCAATTTTTCAAAAATCCTTCTCATCCTTAAGCTAAGGCCCTGACATACCAAAGAGAAACTGAATCTCAAGGAGAGTAACTGTTTCGAGAAAGGTGCCTTGGCACTGGGGTTGGTGATTGGAAGAAACCAAAGTAACATGGCAGCCAAGGACCTTCTGTCTCAGATGGGGAAAGTCAAAGATTTTCTGCTAATACATCTGGATGCAGAGACACAACATGTGAAACTTTTAGCTTCATGAAGAAACCAACATGCAAAGACCTCCTCCGAAAGAGACTCAAAGGCAGTGATCCAACAAAAAGAAGATTTTATAACAAAGGCTAATTTTCATCTATTGTTGATAGTTTCTTGGGACACTGTATTGAAAGGGTTTTAGTTTTGTTTTGTTTAAAGTTAAACAAGAGACTGGAATACAAACGCATCACACATGCGGTGATTTGTTATTACTGCACACACACTGGGGAGAATGGAAACCTTTCCACTGTTATTTACCATCAACATCCCTCTTCACGCCCCTCCTAGATAGCAGGTGTGTCTGATAAACCCACAGTTATACGTGATCACATCCTAATGCACTAGCATCCCAGGCTTAATATCATCTTCTGAGAACCAGGAAACCCATTACTAACATGCTCGTTATTGGTTCACATTACCAAACCATACAAGACCAGAGGTAACTTGAACAAAGGTCTTAAACACCATCCGGATACACCATCTCTCATCTCTGCTTCTCTTAGCTGTGTCTGCTTTATTCTCCGAAACCCACCTTCTCCATGCCTCTGGCTGCGCCTACCGGAAGCATTAAAGTCACACTCACGGCCTCAGAAGCAGGGGAGAAGGGCTCTTCCTCTTTCCCTACAGCAGCTTTAGTTGAGAAATAAAAATCCTGGGACTGGGGGAAGGACTCCAGTGGCTTAGCTCGAGTCACTGGCACAACTCCGCATCAGTCACTGAGGGGCAGAGGTGGGGCACAACGACTGGGCCAGGGTAGGTCAGCTGGCCATCTTCAACTCATGATTGTGGCCAGAGAGGTGAAGTCCTATAAGCAGAAGCCTGCTCCAGTTTGGGCCCCATGTCTGGGTTCAAGAAGGGGGAGAGGGGAAGAGAGTTTGGCCTCTCCGAAGAAGGGTAAGTAGAACAGCCATGGTTACTAGGGCAATCGGTTGGGATGATACAGCCACTGCAATTGAAGCCTACCACAGCAGTCACCTGAAAAGTCTGCAATATAACTGTGCAGATATAATTATTAAGAAAAATACTTGTTCCTGGCCCCATAGATTTTGCCAGTTGTAGAGACAGTGGTGGCCGAGATATTGATAAACAAATCAAATAGTGAGGGGAGAGGATGTTGATAAAACAGATTCCTGGTCCATCCCCAGAGATTCTTTTTTACCCTATTTGGGGCACAGGAATTTACATTTTTAAAGCCCCCTCCCTAGGGTTATTTGGAGGTATCTGATTCACAGAGCACACTTTGAGAAATACTGGTCCGGCATCTTATTTGATGCGGTGCCCAAGTTCTAATGAGAGGGTGAGTGGGCACAGCAGAACGTCTCCACCCCTTTTCCAGCCATCTGAGGCTTTTTCTGCTCCCTTTCCTAGTACTTTACACCTAAAGTCTTTTCATCAAAGTCTCAAAAGCCCCAGGCATCTTGCTCCCAGCTAACCTAATGCTCCAGGGTCTCAGCCTTGGCTTCCTCCCTAGAGTCATTACTACTGAAATCCACCTAGATGCCCTTTAGGGGCTGAGCATCCACCCAGAGGCCAAGCGTAAAGCACTGAAGGCTTTCAGCCAAATCCCTTTCCAGAAACTACCTTAAGACTATACCCAAAAGTCACCCAAAGATAGGTCAATACAGGGTACAAAGACCCAGCCCCTACCTTCCCTCCAGACAGGGCAACTATGAAGGGCTGTCCTAGCCCCAGAGCTTCCTATAGGATTAGCTAAATCTCAGTGGCAACCACACTGCTCATTACTGTTTCATGCTTCCTCTGCCCAGTCCTGCTTCCACCACCCCCTCACCACCCCCATCCCCTTCAGCCCTGAGGTGTTGATCCTGAGGACCTTCTACAGTAAACTTCTTCAAGCCAATTTCCATCTCAGAACGTTGTTTCCCTGGGAACCCAAACTAAGATCCACCCCAACTTAAGTACCTCATCCTCTTATGGATAGTTACCTCTTCCTGTTTGCAAGCAATACACTAGTTGAGCTACAAAGAGCCTTCAGGTAATAAATCTGCATTTTGGAAAAACCTTCTGGAGAAAGAGAAAGATGGCAGCGGTGAACCTGCAGGGAAGAAAACGTGATACAAGCCAGGCGGATCACTTAATGGTTTACGTCCTATCCCTGTCTGAGCACCAGAGCTCTTAAGGAGACCACAGGAGGCAGCACAGGCCCAGAAGTGTGCAGTGTGTGTGTGTGTGTGTGTGAAGGCAAGGAGCTGTGCCTTTCCTGGAAAGGACAGGGAGAGACAGAGCCTCAGGGAGCTTAGGACAGGCCAAGAACAATTAATCCAGCTCTAAGCAGAAACGTGGTGTATAGATGAATTAGCAAGGATTCTAGAGCCCTGGGGTCCAGTCATGACTCTGCCAATTCTAGCAGTGTGCAAGGGCCTCCATTTCTTTATCTGTGAAATGGGAATAATAATGACTGCCTAATTTCTCTCTCCCAGAATTCTCATGACAATTCAGTGAGGTAGTGCATGCAAACATCCGGGAGAAGCCACTCTGCCTGTGACCCTATATCTTCCACGACCCTGACCCCACAATCCCTGACTGCCACTCCCAAAAGCATTTGGAGCAGGAATCCAGTGCTTTCCAAAGTGCTTTAGTAATAATAGCCATGTGATTTATCGAGCACTTATGACATACCCTGTCTGTCAAAGGCTGACGTGACAGAGCAGAAAGCAAAGTGCCAGCATTTGACTCACATTCTTGATGACAACCCTGGAAGGTGAGTGTTTTCTCTGCTTCTCTGCAGAGGAACGTGAGGATCAGAAAGTTTGTCACCTTTCCCAGAGTTACACATCTAATAAGAGATAGAGTTAGGGTTTGCACCAGCTCTGCCTGGTACCAAAGCTCTTAACTACAGGGCAAAACTGAAAAAGAAAAACCAATCCAGATGACTACTCACATGCCCCCCTTCACCACATCCTTTTAGGAGAGAACGCCTGAGTAGCTAGTGGCATTAAGTTTTCCTGAGGCTTGAAGAAAGGGTTAAAAATGCAGGGTCCTGTCCAAAACATACTAGTAACTTTTCCCTTTTGTTGCATTCCAAACACACATGTACTTCCCGGCCCGCTCCAGGGGTTGTAACATCCTTGCAGAGGCTGCGGCTTATGACCTATCATCACCTTCAACATCAGCCTGGAAAGTAAGAAAAATATTATGTGAGAGGTTTTTCTCTCTTAAAGCCAGTCTTAGGGAACTGGCCGTTTTCAGAGGAAAAGCAAGATTGTTGAAGGCCAATACGCGCTGGGTTTATTTTAGCCCTATGTGATGCAATACTAATAATAATAATATATTTTTAAAAAGTGTTGCTTAAGAAAAGGCTGGAGAGAATTGGGAGTCAGCTGGCTTGGGTTTAAGACCTGGTATGCAGCAAAACAGCCAGATACGGTTCTTTGGGGGAAAAGAAATCTAAAAAGAAAAGAGAAGAAAAAAAAACCCTCCCTGCGTTTGGGAAAGGGCAATAAAGCATATGAAGGTGTGTGGTGCCGTGCCAAAAGCAAAAGAATATTTCACTAAAACCACAACCCAGTCATATGCTATTACTTATGCTATGTTTGACAATGACTGGCACAGGGCATGAAGCAATAATGTCTGGCATCGCTCTATGTTAACAGGAAACCGTGTTCTTTTGATTCCGTTGATTGGTTTCCTGCTGAAGGCCATCCATGACAGGGCAGGGAATATACAAGACTATTGTCCAATTTCCATTTTTCCCAGTGCCTCTTGCTTCTGGCAGGGGAAGCTGGCAGCCTTCATTTGACATGAGCAGGCCCCAGCCTGGCAATAAGGCATGCGAGGCTGGTTGTAAATGTTGCATTTAGCAGGTTGGTTAGGGAAGGAAGAAATCACTGAAATGCAGAAGCATACACATGTACAAACAACCGCAGATGAAGCACCATTTGTTCAGGGGCGAATGCATAGACTCATTCATTCCCTGCCATCGACATCAAGGGGCCATGTCACCACGTGACAAGAGATCTACCTCCCACTGAGACCTGAAAATGTGTCCAAGGGATAGACTGGTACAAGGGAGGACAAGAACGAGAATAGGTGGGATTTGGCTGAGCTTTGCGTCTCCTTCCTCCATGGTTTCTAAGCCAAATCACCTTGAAAAGTCACTGAAAACTTGGTGGAGGGTAGAATGGTTGGGCCTGAGCCTGAGAAAACCTGCATTGATCAGTTCGGGTCATCTGCCATGTCCGTGTGTGTGCCTGGGGTTCTTGGTAACACCATGGATAGAATTTTGTATTTGACAGATAGCCTGCATATTTTCCATTGAGTTGACTTCAGGATGGAATTATGAGCCGTTTTTGCTTTGGCTTTGTGTTATTCTAATGTCATATCTCTAATAATTTCTTTTTTTTATTTTTTATTTTTTAACGTTTATTCATTTTTTGAGAGAGAGAGGGACACACACAGAGCACGAGTCAGGGAGGGGTAGAGAGTGAAGGAGACACAGGATCGGAGGCAGACCCTGTGCTGACAAGTTCACAGCCTCGTGCGGCCCTCGAACTCCCAAACTGCGAGACCGTGACCTGAGCCAAAGTTGGATGCTTAACCAGCTGAGCCACCCAGGTGCCCCTAAAGTAATTTCTTTTTAAAATGATAAAGGAGGGTCTCCTGGGTTGAGCTTTCGACTCTTGGTTTTGGCTTAGGTCATGATCTTGTTGTTTCGTTGTTTCAAGCCCCACATCCAGCATCAGGCTCTGTGCTGGCAACGTGGAGCCTGCTTGGGATTCATTCTCTCTCTCTCTCTCTCTCTCTCTCTCTCTGCTCCTCTCCTACTCACGCTGTATCTGTCTCTCTCAAGATAAATAAATAAATAAACTTTAGAAAATAATAATAATAAAATGATAAAGGAAGACATTCTTGTTAATAATGGGCTTCGGCTGGACCCTGGTAAGGCAATATCCCAACAGCCAGGACATCTCCATCCTACACATTGTCTCTGCTCCTCATCAGTCATCTGGCTGCCAGCCAGGATGGAAGTTGTCTCCTCTTTAGCCAGAGACACGGAAAGCTCGAGAGGCTCATCCCACATGTCTCTGGTAACCACCCCCACTGACCTGGCCCGTCGGCACATCATACAACTTTGTCTCCTGTTTCAAGCAAAAGTGATAACAACAACAACAATTCATTTATTTCATTTCCAGGTAATGAATTGCAGGCCACACAACACATACAGGGGTCAATTACAGGAATTTACTCATTCACAGATTCTACTGGGTGTGGTTTACCTCCTACCTTTGGCTTGCCACCTAGTTAAGAGAGCCCTCCTAGCCTCTGATTATGAAACCCAAATCCTTTTTGTCTCAGCTTTAAGTATAGTCTCCCCACTTCCACTATGTACACTTGTGTGCATATGGGCACACACATATGTGCACACCCATCCACACATGCAGAGCCCTAGGCCCAAACCATACTCTCTGCGGCCACCAAAGCTTTGATCGGCCTTGGTGGGTGACCTGGGGACGCTGTGGGTGGCCAGGGCTAGATGGACAGAAGGAGGATCAGAATGAGGAGCTGAGACTGCTCCAACAAAGAGAAGCTTCTTGAGAATTTACAGGAGCGGGAGGGAGAACTGAGCTGAGCCCCCTCCCCACCTGGTGGGGAGTGGGCAGAACTTTGAGAACCAACTGAGCCACGTAGAGGACAGCAATGAAGAAGGGAGATGCTGGGGGGAGTGGTGGGGCCACACCTGGTTGTCTCGGGACAATCAGGAAAGGAAGTGCTGGTGGCTGGGCTCTCGGTTAGCATTGCTTCCTCACGCTGTCTCCTCCCTCTTGGGCCTCAGTCCACCTTCGGTCAAGGCCTTTGAGCTGCTGTCTATCTCCTTCCATATTTCCTCTTCTCTCCCCATCCCCTCCCGCCTCTCCTCTCTCTCCCCTTGTGATGTTTTGATCCTGTCTCTAATAAAGACTTTGCTGCAAGGCTGCCTGTCTGGATAGATTGGTGTGCAGTGGTCACTGGAGGTCAGTTGGGAGGAGGGGTTCCTGAGTGTGGGCCAGAAGGTAGGGTCAAGGGAGCAGCCAGATGGCCAGGGGGTGTCCGGGAGGGGGCGTCAGTGAGTTCTGACCTGAGTTTAGAGAACACAGAGCACTAGTGAGGCAGAAGTGCCCTCACTCTCAGCGGGAGGGCAGCCGGGCAATAGTTCAATCCTTCCCCCAGATCCTCCAAGCCCAGCCTCCCTCGGCCAGGGTCACTCAAGTGTGAGAAGCTTCATCCTTCACTCTGGCTTCTTTAAGTATCTGTGAGATGCCGCTCATTATAACCCTGCCCAGTTTATGTCCAGTTTTGTCAGGTACCCACCTTCTTCTGTTCTTGATGGAGGTGGGGTGGGGGGGGGGCGCTCTCCCCACAGTCTGCAAGACTGCCTGCCTCTCCAGGGCCAGTTCGTGGCAAACCCAGCTCGGAACCTGGACCTTTGAATCCTAGTCTTTAGCTCTTTCTGCTCCTCAGTATCACCACCCTTTACTTCCCAAACTGCTGCCTACTGGCTGCAGATGGTACTTTTGTAGGAAAGAGCCTCACACTCATTCATACAAGTCAAGCAGAGGTGAAGCGAATCTGGTGAGAAGTGTTTTCTGTTTGTTTGGTTTGGTTTTTCTGTTGGTGGTTTGGAATCTTGCTAGACTTAGGACATTGTTTTTCCTGTCCCCAGACACACTTTTGGAGTCCATGATTTAACTGAGATCAACATGTACATTAAGAGAGTTCTTGGGGTGCCTGGAAGGCTCAGTCGGTTAAGCTTCCGACTTCGGCTCAGGTCATGATCTCACGGTTTGTGAGTTCGAAGCCCACGTGGGGCTCTGTCGGGCTCTGTGCTGACAGCTCAGAGCCTGGATCCTGCTTTAGGATTCTGTGTCTCTCTGTCCCTCTACCACTCCCTGCTCATGCTCTGTCTCTCTCTCAAAAATAAATAAATGTTAAAAATTTTTTTTTTAATTTTTTTTTTCAACATTTATTTATTTTTGGGACAGAGAGAGACACAGCATGAACGGGGGAGGGGCAGAGAGAGAGGGAGACACAGAATCGGAAACAGGCTCCAGGCTCTGAGCCATCAGCCCAGAGCCCGACGCGGGGCTCGAACTCACGGACCGCGAGATCGTGACCTGGCTGAAGTCGGACGCTCAACCGACTGCGCCACCCAGGCGCCCCCCAAAAAATTTTTTTTTTAAAAGAAAGAGAGAGCTCTTAACCTCTGATGAGGCTTCAGACACACATAATAGGAGGGGGAGGGCCACCAAAGGGGACAGTTCAGGGCCATCATTTCCCCCTTTCGAAAACAGCCATGCCCATTCTTCTAGGAGATGGGAGTCCCAGGTGTGGGGATGGGCAGCTGTGAGAGCCAGGACTCAGGCAAACCTTTGAATCACAGCACCCCTGACAGGGTCGACTCAAGTCTGTACTACCCCTGGAAGCACAGCAAAGTGCGCATGTTTGTAGATCCTGGAGTGGAACATTCCAGTGCCTGGAACAAAGTCTGGAACATCGAGCGTTCTCAGTCAACACTTGTGAAATGAAGGAACAAATGATAGCTCCATCTCTTACATTCGAAATTTCTGTAATCACAAATAAGCAGCAAAAGACTAGAGTCCATCTGGGCTGCCCCCCATCCCTTCATGGCCAGAGAGAGACCCCAGGTCTCCTCATTCCCCTGGGAGATGATTCCTTCCTCCTCAATGTCCTTCCTTTTTTGCCTTGTTTTTCTTTTAATTCTTGCATGTCTTTAAGTCTCCTACTAAGAATACAAGTGACCCTGTTTCCTCTACTGTTTCCAAACCACCATCCATGCCATTTTCCCTTCAGTTTGCCTCTGGTGAAAAAAAAGTGCCTCCCAGAAATGTGACTCAGAGGTAATCAACGTAAATGTCATCCAAGGCCATGGGGAATTTCTTAGCCATGAGTCACATCCCCTGTGCTGAGAACCTGGGTTTTAGTCAAGGCAGAAAGTTTCAAAACCAACCTCCAGAGACCCCCCCCCTTCCTCCCCAGTCTCATGCCCACTGACTGCAGGAATTTTTCCTTGTCATTCTTTGTTGTTGCTGCCCTTGGCTACACCTGGTGAAGGCTCCTGTCCCATTCCCTTCCCAGCAAACTTCCATGGCTGTGGACTTAAGCTCCCCAGCAGGAAGTGCCTGGCTGCTCCTCGTCTCCAGCAGCTGTGGCTGCCACCACTCATTTAGGACAGGGAGACGTAACCCACAGCCAGATTTTGCTGCGGGCTCGGGGCCAGGGCACCTCAGATTTTCCACTCCAGCTGGAAACAGGACATGAAAGGTACAGGTTAGGAAGGAGCCATGGCCACTGAGTTCAAAGGCCTCATTCATAAAGTTAAGAAAAAAAATTTTTTCAGTATTTAGATTGCTCTGCTTTCTTTCTTCTTTTCTCTTCCCTCTCAAATTTGTAGAGTAGGTCCCAGTGCATGAATTTAAAAATAGGAAGGAAGGAAGGAAGGAAGGAAGGAAGGAAGGAAGGAAGGAAATCTAAACCTCACCAAATACAAAGGTGACAATCAGACACAAGCTATCCAAATGGAAGGGAACTAAGTCTGTACCCACACGTGAAAGGCAGCAACATTTTGAGAAATTGTTATCCAGGTCATGGGGAGGTCATTGACAAGTTTTGAGGTCTCCCCCAAGTTGGAAAATGATTGAACCCGACTGAGCTTCTGGCACCCTTGCCTAAGACAGCATGGGCAGCCCTGAATGAGAGAAGCAGCCCAGCACAAGGTTAAGTGCAGGAGCTGGGAGCCATTTGCGGGGTTCAAATTGTAAGAACGGAGATAACCCGCGCAAAACGAATGATCCTGGCACACGATGGGCCCTCACCAAATACTGGTGGAATGAGTGAATGAATATGTAAAGAGCTTCTCAGAGGCCTGGAGCACAGAGAGGCGCTCACTTAATACCAGTGGTCATTCCTGAGCTCATTATGGGAAATGATTGGGATCCTTTCCTGTCACTGAACTGGAGTTTGACCAGGAACTGTCAGGACACCACAGCACCAAGAGGAAGGGGAGGTTCAACAATACTGAGAGCATGTTCTCTTGCAGTGAGCAAGGCAGGTGAGAGCTAAATTGAAGTAACCATGACAGGAACAGTGAAGGGTCACTGTCTTCAGAAAAGGCAATGTCTGAATGGGTGCAAACTGAGTTGGACGCCTTCCAAAAGAAGGATCCGGGGGGGGGGGGGGGGGGGGGGGGGGGGGGGGGGGGGGGG
>NW_024412396.1:36905369-37001679 GCF_014898765.1 Herpailurus yagouaroundi | reverse complement strand
CCCCCGCCCCAGTCCTGCTCTGCCTGGGAACTTCCTGGGCCAGCACTCAAGGGGTGAAGGAACAGTGTCTGCAGCACGGCACAGGCAGAACCTCTAATTTCGAGGGTAAACCTCAAAATTTAGGGTGCCCTCTACCTGAAGATGGCTAATTTACAAGTTAAAATGTGGCAGAAAGTCTCCCCGAGCTAGGAGAGAATTTGAACGCTATCCAGGCAACTCTGCATTAGCTAAGACCCTGCCTTACTAAAAAACGACAAACAAACAAAAACCCACCTCTAGCCACTTGAAGCAAAAAAGCAAATTTTTCTGGCTTACAAAATCAAACTTCCAGAAGAAGGGGTAGAGCTCACTTTAGGAACTAGTAGGACAGGGTCAGTCTCATTTTTTGTTGTTTTGGTTATTCCAGGCTTGTTTCCAGGCTTTGGGACTTCCTGGCTTCAGTTTTTCTCATCTGTACAATGGGAATATTAACTTTCCCATCTACCTCACAGAATTAATATACTGACCAGCTGAGAAAATACATGAACAGAGGTACCATAGCAGTCTGCTATAACACTTGTTTTGAAATGCAAATTTATTCAAATTAGACTACTATAGCATGGGATACTTTGAGCATATGCAAATTTCTCAGGTGCAAGTTTTTCTTAAAAAAGACAAAACTACATTAATACAGAAAACTGTACCCAGCTGAGCCAAGTCTTGTAGGGATTCATAAAATACACACATGCACACATTTCACACATTGCCCCCTACCTTGTGGATGTATTGTCCTACCCATTCCACCTACCTTACCCAAGGGTCTTGTCCTACAAGGTTATGCTTGGCTATTATTGTGAACTTTTCTACATTAAAAAAATACTTATTCAACATCTGAAACATGTCTAAGTATCCTGATTTAAAAATACCAAACAGGTCACGAAAAAAGAAAATGTTATGTATTGAGGAGAAGCTTGAAGTTAAAAAAGCATTTTGAAAGAATCAAGAGAAGGTGTTATTTCCCAAACAACAGACATAAAGGAATCCACAATGCTGAGACAATAGAAGAAACATCTATGGATGGAACAACTCTGAGTGCTAAGACGTCAAGAAGAAGTCCTGAAGAAATAGAAGAAATGGAAAGGCGAGCATCATTGAGATCGAAAAACCAAACAGTGCAAAGAGGGGGACAACATTTCTCACAAAGCGAAAGTGCTCTCTCTATACAGGAGCTTAAGGCAAAATGCCAAATTCTGCAGAAGTGGCACCTGTTAGTACTATGAGTGGCTGATTTGGTGGTTTCAAACTTCATTACAATTTCCAAAGCCTTCAGCTGTTAGGTGAAGCCCCATGTGCGGATGGGAAAGCCATGGAAGAATGTCCAGCAGGGATACAGAAGTTAACTGAAAACAACGACTATCCATGGGGTCAAATTTTCAATTTTGACGATGCGGGTCTCTATTATAAATGCATGCTTCAAAGGGCCTGTATTTCAAAGACAGAATAACAAGCTCCAGGATTTCAAGACTGCAAACTCTGATGACCTTCCTTCTATCACTTCACAGTGACTTGCAAGCTGCAGTGCCGGCTTCTATAAGCAAACTTCAGGTCTTTTTCAAGAGAAAGCACCATATTTATTGTAGTATTCGCGCATCTCTCAATCATTTAACATGTGTGAGGCTGTGCTTTTATTAGATTTTTATCTTTTTTATGTCACTGACAAAATTTATAGGTGGCCACAGTTTTCTCTAAGCCCTCTGATTTTTACTGCGCGATTCTGCATAGTGAGGGGAGTTTGGGGAACACGTGCGTCATATGGTAGCAGAACCGACTATACTGTAATGAAATATATAAATGCACTGGGATGTTACTATCTAGATCTTTCAACTCCCACATGTTTCTCACTCAACCACAAGCTACAGGTGTGAACCCCTAAATTAAACTGGGCCCCAGGATCCTAACCCTGCAAGCTCCTCCTTATTCCTTGAGGCCCTCAGAGCTGAATCAAATGTCTTGACAGGCCTACACTGTGCCGCGACTTTTTGAAGGACTCCCCAAAATCCCATCTGTCCTCGGGAAGCATGCCCTCTCATCTTAATCTCCATTAATCTTGTCCTCTCTTTCTCGGGGCTACCTGCTAGATGCCCTGCATATCCATGTGGTTCCTATTGTCTGCTTTCCAATGAACAAGCACCTCCTCCCCTTCTCCATCATCAGGTGGCGCTGGCTGAGATGTCAGAGCCTGATCAAAGCTGGTACCCTTCCCTGCGTAATCAAGGGAGCGGCCAGAGAAAGCTAGCACAGCTCTTACTGTGACACAGACACCCGTTCTCTGCAGGAGCCTCAGCTGTGGGCTGGGCATCCTTCAGGCCGCCCTTGGGCTGTTCTGGAAGGCTTGGCTCTTCCGCAGGACTCTTCTGAAGATCTGCCTCTGCAAGAGCAACCTGAGACCAGCCCTGCAGGAGGTGAGGAGAAGGGGGTGGAAATCAGACCCCCATGGCCACCTAGAAAACCATATTTTAGCCACTGCCATTTGCGAAATGCTTTTCCTGGGGAATTTTATTATTCTTTCCTGACTACCTAACACATGTCAGACTTTGGAGAGTTAAGGAAATCTCCCACTGTGTAAGCTTTATTTTACTTTTAAAAGTGAGTTTCTAGCCCTTCCTGTTTCTAAACTCCAGTAGCTTTGTCTATGTAAGAACACCACTGTGCAGCTCAGCTAAGACAACCCCAGAATGAAAGGTGTAAATTATGTCACTCCAATGAGGCAGAAACTTCAAAACTATTTTAGCACTAGAGTCTAAAAGTGGAGATCAATAGAATTCTTCTGAAATCTGACTTTCCTTAACCCATTGGTTCAGCTGAATTGTGTGTGGTTTCAGAGTGGTTTTCAATGGGATCACACAGAACTTGACTAGCAATTAGGAGAATTGTGTATGATTCCAAATTCATCTCCTGACCTCTTAGCATGTGAATATTTCAGCTGTAAATCACAGACCACAATAACGTAATGGTAAGCAGCATCTACCGCAAAAGTGAAAAAGGTAGTGTTCACAGCTTAAAGGAAACATGTGTTGGGAAGGATGGTTGTGTAGAATAATTTCAATAAGAAGTGCATTGCTTTTAAATCAAAGTCAGACATCTACACTGACAGTCAGGGATTTGCCTAGGAACATCTGAGCTTGGAAATACGGTGGAGTCCTATCCATATGAGCAAGACAAGCGAGTTTTGGTACTAGGCTTCCTGGGTTTGATTCTTGGTTCTGCCATTAATAGTTGTCTGACCTTCAGGATGTCACTTTCTGTCCTCTATTCTCTTAACTGTGAAATAAGCATCATAATGACACCTGACTCATTGGTTATTATAAACATTCAATGCAAAAGTCATGGAAAGTATCAGGTACACAGTAGAAACGCAATTAAATGGTTGCTATTTTTAACCATCTCAAGTTACCTTATGAACAGTCTAGTATAACATATAGTTTTATTCAAAAGTATTCACTGTAGTTATTTCTTTAAAAGGTGCAATTCTCCTAATAATATCACCTTTCATGAGCTGATAAATGGAAGGCACCTGCCACATAGTGAGCGCTCAATAAATGTTACCTATTATGGACCATCTCAAACTATCTAGGATGCTATCTGAAGAACACTCAAAAATATTTGTTGTTATTTTGTAAGAGATGTAGCCTTCAGTTCTTTCTGTTTGAGCCCAAATACAGGTTTCGGTTCTGATAAATGACTTATTTTAAACCCCGAGTTCATGAGGTCACTCTTGAAGGAATCACAGCCAAATGTGGTTGTTTATGTTGAAAGAGGAGAGGGAACACAAACAGAGCAGAAATCTATAGAAAATACACCAGTTCCCCTAAGAATTTGCGGGGCCCCTCCCTCCCTTCTGCAGGGGGTCTGCAGGCCTAACTCATGGGGCCCTGGAATGCTAGAACCTGCTCCCCCAAAGCTTGCCAGACCTGATTTTGCTCATTTCTTCCCTTCTTCCAGGGACTCCTTGTTTCGGTTGGGAGCTTGCAACTGGGACTGGGGAGAATGTTTACACCATGAAAACTGACCAATGCTACAAACCAGGGAGTTCTTTTCTGGATAGCCATTTGTTAAATATTTAATAGCACACACTGCATGGTGGTGCCTGAAACTTTTTTCCCTCTTGTAGGAGTCCTCTTTCCAGAGATCCTCCAAAGGCAAGGGACCATCTGCCACCCCTGCTGCTGGTGTCCCTGTGGGGAGCCTATTACCATCTGGCCCTCTGCAGAGCTGTGCTCCCCCCGATGGGCTGCCCACCTCTTCCACCAGAGAGCAGGCGGCAGGATGACTCTCTCTTGTCACTTTATCCCCTCAGTCACTACAATACTAACACACAAACTGCAAAGACACAGGCAAATGTCTTTACAAATGGGTTAATATACTTTTAGCAGTCCCCCCCAGGGGAAGAGAAAGACCACCAGTCCTCCTAACAGTAATTTTAGTCAGTCATCAATCTTTCATTTTATCTAGTGATTCAGACATGAACTCAAACTTTTTAACTGCTAAAAGATGATAGCACAATTGATCAGTTTGAGTTTTGTCTCTTTTTCCTGTCTTTTCTCCCTTTGAGGCTCTAATTGTCACAATTACAAAGAGAACCAGGAGAAAAGACTAGAAAAAACCCTGAAGATCTGGTTAAATCAACAGCTCCTATCATTGCCGTGGTTACAAGTAATAATTGTCCTTCACTAGTATGTATCTGCCCCTGGCTAGACAGATGGGGGAGTTTTCCTACCTACTAACACCTTCCCCAGGAAATGAAATGTCATTGGCCCAGGACACCCTAAACAGAATTTTCCCTGTCCCAGTTCCGTTGACAACTGCCTCTTGAAATTTCTGTGGCCATTTATTCTGGCTTAATAGGAATTTCTCCTCCCAAGGCCTTGGCCCAGAATTCCCTGAGTTCTTCACTGAGTTCACTGGGGTTCCAAGTGGCCTCCATTCCGTTCCATAACCACCACAGCCCAGACTCAGAGTAAGGCTCCCCTAAACAGAGAGTTAGAATAGGGGAGTGAATGGGATTTGTCCCAAAGAGCCAGAACTTCAGTGGAGATTTCCTAACGACATAGCTAGGGGTAGAAAGAGCCACAGAGCAAAATTGGAACAGAGTCTGGAGAGAGAACAGAACTGACACTGGGAAGCTTGAGGTCTCAGAGGGGAAGAGGAACTGAAAATGAGAGATATTTGCTACATTCATAAATGAGGTCTGTCCACAATGGGTGCCACAGCAGAGGGCACCAGGCTTCTGTAAAAAGGAGGCTTGCCCAATACAGACTTGGGTTACTCTCCATTATCAATAGAATCTCTCATTTCTCTGAAAGTTGATTTCATTCCCAGGGGGAAAAAAAGCAGGAAAACGTTCCTATCACTGTAACAGCTGAGGTGTAAGTACCAAAAACAGATTCATATTTGTGGAGACAAACCCAAATGTTTTGTTCCCCATGTAAAATTCAAACAAAACACCAAAACAAAAACATTTCTGTTTGGAATGCAGTCTGAGTTCCCTGAATGTTTTGAAATTTAAATCCAGTCCCAAACCGAAAGTATGTTTGGCTAGTCCTCAATTATTAAAATTTAGGGGCATTTGAGGGAAATTTTATCCATATACTCTGATCTGTTTGCTTTCAAGTCATCAAAAAAAAATCATTTAAATCCTATTTCATCTCAAGAAATTTTTACAAAATCAAAAAACAGGAAGTTCTATTGTACAAAGAGTAAACAGATTGAAACACCAAACTGTTCTCATTTCGTGGGATTTGCCTAGACCAAAGAGACTGAATGGATTCTGAACTTGGCACGATGCAGCCTTGCCTCCCTACCAGACTCATTCTATCACATGCAAACAGCCATGAAGTGCTCAGAGAAGACAAGTTTTAATGAATTTTTGATTCGCATACAAAGCGTTGTTCATATCAAACTGGAGTAGAAACTTAAAAAGCATGAAAAGTTCTGTTCTTTTTGTTGTGGCTCCAATCTCAGTTTCTCTTGGGACTCCATGGCACTGTTCCAGTTTTCTCATTTTGCTGGAGCTCAGGTCTCGTGAGGAAGAGGGAGTCCCAGCATATGTCACTCTCATACAAATATACTGAAGGGTTTTCTTCATTGACTATAGTGACTGGAACGGCAATCATTTATTTTGCTATAATTGGCAGTGATCATGTGAACTGCCTTGTCACATTTAAAGAGAAAGTTTATAAAATCCCTAAATTGTTTTCCACGATAGCTAACTCATTAGCTTTATTTTTTTTTTCTTTAGTTGTTCAGCTTTTCCACTGGGAAAGGATAATATGTGAAATGCTGGCATTGCAAATACCAATGAGTTTAAGTAAAGATCACTTTTAAATTGACCAGATGACCATAAACTTTTGAATTCTTAGTCTCTTAGAAACTACGTGAGATCCAAGCACAAAAACATTAGACTTAAGTTCAAGAAGTAATAAGAAATGACAACACTAGAGAACCAGCCAAAAGGCTGGAAGGAAAAGAGACACACAGAAGAGTGTGAAGGAGCAGATTCTTCATCAAGGAAGAAGTTGTAAATCTCCAACAATAGACAGGTGCTATTATAATCAGGCTCAATATAGTAAACGGATTTCATTAATTGCTCTCATTGTTTGTCTTTCCCTGCACCCACAGTTTGCCAAGGAACTTTTTGCTTGTCACTCTGTTGTAAAGCCCTAGACCTAGAACCTTTTTTAAAAATCAGCTTTACTGAGCGATACTGTATATGCAATAAAATACACCCATTTAAAAAATGTATAGTTGGGTGAGTGTGATTAATATATAATCGCCATCACAATCAACATAGAAAACATTTCCATCACTCAGAAAGTGCTATTATGCCTTGGTGCAGTCAATCTCATTTTACCATCTCCCGTCCCAGGCAATGACTACTCTGGTCTGTTACTACAGTTCTAGAAAAATCTAGAATTTCATGTATATCAAATCAGGTAGTCTTCCACATCCGGCTTCTGTCACTTAATATAATGCTTTGGAGATTTGCTGTGTTGTTTCATGTATCAGTTCTTTATGTTGCTGAGAAGTATTCCATTGTTAGGAAATACTACAATTTGTTTATCCGTTCATCAGTTATAGGTATTTGGATTGTTTTCAGCTTTTAACTACTGAAAACGAAGTTGCATATCTTTGTGTGAACACATATTATTTTTCTTGTTTAAGTATCTAAGGATTGAATTGCTGGGTCATATGATAAGTGCACATCTAATTTTATAAAAAACTGAGAAACTTTCTTCCAAAGGACTGTATCATCTCACACTTCCCATCACTAATGGAAGAGAGTTCCAGTTGCTCTATATCCTCACCAACACACAGTATTATAAGTATTTTTAATTTTAGTCATTCAAGTACATGTGTAGCAATAACTCCTTGGGGTTTTTTACATTTATTTATTTATTTTGAGAGAGCGAGCATGCACGCATGATTGGGGGAGGGGCACAGAGCTAGGGGGAGAGAGAATCCCAAGCAGGCTCTGTTCTGCCAGCGTGGAGTTGATCATGAGGCTTGAATTCACAAATGGTGAGATCATGAAACCAAGAGTCCAGCGCTTAACCAACTGAGCCACCCAGGTGCCCCAATAACTCATTGTTTTTAATTTGCATTTCCCTAATGATGACCGAAGTTGAGCATTTTTTCATGTCCTTATTTACCATTTGTATATCTTCTTTGGTGAACTGAATCTCCAAACCTTTTGTCCATTTGTTTCTTACTGATTACATAGTTGTAAGAGTTCTTTATATATTCTGGCTACCAGTCCTTTTTAATATATCTGTTTTTCAAATATTTTCTCCCAGTCTGTGGCTTATCTTGTCATTTTCTTGATAATGTCTTTTGAACAGCAAAAATTTATAATTTGGAAGAAGTTGGTTTACTAATTTTTATTTTTCAAGGTTTGTGCTTTTTGTATTCTGAGAAACCTTTGTCTAACCCACTTTAATTTTTTTGTGTGTATTTTCTACTAGCAGTTTTATAGTTTCGCTCTTACATGTAGGTCTATTACCTACTTAAAATAAATTTTATATATGGCATAAGGTAAAGGTCAAAGTTCATTTATTTCCTTATGGATATCCAGCTGTTTTTTTTTGTTTTTTGTTTTTTTTTTTAAAGACTCTCCTTTTTCCATTAAATTACATTGGCACCTTTTTTGAAAATTGATCAACCATATATGTGTGGATCTGTTTTTGGATTCCCTATTTTGTCTGTATCTCTCCATTAATTTAAGTCTTTAATTTCTCTCAATAGAGTTTTATGTTTTAGTGTACAGGTGTTATACATATTTTGTTAAATTTATCCCAAAGTATTTCATGTTTTTAGATGCCATTTTAATGTCATATGTTTAAGATTCCATTTCTAGTGCTTTGTGACTAATATACAGCTGATTTTTGCTTAATCAATTTGCATGTTTCAACCTTGCTAAATTCACTTATTGGTTCTTATAACTTTTTTGTAGACTTTTAAAATTTTTTCCATGTAGACAATCATGTTGTCTGTAAATATAGTTTTACTTCCTTTGTCCAATCTCTATGGCTCCCATGCCCCTAGAATCTCCAGTACAATGTTGAATACAAGTAGTAAAAGAGGACATGACCCTTGGGGAAATCATTCAGTCTTTTATCATCAAGTATGATGTTAACTGTAGGTTTTCCATACCTGTTGTGTGTGTTTTTTTAAATCAGGATAAAGAAATTCCCAACTATTTCTCATTTACTGAGTTCTTTTATCATGAATAAGTGTCAAATTTTGTCAAATGCTTTATTTGCATCTATTGAGATGACCATTTTACTTTCTCAGTATGTTAATATGATGAATTACAATGATTTTTTTTATTAAACCAAATTTAAGCATTCTTGATATAAACATGATTTGATCATGATGTATTACTTTTTAATATATTGACGGATTTAATTTGCTCAAATTCTGCTAAATATTGGGGGGGGGGGCTATGTCATGAGGAAAATTGGTCTCTGTGTTCTTTACTTGTAATGTCCTTGGTTTTGGTATCAGGGTAAAGTTAATTTCATAAAATGATTTGGGAAGTATTCCCAATTGAATTAGTAATAGTTTTCCCTTAACATTAGGTTCACCAGTGAAGCCAATGATGCCTGGAGTTTTCTTTGTGAGAAGGATTTTAAGTATAAATTTGATTTCTTTAATAAGATATAGAATTATTCACATTTCTTGAATGAGTTTCAGTAGTTTGTGTCTTTCAGAGATTTTGTCCTATTATCTAAATTGTTGAGTTTAGGGGTGCCTGGTTGACTCAGTTGGTTAAGCATCCAACTCTCATTTTTGGCTCAGGTCATGATCTCACGGTTCATGAGATTGAGCCCTGTGTTGGGCTCTGCACTGTCAGTGAAAATTCTCCCTCTCTAAATAAATAAATAAATGACCATTTAAAAAATAAATAAATTGGTCAATTTTTATCATAAAATCATTTATAATATTCATCTATGGTACTTCTTTGATTTATGAGGAATAAATGACATTGAGGAAAATTTGCCCAATTAGGCGTACTCTTCTATGAATTTTGAGAAACTCATGCCTGTCACGTAACCACCACTATAATCAAGACATAGAACATTTCTAATACCCCAAAAAGGTTTCTCATGTTCCTTTGGAGTCTGAGTCCCTGGCAACAGATGACCTGATTTCTATCCCTGTAAGTTTGCTTTTCTACAGTGTCATCTAAATGGAGTCATACACTACATAGCCTTTTGAATATGCCTTCTTTCAACTTAGCTTAGTGCTATGTATCAGTGGCCCATCCTTTTTCATTGGTAAGTAGTACTCCATTGTTTGGATGCACCACAATTTGGTTTTGTATTCACCAAAGAAGATTTGGGTTGTTTGGCAATGTGAATAAAGGTACTATAAACATTTTTGCTTTTTTTTTGTGAATACATATGTTTTCATCTATCTTGGGTAAATATGCAGTTCTGCTTCATGTTTCTGAAGCTCTCTTATTAGGTGCATATGCATCTAGGATTGTTATGTCTTCCTGATGAATTTATTCCTCTCTCATTAATAAATTTCCCTCTTTGTCTCTGTTATTATATATTCTGCTGTGGACCAACATACTGCACTCATGGAATAGTCTATTAAAAAAGCCCTGGAGATTTTTTTTCTCTTTCACCCTGAAGAATGTATTGAGATCAGGGTTGCCCTAGTTATCTCAGAATAGGGTTATAAAGCAATGCTGATCACCTTCAGATCAGAGCCTAGCCAAGGAGAAATCCAGTTGGCAAAAAAGCACTAGATTGCCTGAAAATATTTTCAAATATCACAGTTTTGAATCTACTCAAACCAACAGGAAATTAAAATTCATTGAAAACTCCTATATTAAGACTCCCAAGCCAGAATGAGTCAAATGTGAGATGATGAAATGTCAAGACTGATTTTTGAGGTTTTGGTTCATGAACTTTTTGGTTACTCCCTTTTTCTCTCCTCTGTCTTCCTGAGTTTCTTTGAAACTTTTTGCAGATTCATGTAAATCATTCCTGTGCCCAGGATTTTCATAAACATTAGGACAGAAAACTACCCTAATATCCTTCTGTCATTCTTCCTTCCTTCCTTTTTCTCTTCTCTTATGCCACATTTTTCTTTCCTCCCTGTCGTTAAACATTTATTTATCAAGTGCCCACTATGCATAAAATACAGTTGTTCTCAAAATTTTTCATCATGACCCATAGTAGAAAACACATTTTTACATCAAAACCCAGTACCCTCCCCCCTTTCTCCTTCCCCTATCTCTTTCTCCCTCCTCCCCCCGACTCTCTGCCCCCTTCTCCAATCTCTCTTCCTATCTCTCTCTCATCTGGTTTGAGTGCAATACTGTATTTGTTAACAGAACAGTGTACAACAATACCAGGACCTAGGCCCCAGCAACTCTAATCTAATTGGTTAGAGCAGAACTCATAGACCAGTTTTAAAAGCAGCCCAGGTGACTTTAATATGGAGTCAGGGCTGAGAGGTATTCAACTTAATAGTGTTTAAGGCCCTTGCATCTCCTTTCCTGGGAAACTGAGATTAAATTATTGAAGGAATTGCACTGGGTGTTGTATGGAAGCGATGAACCACGGGAATCTACCCCCAAAACCAAGAGCACATTGTATACACTGTATGTATGTTAGCCGATGTGACAATAAACAACATTTATAAAAAGAAGAAAAAGAGAAAAAGAAAACAAAATTATGGAAGGAATTGGCCACAGGTAACCCAGTGAGGCAAGATGGGAGCCCTGACATCTTGCTTGTATGTATACCCCACCCCTGCATGCTTAAAGCGGCTGAATATATAGGTAGTTCATTGTCCTCTACCTAGCATGGCCTGAAATCCCTGTCTTCTCTTTCACTATAGTCTTTAGGTACTGCCCCTACCATTAATATCTCTGCTGTTACTGGTTCTTAATAACCTATATGCTGTCAAGAGCCTAAAGTGTACTCACTAATAGCTGGAAGCCATCTTAATAAAGACCAAGCCTTGTTCAACTAGTCAACATTGATCATTTCCTTGAGTTAAACTAGCTCAGACAAAACCCAGAGCAAGGCTTGTTCTTTTTGTAGTTAACTAGAATCCATGAGGAAGCGCAGGCGGTATGACTTTCAGGCCTCGTCCCGCAGGCAGAACCAGGCTGGGAGCAGAGAGAGGACAGCACACTTATCCCCCTCTATTGATGACCAATTACAGGGCCAGCCTGCTGACAGCTGACATGTCTGTTTCAGACACCGTGGCTCAAGCTGGGGTTTGGATTCCTTCGAACAACCTACGCGTAAGGAAAGGAAACACCAACGTGATTTTCTTTGACACTTTCCCCCAAGTTCCTTTTCCACTATTATTGTTAGAAATTCCAGAAAGAAAACCACTGAATTAAGCATTACAGACATTCCTCCCTGGAAGAGAATCGGGTGTGTAGGTTTTGAGCTTATGATGAAAGTTCTTCTGTACCGAGATAGTTGGTAACCCAGGAAAAGCCACAGGGACTCCATGCCTAGCTTCTCTAGGGATAAAATGGGGTCAACACGTTGACTTCAAAGGCCAAGCTAATAACCCTAGCCTTGCTTGAATTTTCCTGATTGGATGTTGGGATGTTCAGGAAAGATGTGGACTCTCCTCAGCAGAAGCTAAAGTGAGCTCAAATGGCAGTCAGGGTCCCTGCAGGAAGCATATCACACACTCAGAATAGATGACTGGAGAGAGTTTATAAATGGATAATTTGCAGGGGTGCGTGTCAAACCTACAAGGGATTATGGAGCACCCCAGGGCTCCTGGTAGCCCTGTGCTTTCCCATCCTCAGGACTGAAAGGACAAAGAGATAAAAAGCAGTTCCTGGAATCTGGTGAGACCTGCCATTGTAGGAGCTGTGGTCATCAGTAGAGGCTTATAGCGGCTGCCAACCCGCAGCCCGGCAGGGAGGGATGAGGGAAGCAAATACCCCAGCCTCCCCCTCCCCCACCCTGTGATCTCCTGCTGTGCCTCCCTTTGGCTGAACCCAGCAGGAAATGAGGGCAAAGGAGCCCAGCTGGTGCAATCCTTACAGGCCAGCCTCCTAGGGCACAGAGCAGGGCGGCAGGGTAATGGGGGGGAGAGTGGATCCAAGGGGCAAACAGAATATCCAGCAGAGCTGGAGAAAAGCCCATGTCCGCCCAGAGAAAGAACAAGTCCCCAAATACACATCCACAGTGTATACCCCTACTTCAACATTATATCTTAATGCCTGACTGTTAAATAAACTCTGTGCACACAAACACACAATCAACTATAAAGACTTTATAATCAACTATAAAGACACAATCAACATATTCCTATTATTCTTAATACTGTTTTTCAAAGGGGAATTAGAAAACTCTAGTGATTGGATGTCAGGAGCTGAGCATATAAAATAATTTAGCAACTGTAAGATACAGAGGCTGTTATCAGGCTGCCTCCACCCCTTTGCCCTGCTCCATCTGGCCCCACCTGCAACACCAAGTGGCCCCACTAGAAATTCCAACAGCATAAGCTACAGTCCCTTTGCCTTCTCACTGTTGATTTTCCTCTCTCTTCAGCTCCTGCAGGGCGGAATGTCAGCTGAGTGGCAGGGAGCCTGCTCACCAAGGGGCTGGATGATTGCTTTGGAAACCCATCCCTCTACTGGAATTTAATAAAAACCACCCACCAGACCCAGGGTGGGGGCATTGGCTCTTTAAATGATGTGTTCCTTTGAGGGGGGAAAAAATCTATCTGTGCCAGTTAAAAAGAGAAAGAATCTAGCTATTCAAAGATGGAAGAAAAAATGTTTTTAATTTGTAACTTTGCTAATTTCATTCCCCTGCCCAAAGCTCTTTGATGGCTATCATTGCTGAGAAAATAACTTTCAAATGCTTTTGCCTGAGCTTTGCCCTCAGCTTTTTCTAACAAAATTCTCATGACTCTCCGTCAATTGTCCTTCTTCCATTAAAATGATTGACTCAGAGAACATTTTCTGGGTAATTCCAGGTGAGCTCCCACACACAGGTTTCTCACACTTTAGACCAGTGGTTTTCAACCCAGGGCAGTTTGCTACCTAGGGGACATTTGGCAATATCTAGAGACATTCTTGATTGTCATAACCAGAAAGGGGACCTGCTCCTGGTATCGAGTGGCTAGGTTCTAGAGATATTGCTAAACATCCCATAATGCACAGACAGCCTCCCACAGCAAAGAGTTATCCAGCCTCAAATGACAACAGTGCCGAGGTGGAGGAAAGTTGGTTGACACTATGCCAGGGTGTCCTCCTCCTCTCCACATCAGAATCCTGTCCATTCATTCATCACCTAGACCTGCATTATCCAACAAAGTTAGCCACTTATCGTAGGTGGCTAGTGAAGCCTGGAAATGTGGCTAGCACAAATTGAGATGTGCTGTGTCAAATAGTCATCAGATTTCAGAGACTTACCATGAAAATTAGAATGTTAAATGTTTCATTCATAATTTTTATATTGGTTACATGTTAAGCAATATTTTTGGATATACTGGATTAAGTAAAATACATTATTAAAATTAATCTTATTTATTTTTACTTTATTAATGTGGCTACTAGAAAATGTTAAATTACATATGTAACTGAATTATATTTCTATTAGTAGTGGTCTAGACCAGGTGTTAACAAAGCTTTTCTGTAAAGGACCAGTTAGTATTTTAATATTTATGGCCCACACGTGGTCTGTCACCTATTTTCTCCTTCTCCTCATACAGTCTCTTCATCCTCCTTCAACCTTTTAAAAATATAAAAACGATCCTTAGCTCCAGGGCTATAGAGACACAGGCCTTGACCCCAGATGGAGCCTATGGGCCATCGCTGGCTGACCCAAGGAGATCAAGAGCAGAAGGAATCTCTCCTGCTTGCTCTTTCACCAAGAACTTGGACTCCTCCACATCTTTCCTTCTATAAATACTGATGTCTGCATCTCAGCCCTTCCTAAATCCATTAGCTCCTAGAAAGTTGATACCATCTTTCCCAACATGGATCCTCCAGAGAGATGAGCAAGATGGCTCACACCACGAATGGCCCAATGGGGAAGGCAGGAGCACACAGGGGTGAGGCACCCAGGCTATGGCTACTTCCAAGGACCTCCATGACCTTTCATTTTCCTTAGCTCTAAGTGGAGCCAATGGTACGACCTAACTCAGAGAGTAAGTGTGAGGGTTGATGGAATAACAGACAAATAGAGCACTCAGCACTTGGCCATGAACATAGCTGTGCTTCTCATTACCATTATTATTTTTATGAGTAACCATTAGAATTATTAAAAATCAAGTATGCATTGAGTTATAGAGAGAAATATGAAAACGATTCTTGTTTTTCTTCTTGTTGTTATGATTATGTTTTAAAAACCCAAGTATTTATGAATTGAATTACAAAGTCTATAGAATTATAGCCTACAGCTTCCAAAAATCTGATTGTTTTTCCAGGGAGTTACACACACGCATGAATGTGTATATGTTGGCAGCTCAGAATTAACGGAGTATTTTTTCAAGTTCTAAATTCCTCTCAAATGGGAACGAAGTGTTCTCCTGACCCTTCCTACACTTCATATTACTGTCGACATCTGCAACTAATTGGTGATCTATACGTCAAAACTGTGACCAATGCAAAAAATCTTTAGCAAAGCCTGCCCGGGTTTGGCTGACCCTTCTTAATGTATTTCAGATTAAGACTAAAACAAGCCACCTTTTAACTGTTCAACTGAGTACCAAACAGTAGCAGTGAATATTTATCAAACATCAAATAACAACATGATCAGATAACATACTTACCAATGAAAATCTAATTTCGAGCATTTCTTAAATTTCATTTGAATTTTTAAAACTCAGACATTTTTGAAAGTATAGAGGAATATATTGTCAGCATGCAATTTGATTGATTACAGTAACCCTTTAAGACAACAAATCAAATTATGACTATCTGAATATCTTTGTAGTAAAGGAATGACACTTCAAGAAACCATACGAAGAGGCAACATAGCATTTTGTTAAAGAGTTTGGGCCCTGGAATAAATAGGCCTGCGTTTGGGTCACAGCTTTACCATTTACTAGGTATGTGATGCTGGGCAAGCTACTCAACTGCCCTAACTAAGCCTCTGCCTTCATCTATGAAATGGGGACTGCAGAAGCTTCTTCATAGGGGAATCCCTGGGAGGATTAAATGTGATACATTTAAAGCAAAGTGTCTCCCACACTGCAAACTATGTGTTTCAAACATTAGGAGCAAAAAGGCTTTGAAACATACAGACTAGACAAGTAACTATTTTCTTTAAATTAAATTGTATAAAAGTAATGGACTCCATACCTATTTGTGTGTTTACTAATTGACCTACCCTCTGTTCTTTGGGGGAATAAATACATATTCTACTCATGGACCTGACTACATAGAGTTGCCCACATGAAAAGAAGCTTCTTGCAAAGCAACAACCACATTCCAACTTAGGGCTTATATGCAGCTATTTGTTTTCTTGGTCTAGTATCTTAGTTCTGGGGCCAGTCTTCCCCAGCTGCCAGTCATGGCTACCTGTGGCCAAATTTCAGTTTCATTCCATCTGAAGAACGATGGCTTATCTTTTCAAGACCCCCCCCCCCCCCCAGGGCAGAGCCTACATCTTCATACCATCCTAACAGGCTCTCCAAATTTGGTAAATATCTACCCAGTTATTTTCATGAGATGCGGTAAAGGCAAACAAAGACTCAGGAACTTCATTTCTAAAATATAATTTTTGGGGTGCCTGGGTGTCTCTGTCGGTTAAGTGTCCGACTTTGGTTCAGGTCATGATCTTGCAGTCCGTGGGTTCAAGCCCCGCATCAGGCTCTGTGCTGACAGCTTGGAGCCTGGAGCCTGCTTCGGATTCTGTGTCTCCCTCTCTCTCTCTGCCCCTCTGCCTCTCACACTGTATAAATAAATAAAAAAATAAATAAACATTAAGAAAATAAATAAAATATAATTTTGTTCATCTATGACCCATGTTATTCAAAAATAGATTTTATATGACAAAGTTCATTTATTTTTAACATATTAATAGTTTGGAGAATGATGATGAGACTTTGGATTTTTTCCATTGATATGTGCATGTCTCAAGCTCTGGGTGATGCATCTCTATAACTGTAGACATTGTCTTCTACCTGTGCTGTTACTTATTACTTTTGGACCACTAGTCCGTAAAGTGAAGGGGCCTATAGCCTGATACCTCTGCAGATATAGGATTCCCCAGAGCCAAAAATATAGGCACAGTGGCCATATTCACCTCAAGGGGACAAGCTCCTTGGGCTGAAGTATTGATGTACTTTAACCTTCCTTCATTTGTAGGGTTCCAAAGCTACTTGGAGTTCAGGAAAATGCACCAACCACTTGGCCATGCCAAGTTTTCCAGGCTCTTCTGGAAACTGTGGCCACCTCCAACAGAAGACCAGGTCACCAAGGAACCTTGAACATAATCCTCTAAAGCCACATTTAGGAGGAAAGTTGTCTGCTCCCACACCTGAAGTTACTGATAGGCTAGGCCAGTCCCTCTTGCATGATCAGGGTAGGATGTGTCCATGGGGAAATCAAATATCAGAGGTGCCCAGCACCCAAGTATGTGTTGCAGTATGGAAGGAAAAGTTGACCATTGACTAAGGTGCCTCCAACCAAGCTGCTTAGGCAAGGTGCTTGGTGATTTGGGTATATTATCTCATTTAATCCATAGCAGATCTTTGGAATTAGGCATTTTCCTCCTTGTTTAACAGCCGAGGAAGCTGAGGTTCAGGGAGGTTAAATCGATCATTTGCCCAAGTTCCTGCAGAGTCCAACCCAAGTCTGACCAATATATTCACACTCAGACCACTAGAAAAGGGCAGAAGGGGGTGTGCCAAAACTGTCCCCTGATTGCCTCTCTCCCCACACCGACCCCCTCCCCCCGCCCCCCGTCTCTTTCTCTCCAGGGTGCCAGAGTAATATGGCTGTTCTGTTCTGCTCTCAGTTTCCTAACTCAGAGCACTGGAGTCCTCTGCTTGGCTTGAATTCATTCTGAGCTGAGAGCTGGCCAGCCCTCAGCAACGCAGAGCCGTCCATCACTCATGTCTCAGGTTTGCTCCTCGGAGAGCTGGAGTTGACCACAACTGCTTTGGCACAGTTCCACTGTGAGGGAGTCACAGAACTGGCATTTAAGTCCGGAGCGGAAAAAACACCCCAAGCTTGTTCGTTTTTTCTGACAGGTGCTGGAGCCCATGAAAGGTCAGATTCCAGCTCGCAGTCACATCCTGGCTTAGCCGTCTCCAGGCACACAAAGGCCTGTCTGTCTCACCCGAGCGCAGGGAGTAAGGACCCAGGCCAAGGGCTTAAAATGGCCGCCTGATGGCCTGCGCCTGCTGATCCATTCCTTCACGGGCATTGGCCTAAATGAAGCATTGGGAAACCCAGCTGCCAAGGATGTGTGAAACAGGCGAAATGAAGAAGAATGCAGGCTTTTTTCTGATTTGTAATTGCAAGAGATATTAACCCCCCAGCAGCCCATGAATCCATACCCTGACGTCCAGCCTGCTGTGGCTCATTTGTAAAAGCCCTGGGATGTTTCTGTTTCATGTTCAAAGCCTTGCTGGCCTGGAAAATTGAGTGAGAGCTGTCTCTCCAAGCCCCAGCAAGGATGTTGAGAAAGGAAGGAGTTTGTTCTCTTCCTTGCTGATGCATCAGGGATAGCTCAGAATTGCGGTGTTATTGGAACAGAGGGTGTGTGTTTAAATGCACGTAGCACATGCTTTCAACCGGGAATGTTTGTTTTTGCAGGCTTTATGAAAACATCCCCCAATTCAAAATGGCTCCAGGGCCCCAAAGTCCTGTATTTTTTAAGTTCCTCATCAACAGCTGTAGGCTGAGGCTCTTCAACACCTTTAACTTCTTCAAAAGGTGGTCACTGTACCAGCTCTCCAGCCCTCTCTAGTCATGTGATTCCTTCCCTTCTCCTTCCCTCCCCAAAACTTTACACCAAACTGTGATACTGGCGAGGAGCCAAGGGACAGCGGCTACTGCATCTCACACTGTAAAGGAACATGGTCCTATAAGAACTTCATTTGAAAGCGCCTGTTAAATAGCAAGATCAGACTACCAATAAAATTCTTACAAAAGAAAAAGAAAAGAAATCTGCATATGGAATAAAAATAGTTGTTTTGGAATAATATTTTTCCCCACCAGTTGAGAATCTCACCCTAACTAGAAACTTTCTCAGTAAAACAAGCCACACACTGGAAGCTGGGGCCCCAGCCTCTCGTCCTAGCTGTGAGCCATGGAGTTGTTCTGGGTCCAAGTGTGTACATACCCAGATTACAGGGGAGCCCCAGGTTTCCAAGGGGGGGGAGGGTCAAGAAGTGCCCTGAGCACCAGCAGGAGGCTGACTACAAACTTCTTCCTTTGTCTACCCTTCCTCATTTGTCCTAAATGTGTCCCCAACCCCTAAAAGTCCTGTCTCTGCCACCTCAGTAAGGTTCCATCCTAGAAACTCAACCACTGGTTTAACTCAAAGAACTTTTGTTAGCGCCTCTGTGAAAAGGCAAGGCATCCGTGGGGACTATCCCACAGCCACTCTGTAATCAAGGCTCTCCATTTCTCACTGGGAAACACCAACACGACCCTAATAAACATACTGCAGGTCGCATCTACTATGGGCACATATTGTGCTAAGCTCTTTCCTACCATGATCATATGATTTCCCTACCGCTCTGTGAAGGAAGTAGGATTTATCCCATTTTATAGAAAAAGAGCCTGAGGCTCAGAGAGGACCCCTAATGTGGTGGAACTAGCACCTAGACCATATAAATCTGACACCAAAGACGGGGTGCTTAGCCACCATGCTGTAGGGCCTCTCATCAAGGCTATTAGGAATAAATAATCCCCAATAATCTTTTTAAAGACTGTAGTAGAAAACATTTTGCCTGAAATAACTGTCATTTATTGGGATCTCAGTATGTGCCTGGCACTGCTAGGAGCTTTGCATAAATCTCTTCTAACATTCCTGCAAGGTAGCGAACATGCTTCCATGTTATGTCAATGGCTTGATAGACATGAGAGACAAAGCAAAACCCTGAGCTTGATCCCAGAGTAAGAGGACTCTGGCAATGCAGCTGGACTACATACAATATAAATTTGGCAGCATTCAAACAACTTACTGCTCCATCCTGTTATTTATTATTATCAGAAATAATAACTGGCATTTATTGAGCATGGAATACCACATGCTTTAGGGTTCCCATCCTGGTAGGTTTGTGGTCCTGCTTTAATGATGTCAACTTTCCAAAAATGTGATTCTTGTGATTTCCCAGACTGCCTGGAGCTCCGTGTGTGTGTGTGTGTGTGTGTGTGTGTGTGTGTGTGTGTGTATTTGCACATACCGGCTATGTGTCTGTCACACTGCAGGGAGCTTTTCCTCATTTAAACAGCCAATTAAAACCCACTTTGGCACTTAACGCATGTCACTGCTTCTAGGCACTCAGCTGCCTTCCCAGCAGGCCTTTAATTTGATAAAGAGCTTCTAATAACGACTAACAGAGCCCCAGTAAGTTAATTAAACCTTGTCCTTTATTTTGCTTTCAAGGTGTACCCTCCCTGTAAAAGACCCAAGGTTTGTGCTTGCAAATGACTTTAGACAATGTTCCATGCTTCAATGAGAAAAGTATGTCTGTCATGTCCTGGCAAGTTACACTTAAAGTCTCAATTTCAGCATCATGTCAGGCTTTAACAGAGGCCAGAAGCAGATGGAAAAAACCTCTGCACCCAATTGTATGGAAGCCAGAGTTAGCAATGGAAGATGAGTTTCCTCTGAGAGTATAATGCTGAAAGACGACCTGGCTGTCATACTGAACTCCATTTATCCCATTTCTTTAAAGTAATCTGAGAGTCCAGATGGGTTGTATAAACAGAAGAGGAGGTTCCTGGGAGTTCACTAGCTTAATGAAGCCCGTATGTTTGACTCATGTAATAAGTATTTAATCATGCTGATGAAATTCATTTAAACCTCAGCCACACACGCTGTTGCAAAGCCCTGATAATGCCCTACATCACTCGTGCTAGCCACGCTGGAGCAAGATATGCGAAACAGAAAGTTGGTGATGTTTCACATGGTAAGTGGACTTTGGAGGGTAGTGCAGGGGAAAAGATAGTGAGCCATGAGAAGCTAATTTGTAGCTCTATTCCTACGCCCATGGTGAGGTGCTAAAGGCTGCGTAATGACTCACGTATCCACTCTTCTTAATTTCTGAGTCGCCTATGAGAGAAGACACATCAGTTGAGAAGCTTTCTGCTGCCAGTAACAGCAACCCCCCAACTCAACCAACTCAAACAATCTGGAAGTTTTCTGAATGCCCATAATTAGAAGTCCTGATATAAAGTGCTGTCAGACCCAGGTAATTCAGCTTGATCACATCACTGAAGACTCAAGTCCTTCCCCTGTCTCTCTTCTGCAATCCATGATGTGTTCAGTTGTCCACTGACCAGCTGCTTCCACGACCACAAGATGGCTGCCAGTACTACATCAAAGTGGAATGTGAATTACTGCAGTCCATTCATGTCCAGTGGAAGGGGAGAAGTCATTCATTCCTTTATTAGTAAAGAAAACTTTTCTTAAAGTGCCCATTCCCATCCATAATATTTGTTGCTCACAAGCCAATTGCTGACATGGGGATAGGATCACCATTATTGGCTTAGACTATTATCTCTAAGCAGCAATAGGTAGTGCTGGACGAGAGCCAGCTCAGGCCAGTTTGCAGGAGCTGATAGTGCATGTCTCTTACCAACCCCCTCCATTCAGTGACCTCACGTTGGTAGCTTGAAGCTGGCCACAACGGGCATATTTATCCCACAGGAATTGGCAGACGCTACATACAGGGCTCTTTTCCTAGAGCCTGTTGATAAGCATTTATGAATACATCACAGCTACGGGGTCACCTTCCTTAAGGCTGGATGCCAGAACAAAACCGGGGTTCTTTTAGCCAGAAAGAAAAATAGGGGCATGGATGCCAAATGAGCATTCAACAATATCTGTCTGAGAAGGGTTCAGCTGCCCATTCATTTTCTCCAGAAAACACAGCACTTGGTTGGGATGCCTGGGTGGCTCAGTAGGTTAAGTGTCTGACTCTTGATTTCAGCTCAGGTCAGAATACCGCGGTTTGTGAGTTCGTGAGCCCTGCAACAGGCTCCATGAGCACGGAGCCTGCTTGGGATTCTCTCTCTCCCTCGCTCTCTGCCCCTCCCCTCATCCCCACACATACCTGTGCACATACTCTCTCTCTCTGAATAAATATATATTTTTAAACTTCTAAAAACATTAGAAAACACATTACTTGAAAGCAAGTGGCTTTCAAAATATCCTAAAAGAACCTACTCAGGTAGGAAGCACTTTTCTGTTGGTTGGCTTCATTTTTCTGCCAAAATTGAAAAGCTTGTCTAAGAAAGTTTCCTTTTGTCTGAAATGGTTCTCCGCACTTAGTGTATTTCACGCTCAGCTAGGAGGATCTGTGAAAATCGCGGCTTCCTGGTAGCTTCCCAGGTGATCTGATTCACCGGGTCTGGTGAGGGGACCAGGAAGCTATATATATATATTTTTTTAATTTTTTTTTCAACGTTTATTTATTTTTGGGACAGAGAGAGACAGAGCACAAACGGGGGAGGGGCAGAGAGAGAGGGAGACACAGAATCAGAAACAGGCTCCAGGCTCTGAGCCATTAGCCCAGAGCCTGACGCGGGGCTCGAACTCACGGACCGCGAGATCGTGACCTGGCTGAAGTCGGACGCTTAACCGACTGCGCCACCCAGGCGCCCCCAGGAAGCTATATTTTTAACAGACATTCCTTTCTACCCCTCAGTGATTCTGAGGCAATTTGTCTAAAGAGAACTTCCGTAAAGCAAAAGAAAGTCTTCCCCATGATGGTCTAACTCAGAGGTTGGCCAGCTATAGCCCACAAGCTAAGAAAGATTTTTATATTTTTTAATGGCTTATAAATATTAAAAGAAGAATGCTGTTTTCTGATGTTAAAATAATATGAAATGCAAATTTCAGTGTCCACATTACAGTTTGACTGTAACACAGTCACACATTTGTTTATGTGTTGTCTGTGGCTGCCCTCATGCTATAATGGCTGAGTTGAGGAGAGTTGCAACAGAGATCATATGGCCTGCAAAGCCTAAAGTATTTACTATCCTGGCCCTTTACAGAAAAAAGTTTGCCAATCCCTGCTCTAACATATTCCATTCAGTGGAAGAACCAATCGAATGAGAAAGACTTTCTCTATCAATTCCCTAGCAGAGGGGTTCCCAACTGGTTAAGTAGAAGCCACCAGCCACATCAGAGTCCTGCAGCCCGGAATCATTCTGTGGCTTCATTTGCTCTGTCTCAAAGATGGCTAACAATGGCCAGATGCCTTTCCCTTTGACTGCTAAAGGGCTCTAGATGGTGTGTAAAGCAGGTAGTGGAGCTTTCTTAGCTATATGCTCCAACTCATACAAAACCAGTAACCATCATGCCATTTCCCATGGTGCCTCTACCCTATACACACCATCGTGCTTGCCCATGGTTGAGGTCAGTAAGGAGCAGATACAAACACATATGACACATGGCCTCTGTCCTCCTAGAACTTATGCTTTAGCTTGAAAGAAAATACAGAAAACCTCCACGCAAGGCAAAAACAGTAGTGCTTCCATTTCAAGCTGTGGAACTTTTCTCAAACAAAGTCAGAAATGTGGTCAACCATTAGCCATCCTAAGTCAGGGCTCTGTGGAGTCAATGTCTTCCATGAGGGAGGGATCCACAAGGCAGAGCTGTAGGCCTTCACTAGAGATCCCAGAAAGTTCCATTCAAAGAGTATTTGTTGGCAGAATGTCCCTGATGAGTAGAACACAGAATGTGAACTCAAGGAAGAAGGGAACTCAGAAGTGGGGGCTGAACAGGGACCAAGGAAGAATGCACAGAGAAGATGGTATTTGAGAATATCTTAAAGAGGAGGTCATAGAAGCATCAGACGAAGGACATAGAAGCAAGAAAGTTTAGGATGACTGAAAAGAATAATGTATCTCCTGCTAAGGTTGGACTAGGGTGATTAGGCTGTGAAGGGAAGTCAGTGTAGAAGGCCCTTAATGCCAGAGTCAGAAATTGGCACTTAATTCCATAGAAAAGGAGGAACAGTTTTTTAATGTATGTTTTGCACTAAAATATAACATATAAAAAAGGGGCACAAAACACAAGTGAATTTTCATCAAGTGAGAACATCCAGGTAACCAGTAGTTCTATTCCCTGCAATACCCCAGCCTGTGGGAAGTCTCCTCATCCAGGTATATAATTAATAGTAACAATAATCATTATGAGTTACATTTATATAGAATGTTATGATTTATAAATATATTTACATGCATTATTTAAGCCCCCAAATTATGTGATAGATATTACCATTGTCCTTGCATTGCAGAGGCATAAAGCAATATCACATGAGTATTAAGTAGAAAAATTTAGATTCTTTGTACCCTCACTCCACTAATGGTGCAATCACTAAAATGGTGTTGTAGATGTATATTTATTCAAATAGAAACATGGTCAAAATATACTATGGAGTTGGGACACCTGGTGGCTCAGTCAGTTAAGCGTCCAACTCAGCTCAGGTCATGAGCTCATGGTTCATGAGTTTGAGCCCCACATTGGGCTCACTGCTGTCAGCCTGTCAGTGCAGAGCCAGCTTCAAATCCTCTGTTCCTCTCTCTCTGGCCTTTCCCTGCTTGCGTTCTCCCCCCCACTCCACCCCCGACCCAACATACACAAAATATATATACACTATGGAATTAAAGAAAACAGGCTACAGAACAGCCATATAGTATATCACTTATGGAAAATATTATGGGGCAGTGGAATATACTAGAGCCAGACCATCTGCATTCAAACTCTGGCTCTGAAATTTACTGGCTATGTGATTTCTATAGACTGAATATTCTGTAACCCCCAAATTCATTTGTTGAAGCCCTAGTCCCCAGTGCAATGATATTTGGAGATGGAGCCTTTGGTGGGTAATTAGGAGCAGAGGAAACCATCACAGCTAGTGGCTGCCTAGTGGCCGAGAGGGGCAGATGGTGTCTCTGCTTCATCCCTGCTAATATTCTGGGAAATTGATTGCTTTATCTGAACAGCCTGGGTTTAGCTACTTGGCATTTTGACTAATTTACCTAGTGTTCCTTAAATATCTGAATTCTGATAAGCCTTGTGGTAGGAGGCAGTATAATTCACTTATTAAGCACGTGAGCATTGGAGTCATGTGTAGAATCCTTGGCTCCCCCAATTACTGGTATGATCTTGAATAATTATCATCACAGGAAGCTCAGTTTCCCTGTCTACAGAGGATGCAGAAAGGATTCAGTGAGATGATGTCAAGTACTTAGCACAGTGCCGGATGGAAAATAAGCACTCCAGAGGGGCTGCATACGTTACTGATCACCCACAATGTGCCATCATCCCAAGAGGAGGGTCCCCTGAAACAAGCACAGTAGGTGCCTTCCCTACAACCCATGAGGCCTCAAAGCCTCCCAGAGTCTCCAGCGCACACTTGTGCTTAGCTCTGCTGAAAGAAGAGGTACAGGTGGGCTGCACCATCGAGGCCACCAGAGACCAGAGGGGTGGCAGCCACATACACAGCCTGGCAAACTGAGAGAAGCAGCCCTGGCCTTCCTGAGACCTGACATAGCCCGTGGCTGGCTGCCACATTTGGAGCTGAAACCCAATAGGCCTGGCTTATGTCAGTTTTTCTGAGCAGAATGCAGGGGGGCTGCTGTGGGTGAGAGCAGGGGTCTTGGTGCTGGATTGCCTACCCTTCCTCCCACTTGCCAATGCATGGTGGACAGGAAGGGGCCTAACCTCACAGGGTGGTTGCTCTTGCTTTTTGCTTGAGATTTTCTGTAGATGCCTGCTTCTACCTGGTAAACACCCAAGCGCCCCCTGTGGGTTTGAGTGAATGAAGGTTCTTTGCCAAGGAACTCTGGCTTCCAAAGCTGGCAATGCTGGGAGGTACTTCCCAACCTCCCTCCTACTCTGTCTTAGCTGTGTCTCTGCCACGCCCCAGACCTTGAGGACACCAATGCCCTGATGCAGCACAAGAGTAACGCCGGGGCACCTAAAAACAACAAAGAAGTAAATGCCATTTTCCTGTTCCCTCTTTGACTTCTTGGAGCAAAGGGATGATTTTGAAAAAGCTCAAGGCCCATTTATTGTACAGCACAAACATAATGGGTTCAGGGTACTAGCTGCTTGGTGACAGCATGAAAAGGGCCACTCTCATCACTGTTATACTTTTATGGAAGGAAACCCCGATCCCCTCCATTTTCATGCCAAGAAATCAAACAAAGACTTGTGGGTTCTCAGGGAAGGTAAAAAGGAGGTAGGAAGGAGAGAAAAACTTGACTTCAAAGTTTTGAGCCAGGCCTGCCACAGATGGATAGTAGATCCTGGCAACCAATGAAGCTGTAGTAAGAGAATGATGACTGGTGCTGTGGCCCAAGTGTCACACAAATAGCTGAAACTGCCAGCAAAATAGATGTGGCTACTGACCAACAGCCACCCATCCCCTGACAGCAAGTTCTGTAGGGAGATAGACAAGTGGAGTCTCTCTGTCTTTGTCATCAAACCCATAGTGCCCATGGTGGTATGAGATCTATTTTTTCTGGGACAAGGGGGCAGAAAGAAGAAAAGGAAAAAATGACTGGCTCACTATGGATTCATAAATCACTGGAAGGGAGAGACCTTGCCTCGTGAAGTTGGAGATTCTACCTGGCACCATCCTGATGGTGAGCCTGGGTGTCATAAATCACCATGGCTCTGCCCACAACAGCCCTGCCTACTGTCCCAGTGCAAAGATGATGGTTATTTTGCTGGCTCTGGAGCAGGTGTCTGACAGCCCATGGACACAAGCCCATTCTGTGTGTTTTCCCTTGAGTGTGATGGGGGATAGAGGAGAGTGGATAGCTGTCCCTGGGAACCTGGGAACTTGGCCCAGTGGCCTGGCAGAGCTGGAATGTCCTTGGCCAGCTCTTTGTGAGCAGTCAGAGACAGTCAGGAGATGAATCTCATGATCAGATGACTTAGGCTTGCTGGAGTATTTCCCTCAGGTTTTGGAATCATCTGAGGTCACTTGAGTGTCCTTGCTATTCTTGTTGGGTCCCTCAGGTAGCTCTCTGAGATCTAACTGATTAGCTTGTGTTGAATGTTCAGCTCAGGTTGGCTTGCCCAAGAAGTAGATGTCAAAATACACTTTTAATAACCACCTCATTGCTGCATCAATCAAGGAGGGGCCAGACACAAAAAGTGAGAGATTACAGATAGCAGTTGTCCCCCTCCCTATCACCCTGGAAGAGCTACATGTATCCCTGCCCGCCCCCCCCCCACCCTTCACCCCTGTCAGAACCACCTCCCTGCTGGTACACCTGCAATGGCCCTTCCATCTGGCAAACACTTCATAGTGCTACAAGGTGCTGTTCAAATGTCCCGTCTTCTGGGAAGCCTTCTGTGACACCTCTGCCACCTCATACCACCAAATGCCAGAAAAACAACAAGAGAACCCTTCTTTCTTCCATTTGCTTAATAAATTATTTTTAAGTCCCTACCATGTGCCAGATGCTGTCAAAAACAAGATGATACAGTCTCTGCCCTCATGGTGCTTAGTCTGTTGTGGATTTGGAGAGATAATAAAATATAAATAAATAAGATGGTCACACTTGATAAATGCTTTAAAGGAAATAAACAAGAAACCTAGAGCAAATAATAACAATTAAAGTTGCTAGGTTACCATAGATGGGGCAATAGAGGAAGGCCTCTTTGAGGAAATGATATTCAGTAGAAGCTAGAAGTTGAAAAGCAGCCAGTGGTATATAGTTCAAAGGGGACAAAGTGTACAGAGAGACCAGTGAACAAGCTCATGCAGTCAGACTTAGATCACACAGGGCCAGTAGCCATGGGAAGGAGTTGAGTGGCCGTCCCTACTCAGGGTCCTTCAATCATTTAGTATTTTACCCCATTTTGGCAGGCATTCTGTGACACTCTTCCCATTGATTTAGTTTCCTACCTTCCAAGTGTGAACCTTTCAAGGGCAAGGTTGTGTTTTGTTCATGACAGTATCTTTGGCACTAGCCCATTCAATGCATCATGGATGGATGAGGTGGGCATTGATCCCTGACCACCTGTGTAGATTTCATACCTATCTGTTCTCTCTCCTTTCTCTTCCTTTTCCAAGGTAAGAAAGAAGCTCTAGTTGGATGAAGGAGTTGCTGAGCCAAGTGGCCAGAGTAACTGACCTACCCTTCGTCCTGAGATAACCCTGGCACCTGAGACACAAAGTCCACAGGACTGGAACTGTTGGAAACTCTAAGCACCTTTCCAGCTGCTGGCAATGCCAAGGGTTCTCAGCAAGACTGAGCACCTTTTATGGACTCATCTTTGTTTTGAATGCATGCCGGAAACTAATGATGAGTTCCTGCCCATTGTTGAAAAATTGTTTCCATATAAAAAGTCTGATAAAAACAAATCAGGTAATATATGCTTATCACATGATTCTATCTGTGGCAAGAAGCACTGATCATAGGTACACTTTTGTATTTCAGTTTAACACACATTACTCTGCCAGGCCCTCTCTTCAGAGAGCTTACAGTCTGCTTAGACATAAACAAGCTTGTAAACAAGTAAATGCTAGAAAGTATTTTCATTGCTATGATGTGGGGCATTAGCTCAGTTTACAGATGAGATGATCAAGTGTATCTGGGGAAGAAAGGGAGAGTAGGGGACATTGGAAAGGCTTCTATTTGATAGGAAGTGAGTATATATTGATCAGGCAGATGAGAAAGTGTCTTTCAGGTAGAGGGAGCGGGGTAAACGAGGAGGGGAAAGGGTTAGAAAGGATATATTGCATTAGCTGTATGTGTGTTTGGCAAAGCTCAGTGTTGGAGGCTGGGGAGAGTGGAGGGGGTGGGGCAGGTTATAGAGATTTGTGCGCTGGCCTTCAGAGCTTAGACTTAATCCTGTTGGCATACGGAGCCTGTGAAGAGTTTTAAGTAGGACAGAGGGTATAGAGGTCATATTTACCCTAGGGAAAGAGTGCTGGGGTGGCCGTGTGGAGATGAGAGGAGAGGAGACCAACCCAGGAGGCCAGGAAATCAGTCCAGGAACAAGTGAGAGCTATCACTGGGTAGAAGCTGAGGGCTGAGGGCTGCCTGGGTGGTTCAGTCAGTTGAACATTCAACTCTTGATTTCAGCTCAGGTCATGATCCCAGGATTGTGGGATCAAGCCCTTTGCTGGGGTCCATGCTGAGTGTGGAACCTGTTTGGGATTCTCTCCCTCTCTCTTTCTCTCTCTGCCCCCTTCCCCCACTCTCTCTCTCTCAAAAAAAAAAAAAAAAAAAAAAAGCTGAGGGCTGAAAGAGAGGGAAGATTCTGAAGGTGTGAAGGAGCTGGAACCTATAGAAAGCTGCTTTGAATGGACAAGGGATTTCACCTCTGCTTTCCCCTGATGGTGAACAGTGGTAGCAGAATAGAGGGGAGTAGATTTGGCAGGAAATTCATCCCATTTTGAAAAACTTGAGCTTGACATACTCAGTCCCAGATTTATACCTGGGCTCCTGGGCCCCCACCCTGGGCTTCTCACCTTGGGAGCCCCATTCTAGCCCTTCCTGGGTCACATTGCTTTCCATGAAGCAATGACAAGCCTGTGGGACCAAGGGGACATGCCCACCTAGATGCAGTGACACCTCCTTCTAGACCTTGACCGTAACCTGAGAATTCCTTGCCCAAATAGCCCCAGTCTGTGGCCTCTTCCAGGTCTGTGCTCACATGAGTGGCTTGACTTGCACACTTTGGTCCCAGGCAGCGGCTAAGGGGCAGCTGTTTGGCAGAGATGGAGCGTGGTTGTGAGTTCTTCACACACACCTGTGTGCAAGGCCTCTTGGGGTCTGGGACAGGGGAAGGGTTTGGAAGAAAAAGAGCCTCTATTGGTCTCCCACAAATATTAGGGACAGACCTAGGGGTAACCTATAGGGTTATTTTCTTGGTGTCCAGAAATCGCTTTTCTAGACTAGTTACAATATCTGCAACCCCACCCTCGGGGGCGGGGCCGGCCCCCGCCACAAGTTGGTCTGACTCAGTTTCCAGACAGCTCATCATCTTGGTTACTTCTTTTGACCGGGCTCTGTTCTGTAGAACTAGAGATTCAGGTTGCTGCTGCATAAACTCTACAGTCAGGGACAACCACGGAGCTCGGATTCAGTTACACGTAACCACTCCCCCAAAACACTGATGGATGTAGAGGTGACTCAGGAATTAGGTTGGGGGTGGGAGACAGAGTGGCTGCCCCAGGAAGGGTTTAGAGCTATACAGCTGTAATTCAGGGGAGGGATAATGAGCACAGAACCAAGAGGAAGAGAGGCTGAGCACATGCATCTCCTATGGCTCCATAAAAGACAAAGACATACAAAGCAGAAAGGGAGGGCCCATTTCACTTTCAAGGCCGAGGTGCTAACCCAGACATCTCTGCAAAGTCTTCCTTTTGTCTCTTTCATGAAAACACATGGGTCCCCCTCTCCCTTTCCCTCTGCTCTGATTACAACACAGCACCTTCTGCGGAGCAACAGCCATCTGGATTATCTTCTCTGTCTGGTCATCTCTTCCACTCATCGTCTTTTTAATAATCTCATCTGAAAACATATCCTTTTCCATTTGTCTCCTAATGGCTCCCTCCTCCACAAATTTCTCTCTCTTCCTCACTCTTTCTCTCACCTGATTATTGTTACTTTATAGAACACTGGGGGAAAGACTGCCTAAAAAAAACATGCACTGTAAAGTAAACGCATATGGCCACGTCTCTGAATCATCCAGATCTACACCAGCTGTGTAACTTCACAGGTCCACCTGTTTCCTTGTGCACAACCCAGCGGCCTCATGATGTGGGTACTGGCTTAAGAGCTACTCTGTTAATGTCAGGAGCTTCTTGTGCATGGTTAACCTTAGATCATGGTGATTAATCAGCCCACAGCCTCGGTAGATCACCCAAACCTAGTTTCCTGGCCGGGCAAACAGGAGCACTGCTCCAGCCCAAGCAGGGAGCAGATAATAATTCCAGGCCATCCCAAGGTGCCTGACATCAGCGTCCCCATGGTGTTTCATAAGCCCCGACGACTCCTCACCATGGCTTTGGGGAAAGTGGGAGATCCTCTCATTTTACCACCCCATTGCCTTCCCTGGAAATGAACACTCTCCCCACTTTGAATCTTGTCTCAGATAAAGGAGGGGAAACAACTGCATGTATCAAAAAAGGTCAAGTCTGGCCTTAAAGAAAAGGGTGCACAGTCGGCCTCATTCCACAAGAGCCCTTTGCAGTTCCTTTTAATTAGCTTGTTTTGTGTTCCCCTCAGGTAGGGAGAGCCCAGGATCACTCTGTCAACAGCTCTATCTATAGCAGGACCCCGGGCAGGCCCAGCCTTCACCCCAGCCTCTCTGCTTGCACGGTGCTCGCTGACCCTGCAGCTCAGCTGTGAGAATCAATCATCTCCTTCCAGAACTCATCATTCAGCAGCTGCAGGGCCTCAGCTATTTTTATCGCCCCAGGAAACCGGTGGCCAAGGACGTGCTGGGCTACCTTTGCGGGAGGTGTTGCTGTAGAAAGCTACGGGTTGTCAGGGCAGCTGATCCTCTGCCTCAAGGTTAAATCCAAAGTGCCTGACCTGGAACAGGAGAGCACTTGATCTTCTTCCACTCTGCAATAGTGAAAGCACCCCTGAGGCTTCCGCTGGGGAAGCAGATGTCCCAAGTAGGGAATGAGCCCAGGGACACTGTGGAAGGGCGGGGGATGGGGGAGCGAGGGGGGAGGAAAGGAGGGTAGACAAGTGTGTGCATGTGCCCGGGCTTCTGTTACCCAAACAGGGAGATCAGAAATCATAACATCTAGGGCAGCTGGCCTCAATCATCGCACCATTCCAGCCAGGGAACACCCATCTCACTGCATTCCCATCAACAACCAACACTTATAGGGCACTTTCTATGTTTTGGGCCTGGATGGGGTCTGGGGATCCAGGGTCTGCCCTGGACTTGTCCAGAGGTGAGAGAGGCCAATCAAACAGAACATCACCAACCCCCCGAGAGCCCCTTACTCTCCAGTCTGCCCATCACCCCAGTTCCTTTGCCCAGCCTGAGTTTATAACTATCTTTCTGCTTTGTTCCCAAGGGAGGAACCAGTGCAGTGTAAGAGCAGGTGACGCAAAGCATTTTATATTTGTAAAGGTTCACCCGATACCCTAAACAAGCTCCTTCAGCATAATCCTCTGAGGTAAGTCAGTATTTTTAGTCTGCTTAAAAATAGTCTGAACAGCCAGAGTCTCAGCTGCTGGTGCACATGTGTGCTTTGCTCACAAAGCGGGAAAAGCAGAAACTCACCAATGTCCTGACAGAGCGAAGGGTGACAGCCTCAGATTCCCTAGATGTCTTCCGTCTCCATAAAGGAAAGAAGGGGATCTGTAAAGGAAAGAAGAGCTATGAGGCTCTGCTTGTGTGCACTCCTGACACCTTTGGGAGGGAGAAAGCAGACTGAAGGGACTGGATGATGGAATAGCTGAAGCCCTGATCCCCTCCAGGCTCCAATGAGGGAAAGAGAAACAAGTTTGGTGGTACCAGAGACCCAGTTCCCTATTGAATGGGGAGAAAGGCTCGTGTACCCAAAGTTACCCTGGTCTGTTGAGGAATAACTAAGAGGAATGGCTGGGGCAGCATATCCAAGGTAGAATAAGAGATACCATAGGGAGGGGTGCCTGGGTGGCTCAGTGGGTTAAGCCGCGGACTCTTGATTTTGGCTCTGGTCATGATCTCACAATTCGTGGGATTGAACCCTGTGTTGGGCTCTGTGCTGGCAGTACAGAGCCTGCTGGGATTCTCTCTCTCTCTCTCTCTCTCTCTCTCCCACTCTTTCTGCCCCTCCCCCACTCTCTCTCTCGAAATAGATCAATTAAAAAAAAAGATACCCTAAGGAATGTTATGTCTCCAAGAGCAGGAGGCAGGGTGTGAGAACGTGTGTGCTTACATGAGTCACTGGGCATCCTTGCCTGGGTGGGGCAGCAGGACCAGAGGTTCTGAGAGGTTTGTAGACTACCCCAGGGCTCTGAAGTCCAGCCAGGCCTAGAACACCCTCAGTGCCCCGGGCTTTCTGTGGCTGTAACTGACCAGATACTTTACTGCCCTGAAATAGTCTCTCCCACAGCCAATGACAAATTAGCAAATCATTTAAAGAACAGTCACTTGACACTCTTCATTTACAGCTGTGTGCAAATTGACATAACCTTTCTGGAGGACAATTTGGCAATTAGTATTGGACCTTAAAAACATTCACACCCCTTAAGCTAATCATTTCTGCTTTATAAGTTTCCCTAAAGCAAAGAATTCCCAACAATAGTGAAATGAGCTTTATTGTTCATCATTGAAGAGTGAAATGAACAATGGTGCATCTATTTAATAATGATACGTCTTAATGATATGGGCAAGTGCGAAAAATATAATATTTGATTTTAAAAGGCAGGATGAAGACTATAGACAGTATGATCTCACCATTTTTATTACTATAACAGTTCTATAAGAAGAAAGGTCCTTAAGAAAATTTCTTCATAAGCCACTTGTATTAGAAGGGAGACCTTGAGGTTGGGTATTGAACAGGTGCAAAGCAACAGAGAAGCTATGGGGTATCTGGTGATGACTGTGGGGAGAAAGGGGCATGGAACCAAAGGAGGAACAGGGAGCTGGTGGGCATGATTCTGAGACTTCCCAGAGTAAAGCAGCCAGAGATATTCTACACTGGGAGGCTGCTTACAAGTCATGCAGATGTCTGGTTTTTCATTTGAAGGTGCCACTGTGGCCACAATCAAAACATCAACTCTATATCCACCTGAAATTTTCAAGAAAGTCCACTTCATCAGTAGATGCTTTGCGTGAGTGGACATTTGGGGTAGAAGTCCAGAGAAAGACTTACTATCCATCTAAGTCTGTGAAATGCAGAACACAATTAAAATGTCTGTAGAGGGGCACCTGGGTGGCTCAGTTGATGAAGCGTCCACTCTTAAATTTTGGCTAAGGTCATGATCTCATGGTCGTGAGATTGAGCCTCATGTCAGGCTCTGTGCTGGGCATGGAGCCTGTTTGAGATTCTCTTTCTCCTTTTCCCTCTGCTCCTCCTAGCTTGCTTTCTGAATGAATGAATGAACGAATGATTTAATGAATGAATAAATATCAAATGTCTGTAGAAATAGATGCTTTGGGGCAGTTAATCCAGAAGACATAAGACTCTCTGGAATTTCTAGAAATACTGGGGAGGACTTTGGACTTCTGGCATATATGCCACAGGTTTGAGCCTTTCCGGGAGTGCAAGATGCTGGGAAATCTTGCTAATATCATGCTTGCACACTTTCATGTATACACACACACACACACACACACACGCACACGCACATAGGACTGAAAGAAGCAGTTCCAGGATTTCAACAGTGGTTACTTGGGTTTATGACAACCTTTATTTTCCTTTCTATGCAGCTTAGAAATTTCTAGCTCATATATAATAAATATACTTTTTATAATTTTTCAAAAAACAATAAATGTAAATAGTGCAGCCATTCCATGTGGCATTTGGAGTGTTTGTGTTTTTCTGTGGGTTGATGAGAAGCCCGGTGGGCCTAGATCCCATCATATATACTGACTCTTCATGTAACTCAGAGCATGCCCATATACTTACAACCAAAGACCACATGAAACCCCCAAGCTGGAGCTCTGGGACATGCCAGACACATTCTGGTCTTTTCTGCAGCCCAAAGGATCCTACAGCTCACATCAATAGGTCTGTGAAAGAGAACCTGTTTCCCTGCAAATGGAGGCACAATTACAGTTGGAAGGCTATAATCCACCACCGTCTCCTGGTTTCTCTGCTTTCCCTTGATCTCTGTCTATATGTGTCTCCTAAAAGCGTGCAAGTAAAATATCATTCCACACGGATTTGTATCTTTGAACATATTTCCTTTCCTTATGGTAGAGAGAAACCCTACACTTCTGGATTTGTTCTCTTTTCTCTGTTCTTCCATTGAAGGGAAATCCTGCATATAGTAAATACAGATAAAAAGACACCCAACCCATTTCACGGAACTAGAACAAATAATATTAAAATTTGTATGGAAACACAAAGAACGCTGAGTAGTCAAAGCAATCTTGTAAAGGAACAAAGCTGATATCGCAATCCTGTATTTCAAGATATACTACAAAGCCATAGTAATCAAAACAGTATGTTACTGGAAAAAAAAATAGACAACAAAAGAGAGCCCAGAAATAAACCCATGTTTACATGGTCAATCTACAACAAAAGAGGCAAGCATATACAATGGGGAAAAGACAGTGTCTACAATGAACGGTGCTGGGAAAACTGGACAGCTACATGCCAAAGAATGAAACTGGACCACTTTCTTACACCATACACAAAAATAAATTCAAAATGGATTAAAGATCTAAATGTGAGACCTGAAATCTTGAAACTTGTGGAAGAAAACATTGGCAGTAATTTCTTTGACATTGGCCTTCACAACTTTTTTTTCAATGTGTATTTATTTTTGAGAGAGAGTGCACACATGAACAGGAGATGGGCAGAGGGAGATGGTGAGGGAGAATCCCACCTGGGATCTGTGCTGTCAGCACAGAGCCCAATGCAGGACTCGAATTCACAAACCATGAGATCATGATGTAAGCCAAAGTCGGACACTTAATCCACTGAGCCATCCAGGCAGCCTGTGACATTTTTTCTAGATGTCTCCTCAGGCAAGGGAAACAAAAGCAAAAATAAACTATTGGGACTACACTAAAAAGGCCTTTGCAAAGTAAAGGAAACCATCGACAAAATACAAAGGCAACCCACTGAAAGAAGATATTTGTAAATGATGTATCTGATAAAGGGTTAAATCCAAAGTACATAAAGAACTTAACACCAAAAAAGCCCAAAAAACATAAAACAATCCAATTAAAAAATGGGCAGAGGACATAGACATTATTCTGAAGACAACACACAGATGGCCAACAGACCCATGAACAGATGCTCAGTATCACTCATCACGAGGGAAATGCAAATCAAACCACAGTAAGGTATGACCTTACAACTGTCAGAAAGGCTAGAATAAAAAAGACAGGAAACAACAACTATTGGTCAGGAGTAGAGAAAAAGGAACCCTCATGCACTGTTGGGGGGAATGTAAACTGGTGCAGCCACTGTGGAAAAGAATATGGAGGTTCCTCAAAATATTAAAAATAGAAGTACCATATGATCCAATAATTCCACTACCGGGTATGTACCCCCCAAAATGAAACTCATCATCATTGATAGATGAGTGGATGAAGAAGATGTGAGGTGTGTGTGTGTGTGTGTGTACATATCCCATATATGTACAAAAAATGGAATATTAGTCAACCATAAAAAGGAATGAGATTTTGCCATTTACGACAACATGGTTGGACCTAGAGGATATTATTCCATGTGAAATGAGTTAGACAAGAAAACTCTTACAAATACGGTATGATTGTATGTGGAATCTAAAAAGCAAAACAAATGAATAAACAAACAAAAAGCAGACTCAGGGGCGCCTGGGTGGCTCAGTTGGTTAAGCATCCAACTTCGGCTCAGGTCATGATCTCGTAGTTCATGAGTTCAAGCCCCGCATCAGGCTCTGCGCTTACAGTTCAGAGCCTGGAGCCTGCTGCAGATTCTGTGTCTCCCCCTCTCTATGCCCTTCCCTCCCTCATGCTCTCTCTCTCAAGAATAAACATGAAAAAAAAAAAAAAAGAGCAGGATCAGACCCACAGATACAGAGAACAAATTGATGGTTGCCAGAGGGGAGGAGATTGGGAGATGGACAACATGAATGAAGAGGAGTGGGAGATACAGTCTTGCAGTTATGGAATGAATAAGTCACGGGGATAAAAGGTACAACATAGGGAATATAGTCACTGGTACTGTAACAGTGTTGTATCATCACACTTGTGGTGAGGACAGTATAGTGTATAGACTTGTAGAACTACCATGTTGTACACCTGACACTATACTTCAATCAAAAAAAAAAAAAAAAAGACAATCAACCCATATGCCCGTTGCACCTTTGGGTGGGCAAAGCAAATATTTCTTAGATGATAATATATACTATCACACTTAGAACTTTTCTACTATTGCCTTTGTGGAGATCTGAAAATATTTCACTGCCCAGCCATTAATCCTCAAACCAGTTTGAGGAAAAAGAGAGGAAACTGGGGAATTTTGTTTGCAATGTCCTTTTTCTAGTTGGTGCCCTTAAACTTTTTTGACTGTGGCCAACTTAGGCTTGGCATGAGACCCCATAGCCTATGATCTTCTGCCTGTTCTCTCTTTCCAAAAGAAAACAAACAAAACTCAGTAGTAAAAAAACAAAACAAAACAAAACCTTAGAGTAACAAGAATTTTTAATTCACTTTATAAAAACATTATAAACATACCAACATGATTTTATACTAAAGTTCTATTATATATAATACCTATTTCTCATGTGTATATATTTTATAAAAATTTAAATATTTTTACATTGTATATGATTCATATTATATTTTACAATATGAAACAATGCTGTCTTCAAAAGTTTAGTAATGCTTAACAATTCTTAGTAGGTTTCAAATAAATAAGATTTGGTAGTCCATAGTGATGAAAGTTTGTAGAATCAGGCATCACTTGCATGGAAGAAACTGGCATTTTGGATTTCATAACCTTCTCTCACCCATTCTATTAGCCTTGGACCATAACTCAAGAGCCATTTTTTTCCTGAGAGACAACAAGGTAGACATTTTGAGCATAGACCCATTTTGTTAGGAAATGAAGCCTAAGCATAGTGATGCTTACATTGGTAGAAAATAGACATTCTAATCACAAATTTTCCCTTCAAATCTTCTGAGGAATGATCTCTTTCCAGACCTTCAAGTGCTTTTTCCCAACCAAGGATCTTGCGGTAGTGGAGTGAAAAGCAGTAGACACCCCTCCTGGGACAGTGAAAATAGAAAGTTTGCCAACTTCTTCCTCAAACGCCCAAGAGGATTTTCTCCCTGGGGTTTTTTAGTTAGGATCTTGAGCACTCAGAAGAGAGGTATAGGAAAACAGAGGAGTGGAGTTTAAATAAAGACCAAGCCATGTTTACTAAAAGGCCTGAGTAGAGAGAAAAAGACAAAACAACAGGTGGAGAGTCTGAGGCCACCTCCCATCATGACAAAGGACAGTGTCAGGGAACAATCAGCCATCTTAATCCTTGAATGATTAAAATTGATTCCCATAGTCCAGGGACACACATAGTACAGCAAAGGAAGCTACATAAGAGGTTCAATCCCCTAGGGCCTGGCAAAGTTCTACTTCCTTTCTTTCCTTTTCTTCTAGAATTCAGTTTGAATGCATGTTTCTCTTGGATTCAATGCAATCCCAGGCTTCTGAGAAATAACCTCCAGAGAGGGCTCCCTAACCATTGTTAACTATAAATAAACCCCAGGGAAGAGGAACTCCTTTCTTTCAGGCTTCCCTAAAATTTGGGAGCTATTTAACAATACATGATTCTAGCATCTACAAGGTAAGATTAACTGTCTATGTTTTTACAGATAAGGACACTAAGGGTCAGAGAAGTTGAGAAATGAGGGATACACAGTAACAAGAGCCAGAGACAAGCCAGCATCCAGGTCTGACTCCAGAGCCTGGACTCATCCTTCTGTTAGGTGATGCCCACAGCTAGATTATCAAGCACAGTTTTTGGATATCTTTGAGGAGGTGAAAAGGATGGTGGCAAAGCCAGATATGGAGGAGCTGGAGGAAGCAGTGGGGTAGGGAAGGCCATGAGCCATCATCAAAGAGTGTGTTCAATCAGCAAGTAAATGACAGGCACCCTCCATGGCTCCATCTCTATGCCACAGGCTGGGAAGGGCACCGAGGCACCAGAAGAGACGGACCTTAGCCACATTAGCATGGGCACATAAATGAGGTCAGAGGACAGATAAAGGGGTAGTAACTGTGGGGATGAGCAGGGGGAATCTTAGGACTCAGCTCGGGGAGTAGGGGCAGCCCCGGTGGAGGACACGTGTCCCCAGTAAGGAAATGCATGAGGGTAGAGTTAACGCTAGGCATGTTACGGGCAGTACATTTCACAGAGGACATAAGGCTGTTATCTTAACAATTTACCTTGACCGTTTAGGCATCAAGTGACCCTTGCGTCATGGCTAGGCACAGGTGTCTGTCCTTAAGGGAAAACAATGACCTGCAGGTTGACTTCCAGGGCTGGCTTTATTTGTACCGCAAAAGTATAAATATCAGAAAAATTTGAAGATACAAAATTAAATAAACACAACGAGCCTCTGATGCAACTCAACACACAAGGACACGAAGTTCCTCAATGCAAGGTCAACTGTAACTCCCTTCCAGGCATTCAGTCTCCAAAACAGCTCAGCCGGGTTCACTTTGCCCCCAACCCTCTTGCACATCTCCAGGTGCTCTTTGCTGCACAAAATGCTGCCCCTCCAGGGCCTGTCATACATCCTCCAGAGGCCCTGCCTGGCCCCTCAGATAGTACCCTGGCAGAGAACATGGTATTTCCCAAGTTGCATATCATTCTGGCTTTTGACATCTTCCATTGTAGCTAAGTAGTTATTTTTGTGAAATTAAAAGATCTGGTGATTCTCTCCCCACTTTTTATAAATTCTGCAATGAGTGGGCATTGTCCTTGTGCTCCGGAAATCTCTGTGAACTTGGTCTGGTCTTGCCCGCACGCAAATGGAAATGCCTAGATGGAACTCAGGCCGATGGAAAGGGTTTGGCCAAGTCCCAAAGAAAATAAAATGATTCGACCCCAAGGAGGCAGACAGTCCTGATTCCGGGCACACGAGGTAAACGCGAATGGAAATCCAACTGTTGCAGAGAGTGATTGCTCAGATGGAGCAAATGTGCTGTGAAATCAGCCCTTGGAAAATCATCTGGAGTTCATCTTAGTGAAATCCAAAAACAATAACTGACTCCCCGGCCGCCCCAGAGGGAGCCTCAGGAGCTCCCCTCGTCAGAAGCCCGGAAAGCCTCGGCAGGAGCCAGGCCCTGGGTCTCCGACTCTGCCCTTGTTTATTTACAAACCTGCTTTCCTTTCCCACCTCAGGTCATCCCTCAGCTTTGCCCCCTGGGGAGCCCAGGGCATCCATCACGCCTCTCACGGGGCAGGCACAGAGGCACACACGAAAAAGAGAAACCATTAACTCCACAGCTGCCTCACCAGCCCAGAGCCCAGGCAAAGAGTTCCTGCTCACAGTGGGAGGATGGGCAGACCTAAGACTTTCCTCTGGGCCATTGCAAAGTCAGAGGGAGAGGTGAATCAGAAGGCAGTTCCTGAGGTCCCCTGGAAAAGAGAATGACCTGTTGGGTTGGGCTTTGTCTATCGAGGTGCACATTCTAAAATGTCAGAGAAGCAGCTCTGGTCGCTGGGGCCTATTTCTGTCTTGCGAAGTGGCCTGATCTCATCTGCATTCCCAGAGGCACCAGGAGTCAGCCCAGGAAGCTTGTATCCGCACCAGCGGGGAGAGTGAGGAGATGTCTCAGTGCAATGACTAGTGATTGCTTCCACAGACGATTTGTTGTCTTGTGATGGTCAGGTTTGGAATATCACAAACGATAGAGTGACATGGGTGACTCTCTGGAGGACTGATGGCTCCTGTCCCCAAACCTCACATCTGTCCTTGACACCCTCCCAGAGTCTGGAGCCAGCCCACTCTCACTCTGGGTCTGTGATCTCACTTGGAAAACTCAGATGGTCAGGCTAAGCAAAGAAGTTGGAGGGAGTCATGGGAAGGAATGGGAGAATGTTTGTAAGCTGCTTAGCAGATGAAAGTGACAACGTGTCAAATTTTCCAAGCTGGTTTCCAAAGCTTTCTGTTAATGGGTCTTCCAGAAGCCCATCTCTTAACAACCTGAACAAGTCTGATTCCTGACTTTCTCTGCCACAACACACAAGATGATGACATTCATACGGGCAACACGCTCCCATGGCCCAACCCACGCTTGTGCCCAATTCCCAGTACATTGGCCATCCTCCACCCTTCCTCTCCCACCCACGACAGCAAATCAGGATAAAAGTGAGTGGAAGGGCATGGTTATGGGTATAATCTAGAAACCACTCTAGTCACAAAAAGTAAATTAGTGAACAAATCACTCACAAGCTTTACTAGAAGGAACAAATGACTGTTGTCTAAGTGCAGTCTTGTTGGGCCCATGATTGAACAGGAGAGTTGGAACAGCTCGGAGCTCCCTGAGCGGGGTCTGACTCCTGGGCAACAAGCCCGGCTGCCCTAATTTCAGGGTCTGCTGTTGGGAATTGGCCATGATTCCAGGCCAGCGTCCCCCGCTGTCAGAAGATGGCCCCGGGGTTGGTGTCACGTACGACACTGCACCCCATTGTTGCAGACTGACAACTTCCGTGTCTGGCGGGGTTTGGGGTAACTAAAGTGTACTTATATCATCAAGATGTTCATGCGATCTTGTGACCCAGAAGAAGAGACCGGGCTCCTGGGCCATGGACGAGACATGAAACTAAGGAAGGTGGCCTGGCAGGGGGACCTTAGAAGAAAACAGGGTGGCGGGGGAGGTCTGTGAGAATTCCCAAGACATGGGGTGAAGGATTCTCTCAGCATTTAGAATCTGCCTTCTTTGTTCCACTTCTTGGGCCTCCGGCAAGGTAATAACTTCTTTCCTTCTCCTTCCTGCCTCTAATAAAGAATGCAGCCGAAAATCTGTACTTGGGGGCTTTAAATCAAACCAGCAGCTTACCACATCAGATACCACTGGGCCCTGATCCTCACGCAGTTGCCAGAGGTCCTTGGGGTGTGGCTGGCCTAGAGAGAGGTCAGAGTCCTTTCAAGCTGATTGGGTATTTGGATGTGCTTGAAACCAAAATGGACATTCCACAGAAAGTCTATGTGTCCCTCTGAGTCACAGCAACTGCACCAAACAACTGGGAGCTACGGGCATCAGTAAGGACTGTAAAGTGGCTCATCCCTTTTCATGCTCTAAGTCCCTTGCCTCTATGGTTTGACAAGAGATATTGAGTTGACAAGAACCATCCAAAGGCTTAGCTTGTCTAATTTGCAACATCTGGGGCCTGGCCTTCGCTGACTGACCTCGGGCAAGAACGTCAGTGTTTTCGCCATAGTTCATTCTCATTCATTCCACAGACGTTCAAGTGTCATGCACACCACAGACCCGGTCACGCTTTCAGGGAGCTGCTCATCTGCTAGAGACAGGCAAGAAACAAACGCAGAGACATCCAACGCGCCCCAGGACGGTAAGGAATTTCATCTCTTTGGTCTCTCCCGACCCTAGAAGAACACCTGGCCCGTAATAAGCACTCAATAAATGAGTATGTTGGTAACCACGGAAGGGCGTCTGAGCTCTGAGTGTTAAGGCCAGAATGCAAGTTTGCGGAGACAGAGAAGGGCCAGAGGAATGGCCTGCGAGGTGGGGCAGCTGAGAGAACAGGCCCAGCACCTCACTGTTTGTGCCCACGTGCCTGTCACGCTGTGACTGGATTTGTTTGCCGGAGCTGCTACAGCAAGAGCTACAGACCGCGTGGCTCAAGCAGCGGAAACTATTTCACAGTTCTAAAGGCCGGGAGTCCAAGGGGAAGGCATCGGCAGGGGTGCTCCCTTCCGAGGACTCTGAGGGAAATCTGTCCCAAGCCTCTCTCCTTGATGTGTAGACGGCCGGCTGCTCCTACGTCCCTTCACACCGTCTGCCTTCCACGCACGTCTGTGTCCAAACCGCTCCTTCCTATAAGGACACCAGCCATGCCTGTCTGAATGACTTTGTTGTAACTCGATTACCTTTCTAAAGATCCTGTCTCCAAATAAGGTCACACTGTGAGGTACCAGGGGTTAGGACTTCCACATATGAATGCTAGAGTGGACACAATTCAACCCACCAGTAAGTGTTTAATAAAAACACAAGCTGTTAGCAAAATCAAAACCAAGGAAAAAGTAGAAGCAAAATCAAAACAAACGTTCATAATGCAGTCAAATTTTTGTCCCATTAGGCCAAAATCTTCCAGTAGCTCCATGTCACCCAAGATATGAAGGCCAAGTCTCTCAGCCTGCTGGTCAAGGTCTTCCATGAGAAGCCTCCACCTTGTTTTCCAGCCTTTACTCGCTATCTAGACAATGTCTCCCTGGTGCCTCTGTTCCATCGGCTCTCCCCCAGAAAGCCCCTTTTTTTCTCTTCTCTGCTTACCCAACTTCAGCCCCTCCCCAGAAGCCCGGCTATAGGCTGTGCTCCTTTGAGGATATTTCTTAAGATGGTTCACTAGTCCATATCCCAGCACACTCAAGGGAACTCTGAAGAATAAAGGGACAGTCTTCAGAGGTATGGAGAGGCAAAGGGAGACCAGAAAGGGACCCAGGGACCAAGCATTAGCAGCAAGCCATATCATCCTGTGCTCTACAGGAGCTGTGGCTTTAGAGGAACCAGCCAAACCAGAATCGTAACAAGACAGGGAAGAAGCAAGGGGAATAAATCCCAGGCCTCACTTTCCTTTTGCCTTCCCATCCCCTGCCTGTGGCTCTCCGGGTAAGCCCACCAGGAAGCTGGGGGCAAGGGGCCAGTCAACGCGGTCTCCAGCAGTCTGTCCCAGGGCACCCAGTGGGGAAAAGAGAGGCTCTGGGCATGAGTAGGGGGCAGACAGAATCATGAGCACACAACCTGCCCCTGTTTATCTTGCCCTCCTTGGAACCCACAGGGCATTTTTCATCTGGACCGTGTATATGACCTGTAGTCAAACCGATCACTCGCTGGTGATCTCACTTTCCAAGTGTGTGGCTGTCGCTATGGCTGGAGTATAAGCCCCAAAGCAGAGAGCGTGTCAGCCCGCTTCCTCTGCACCCGCCCCCTGTAGTGCTGAGTACAAAGCTGGGCTTGTAGTACGTGCTTAGTAAATCAGAGCTGAATACAAGCTGGGTTTTAGAGATGAAGTGTGGGTGGGATCCGCACAAATACATACTGAAAAATCACCGGCTCTGGAAGAACAATTGTCAGGCCCATTTCCTGCTGCAGATGGAGCCAGGAGACGCTCGGGGCTTGGCAACCTGACAGCTGAGGAGCCGCCAGGGAATTTAGCAGGAGACAGAGAAAATGAGCCCTGCGGGTCTGGCCCAGCCCCATCAAAAGCAGACTCGGGGCAGAGTCTCTCTTCCCAGATTCAGGGGCCAAGGTGGGGTGGGTGCTGGCTCTGTTTGCTCAGGTCTGCTCTGAGCCAGAGTATGGGGGAATTAGGGAGGAGGCAGCATCATTCTGGAAGCTGATGGCTCAGCCTGAGGCCAGGCAGAGCTTGAAGGCACAGAGACTGTCACCTGAAGGGAGAGCACAGATGTGTCAATTGTGGCATCTATCGTGCTATCCCAGCCCCTCCTCTGGTTGAAGCTGTTCGCCCTTGACCTAGGCTGCGTTGGGACGAGGGGTAGTCACTGAAAGGACCAGCAGTGGGCACCTGCCTCGATGACAACCTGTCCATAGGCTAATCATTGGCATGTGTGATGAACACTGTGGCCATCACCTCAAAATCCTTTCTAGCCCAGAGGAACTTCCTGGTCATTCCATTTCCCTTTCCCAGGAATGCACATGTGACTCAGTTCTAGCCAATGAAATTTATAGGAAAGTCTGCTGGGAAACTTCTAGGAGAAAGAAAATGACAAAGACAATCTCCCTAGTTCTCTGTACACCGTGCGCCAATGGGATGCTACAGCGACTGCCACCATCTTGCTGCAGCCAGAAGTTCAACCACCACGGAAGCTACTAACACAAAGGTGGCAAGAACTTCTGTCTCCGAGGAGATAACTGAGCCTCTGAAACAGCCAGTCTTCACGCTTATAATTCCAGAATTCCAGTTGCCTTAGGTAGTAAACGCTATTGTTTAAGTCAGCTTCACTGGGGTTTCTGTTACTTACAGCCAAGAGGACCCTATTTGATATGACCTGACAGACAATTAGCTAAGCTGGGTAGACTACCCGCCTCTGGGACGTGAGCAAGACAAGTAGGCCACCTGTGGTTCCGGAGAGAACTTTAATGGGTACACAAACTTTTAATAGTTATGTGTTTATCATCTATTCACTGAAACCTGTAAGTAGAATATCAAACCTGTGACACCACGTTTCTTTAGAAAATAAATTTGCTTGGGGCGCCTGGGTGGCTCAGTCGGTTAAGCATCCGACTTCGGCTCAGGTCATGATCTCATGGTCCGTGGGTTCAAGCCCTGCGTCGGGCTCTGTGCTGACAGCTCAGAGCCTGGAACCTGCTTCGGATTCTGTGTCTTCCTCTCTCTCTCTCTCTCTCTCTGCCCCTTCCCCACTCATGCGCTCTCTCTCTCTCTCTCAAAAATAAATATACATTTAAAAAAAAGGAGTGAGAGAGGGGAGCAGAAACACCAAGAGGGGGAGACATTTAATGACTGGAACTGAGTACGTTTATTTGCCAGGCCTGGGTCAAGAGCTGGGGAGGCTGCAAAGAACAAGACTATCATTCACCTGATGCCTCCAGTCCAGTGTGGAGGTAGACAGGGACTAGATAACTTCATACCATATAATTACAGCACCAGTAAATTCTCTAAGAGAGACAAAGCAGTATTAGGAGAGTGTGTAAAGAAAAACCTGACTTCACCCGGAGAGAATAGAAAGGCCAGAGAGAGATGGAGAAAGGAAAAACTCATCGCAGTGACCACTCCCATTGGCCCAACTCAGGGCCATGAGTATCCTTAAAATAAACTTTGCTTTAGGAGGCTGTTATGGGCTGAACTGTGTCCCCTCAAAAATTCATACATTGAAGGCTGCTTAGGATGTGGTCATACCTGGAGAGATGTTTCAGGGATAATTAAGTCAAATGATGTCATTAGCATGGGCCCTAATCTGACTGGTGTCCTAATAAAGAGGAGAAATTCGGGCAGAGAAACACGCACAGAGGGAAGATGATGTGAAGACACTGGGTGAAGACAGCCACCGACAAGCCAAGGAGAGAGGTCTGGGACATGTCCTTCCTCAGGATGGACCTCAGAAGGAAGCAGCCCTGCCGACCCCTTGATTCTGGACTTTCAGACTCCAAACTGCAAGACCATGCATTTCTGCTACTTAAGCTGCCTTGTCTGTGGCACTTTGTTAACGGCACTCCTCGCAAGCTAATACAGAGGCCTGCGGGAGTTTACGGCCTTCAGAGTTAAATCAGCCCGACCGACCCTAAGAGAAAAGAGACTCGAGTTTGGGAAGGGAAGACCCAAGCCAGGCAGGATTTCACAGGGCAGCCCCCTTTGTGACTGGCAGGCCTCGGGGTCTTCTCCCATCCCCCATCTCCTCCAAATGGGAAATCTGTAGCGGACGCCTTTCCTCTTGGATGGGGAGTGAGCTGGTAAGGAGAACCCCCACCCCTGCCAGGTCATGGGCCCCCTGACCATAACCTTGGATCAGTTGTAACAGTCCTGCAGGGACGACCGACCAGGTTTACTGCCAGGAAGAGAAACCCCAGGAAGCCAGCCTTTCTGCTTTTTGGGGTAGTGGGGTGGAGTGAAATTCTCCAGCCATGACTCATGCAAGGTTTCATGGGGAAGGGAAGTTAAGAGAGTCATAATGACCATACTGAAAAGCAGTTAAGCCCATTTTCATAGCAGCATTACACAGCATTAAAAACTGCATGATTTGATCCTATTTGCGATCACAGCTGCCATGAACTAATGCACCAGCAAACTGGACAGGGTGAGCTTAGTGCTGTGACTCAGGCTGGGCACACAGGCCAATATCCAGGGGAGGAAACCTTGAGCTTCAGGAGAAAATACCCTCATCCTTCCGTTCCCTTCGTATTCCTCAGACTCCTTGAAATCTCATGGGTGGGGACACCGTAAGAGCTGGCCTGTGCCAGAGGGAGGAGGGCAGGGGCTTCGGCTGGCCAGATTTCAGAGACTCTGAGGATGAGACTCACTCTTGTCCTGGTAAGAAGAAACCCCCTGGGGCTGCTGGGAAGGTGAAGAATTTGTAGCCATGCCTAGCCTAGAGCCCACTAGTTTTTCCGTCCAGAGTTTCTTGAGCAACACCTCCAGCAGCAGTAAGACTTGGACAGACAGCACTGAGGAAATCCCAGAGAAGTGGGGGGCCCAGCAGGGAGAAAAACAGGCTCTTTCACGGACGACAGGAGATTGACATGTGCTAAGTGGGGGGTGTGGGGCTTAGCCAGGAGCTTTGCCACACACCAAGACTCGAAAGCTGGGCAAACCTCTCCCCACCAGAAGCCAGCGCTCTGCGAGCTGGGCAGTCAGTACTTTCAGACCAGCTGGTTGGCCTCGCTGCTTCCATCTGTGTGCCAGCATTTATTGAGTGCCGAGTGTTTACAAAGTGCAATACTACAGCAGAGGCGAACTTTAATATTAAATAGGAGATGATTCTTTGGTGTCTCGGTCTTTGAACTTGGTTTAGATGAGCAGAGGCAGCCTACTCATTCTTTTAATGGAGTGAGCAAGAGGCAGGAATGGTCACAGAAAAGGGAGTTATTCACTGAACTGCTTTCGCTGTCCCTGAGTTCATCCAAGCCCTATTTACTTTTCGCTAACCTGGCGTCCAAAGCCAACCAACCAGCATTTGCTTCGCGCCCTGCTGGGGGACATGCAAAATGACTCAAGGGTTTTTTCAACCTCACTGAAAGACACACATGCATGTGAATAATCACTAACAGCATAGGCATTGTGGGTGAGGGCCCTGGACTTTCGAGAGCAAGGAGAACTGCTCACACACTTCCTCACGGCACCCACGAATGATACTGTCTTTCTTCTGTGTGATGGCAGCAGGAGGAGACATTTCTAGAAGCAGGCACCACGAAAGAGACCACATCCCCCCCACACTGCACCCTTGTCCCAGATGGGGAAGGAAATGCCAAAGGAACTTCTTTCCCCCCGGCGCACCCCCCGCTAAAAATTATTGATAATAATTGCCAGAACTATTTGTTGAGAGTGCACTATGTGTCGGGCACGGAACAGTTATTCTCATTGTCACAATTCTGCATTGCAAGCTGTATCTCCCCATTTCACAGATGTGAAAGTACAGACAATGACGTGATTAAATCATTGCCAAAGGCACACAGCTAGAGGCAGAATTTAAGGCAGAATCTGGTGACAAAGCTTTCCTCCCAGCCTGCCTTGAAATTGCTCAGTGTTTCCATAATCAGTGATTACAACCAATTCAATTTGAAGAATAATAAATTTGGAGTGTGTCTGAAAGGGAGTCAGCAGTTATAAATACTCATGTAGATTTCTGTTGAGCAAGATCCAGTAAATTGTAAGGAGTCACAGTTCTACCTGGAATCCATTTTTCATTCAGGACACATGTCAGCAGCAGGCTGATCTTTCCCTGGATCACAATGCAAGAAGAGTGAGGCCGTCAGCACTGTTTCCTTGAATCCTGCTGTGCAACGGCAATTTATTCTAGAAACCACGCTGCAGAGCATGGCCAAAAATAGAAATGCAGGTTTTGCATATTTTATTCCTTAATGCTAGCACTGTGACCTTGCTCATAGTGGACTGAAATGGCTGCTGCAATTAATCAAACTTTATTGACACTTGACGCGTCCCAAGTTGGCTTGAAGTGCCAGGTGCCTCAAAGGTGACAGTTATCTTCAGAACAACATTTACGTCAAAGTCTAATATTTTAAGCACATTAACCTCCCTTGGTGCAGTGAAAGTTTCTAAACTTGAATAGGCATTTAGAACTAATGTGTTCTCTAAGGCCTGGGCCATGGTCAAGCATGGGTTTTAACAATGTTTTGAAACAGGGAGGATGACTAAGGAGTTTTGAGCCGGCCTTCACTAACAATAGGTCCATTTAGGTCAATTCCTGACCCTGATGGTCTGGGTAGTCAATCCTAGCAACCAAGGCTGGGTTCCCATAACAGCCATGAACTGGAGGCCAGTGAGGCCCACCTCCCGAGGCACAGAGATCCGATGGTGGAAATAGAAGGCAGAACAGCCAAGAAAACCAAGACCCTCTCTGTCTGTCTCCACTCGGCCCCTGCGGGTGTCTGGCCTCCCACTCTCAGGTATTCATCCCTTCTCATTAGCACCATGCTTCCCAAATGACCACCATGGTCAGTGGCAAAATAAAGGTAGTTGATTTTTCATAAACCAATTACATTCCATGGAAAGGACTCCCCTTTCCACTATTTGTTGTCAAAGTAGGCTTTCTTTTAGAAGGTATGGATGATATTAGGCAGGAATTCGTTTTCTTGTTTAATGTTCTCACTTAGCAAAATAAGAAGTTAGCACTTTGTCAGAGGTTGCCAAAATTTTTGGAAATCTCACTGGTCTAGGAACCTCGGCATTAAAACATTCTCCGAAAGTTTGCCATGAGGATGCAAGGAGCACCCCAGCCCAGGAGAGTCCTGTGAGAATGAGCTTATGAGTTCTTTTTCCTCCGAAAGGTGGAAGCCTGAGATCAGTGAGCACAGGGAGAACTGGCAGGGGAGTCAGGCAAACATACTGTGTTTACTTTATAATTCTGCCAATGCTCTTCCCAGCTGCCTTTCCATCAAAGAGGAAGAAAAGATGAAAATGAATCTCCCGAAGAAAGAAAAGGGGGACTGGGCAGATTACAGCCTGGAAGGGAAGTTTTCTTATGGATGATTTACCACGCTTCAAAAAAAAAAGCATTCTTCATCTCTTATCCATGTTCTCGATTTTTCCAGCCCTGCACATGGGGAAAATGCCTCAAAATGAAGCAAGAACAAGTCTGGTTAGTACTTTCTGTTCCCCCAACTTGGAAAGCTCTTCCTCAACCTTCTCCAACTTCCAAGGCACAAATTAAAACTCTTCCCAGGACCGGTCCCAAGCCGCCCTTTTCTGGGCCCCCACAGTCTCCATTCATGCATCCAGTACAGCGCTGCTCATCAGCTATTTTTACATAGGCCATTTCCTTCTGATTAGGAAAACAAAGTGAAAATGTTGAAACTTAGGCCATAACTTAGGCAATGTTCACTGTGTGCCTGGCCTTTCTCTCAGCAACACAAAGCTATCAGGGCATCAATCCCCTCAGTGACCCCGTTGTTAAGCAAACCCAGCGGCTCAGCAAACCCAGCATCACCCTACTTTCATAGCGAAAACCAGGCCCCTCTGATCTTTCTGCCTCTGATAACTGACACAGCTCTGGCCGCAGTCAGGGCCCAATAAAAGTGTGAGTTACAAGACAGTTTGATTGGGCTATTTTAGGTGTTGCCAAATCTAGGAATATGGGACTGGTCTAGATAATGTATGGGCGTTTTCTCCAGCTGTTTAATTGTGGGAACCTATAATTAACTTGCACACTCCACAGTCATATTATCTGTATAAACGTATCAATAGAGTCGTAATGTACCAAATTGTTGATCACTGACTGATAGCTCTGGGTGGGTACATAATACTATCACCGCCTTGGATCTTCGGAAGTTCTAGGAGGGTGTACAAAATTTGTTATGTGTGTGTGAGTCCCAAAAGGATTAGCAAATTAATACATTATGCCTGTGTCAACACTTCTATTTTTAAACGAAACTATTTACTTTCTTAACTAACTTTCGGCTTTACTAACAGCTGTTAGTACAGCAAGCTGGTGTTTAATGAAGCAGGAAAAATAATAAACCATGTTGATGTTATTTCCCAAATAAGTGCTTTTTAAAAACATCTCTTTGCTGGGAAGCCAAAATGGAGCTGGAGAAGATCCAGAGAAATATAATAATATGGTCAAGAAAATGGAATAATTTCTATGCAGCCAAAAAAAAAAAAAAAAGTTCTCATTTTCCTGGAAAGATGAGGATGAAAGAAAATGTGATAAAAAGCTGTAAAATTGTGAAAGTCCCAACGGAGATAAACATGGGAAGTTGTTTCCAAATTCCAAAACAACAGAATCACTTTTTCTTTCTACCTTGGAGATCAACCTAAATGTAGGTACCTAAAAGGAACTATCACTGTTCATGAGTTGAGAAGAAGGATATCAAGTAGTACTAGTTTTTACACAGTGACAATCAGGAGCTGATAATTGGTTTAGAGGTGGATGGATTAAGTCATCGTAATAAATTATGAAGAGAAAATAATATGTGGGAGGAGGAAGGTATTTCTTAAGCTGATGAAGCAGGTACTATGACCAGTAACTATGCCTTCTACCATAGTTCCTCAAACCAAATATGCTGAACGGACCGTGGATCAATGTGTCAATATTTGAATTTACATTTCTATAGGTCCCATTGTATTTGTCAGATGATTTGATTTTTGCTAGTATATTTTTGCTTGTACATACATAAAACTTATCCCCCTCTGACCAATTTCATTGCATTACTATTATGTAAAAACAATGGTCTTCTAATAAAAGGTCTTATTTTAGTGACGAATGATAGTCCTTCCTAACAGAACTACCAGCAGGAGCCTAGTTAATACATAGGCCCTTTGGTTGGTCTTAGGAGCATTAGCCCGAGTTTTGTCTTTGGCCACAACACATCTCCATCCTTCTTTCCAGTGATTCCAAATCCCCGAACTGCCACGTGTTCCAGATGCAACAGCCATGTAAATAAATGATCCCTCTGCTCATAAACTCATCTTGGGCCGGGGACATTGGGTCCTGGCACCCAAGCCATGAAGGTGCTCACAGGGATATATTCTAATACATAAAAGGAGATAATGAAAAGGGCTAGGAGCCCTTCACTGGCTTCGGTTCAACATGCTGTTGCCATTCCTCGGGCTTCTTCCTGACAGAGCCTACTTGTAGCAGATAATCGCATTTCACCCTTTAGAACATGTGATTTATATTAACGTTGCAGCCTTGCCTCGCCGGGCGGCCGGCTTTCCCATGGTTGCTGGATGCGTGTGGTGTGTGTCCACAGAGCAGGGGCTGTGCCAGCATCGGCATGTCCAAATAAGATCTTGGAGATCTTTGCCATAAGTGGGAATCATTCTGGCAAAGGTCCCTTATACCTTGCTCTAAATGTTATCCCTCCAAGAGCAGAAACTGACTTTGCGGAAAGGCTTTCTTGTTTAAAAAAGAAAGTAGCAGCTTTAGAAAAGGCGTAACAGCTTTAGAGATGGAAAATGTATATTTTTACAGGCCCTTGTGAAATCAGCTTGCAGTAACTAATAACTATTTCACATACCCATTCGCCTCCTTCGGAGACCTTCCAGGATTCAAGATCTCAAACCAAACACAGTCTCATGTGTCCCCAAACTATTTGGTCTCAGGGTTGAAGAGAAATTCCTCTGAAGCCCCAGCGTTCCAGGATGCGGCACCCTACCCACGCCAAAGAAAAAAAGGACTTTTAAAAATGTGTTTCTCAATATTAGGGTACATTATGGATATGAAATCTTAGTCCAAATCCCCATGGCCATATAAAACATGTCGCATAATTGTGTTTGGGGGCGTGGAGGAGTGTTACAAAATAAATATTTCCCCATCAGAGAACGCTGGGAAATGTTCGCTAACACCTACGCCCAACCCCAGCAGGTTCCCCCGGAAGGGTTTGGCAAAGAACAGGCCCCTCCTTGATGAGGTGCTGGAATTGGTTAAAGATTAAATATTCATTTATAAAAATTGTGCATCTGAAAAATCAAAACCAAGGCCTGTCTGTGGGCGTCCATGCCGCCTGCGTTCCTTGGCTTCTGGTCTGTGAAATGTCCCGGGTCAACCAAGGACCGTCATCTCTTATTGAAGTGCATCATCCCTTCTTTCTCTAAAGCAGTCTGTGGAACACATCAAGGTTTTTTTGTTTTTTTTTTTTTCTTTTTTGGAATTTTTTTCTTTATTTCCCCTATTGGAAAATTCTTTCTGAAACTGTTGATGGTTTGTTTCATAGGATTCCAAGAGATTCCTATTTGCAGGGGCCTCGGGAGCACAAATCCATAGGTGTGATAATTGCTGGTTCCTCTTGGAGGACTCTTGCCTCCACCACACCCTCTAGATAGTCCTTGCTGCCCAGTCATGCCCAGTTGCTCTGAGGAGCCTCATCTGCCCTGTCTCTGGTGGCCATATTGAAGCGGGATGGCCGCGGAGATGGACAAGGGGCTTTCCCTCACTGCCCCTCTCCACTGGAAGGTTTAATGTCCTTATTTTCAACTACTCAGGAGCACTCCGTTCCAGATTCAGCAATTTCCCTTCCAGCTCCCGTGTCCTTGACAGAATCCCTTTCCCCTCTTCACACACACATTCACAGCCTCACTCCAATCACACAAAACTCTGTCTAGTTTCATGGCCTTAGTTTGTAAGTGGTGTGATGGTTGCAAATTAGTTATTAACAAGTCCTTCCAAGGCAAACTGCGTGCGTCTTAATCCCTTAAGAAGCCTGAAGTATTTCTCTTACCTCTAATGCTGGAATTTGAAGGCACCAGAGCAAATGGGCAAAATTTCAAGGCAGGTTGGCCTTTGAGGACCCTTCTGATCACAACGTCTGCTCTGGCTGCCACATTCAGATCGTGGGGATGGGGGTTTTGACACTATCTGGGACCCAAATTAGTCTACATATTTTAACACCATTTCAATCAGAAAGGAATTTATTCTGGAGAGGTTGGGAGATGAGAAACTTGACAAAATGATTCTAAAGTGTATTTAAGGGAATAAGTACATGAGAATAGCCAAGAAAGATTTTGAAAGGAAGAGGAAAGAGAGGGTATATGATTAGATATGAAACCATGAGTTCCATTTTTGCCTAGTGTGTAGAAAGCTGAAAATAGTGCCTCCCTCATCCTCACAACCACAGAAAGTCAGATAAACTATAAAACCATAAATGTCCTTAAACCCCAGAAAGCTAAGCTCATAGAGAATTAAAAAGCCTGAAATCTATGGAAAAACAGCGCCTCCAAACAGAGATGGGACATAAGTAAGCACTTTTCTCTGGTTGAGTATGTGAAAAGGGACACCAGGTACCATCAAAAAGAATTATTTTTCAGCTAAAAATTGTAATAAATTGTCAAAGGCCAAAAGTGAGCTAGCATGAAAGTATAGCACCTGCAATTTGCAAATACAAGCAGACGTCACACCCAACTTACAGGCTCTTCTTCATAGGCCTCCACCCACTGCTTCAGAAAGGATTGAAAGCAGGGCATGAGGCCAAATAAGCTCTCTGTGGTGCAGGCCTGGGGAAGGGAAGCAACATTGCTAAGAGAAAGGCACAGAGTTACACCTAGACTCTTTTCCCCTTAAGCCACTGGGGAAAGGCAGTAAACTGTGTTGCACTGGGGCATAGATGAAGATCCATTGCAGCTGGGAGAAGGGTGAGAGACCAAAACAAAACCTCTACACCTGGAAAGAGGGCAGGAAACAGTCCTGGGCCCAAGATCCTATAAGAAATTTCTTATCAGTGGGAGAGAGAGAGGACATGCTCTCCTGCCCAAGACAAAAGGCCAGCCCAAGTTCAAATGCCACAGGAAGGAAGGGCAGAATTTCTGAGAAAGCCCCACTTCTGAGACCCACATGTATCGGGCTAGCCTGGGACTGCACCAGGACAAAACCCACCCACCCACACTCCCCAGCACCCAGTAACAAGTGTAACAGCCATCTACCCCATAGGCTGGGGGAAAGAGCATGGAGAAAGAACCTTTCCGAGGCAGAGATACAAAGTGAAGGCTGAAATGAGCGGAAGAAAGAACACGGAGGAAAAATCTTCCGATATCCCAGTCATGACCATAAACATAAGGTAATCCTAAGAGAATCTGAATCTGGTCATGTGCTGAATATAACCATAGCAAATCCAAACTAAAACAAAATCAAGAAAACACCAAACCCAGCTCAAATCCTGCTATATTCACTCAATCTAACAGAATAAGGTAAATGTCCATTTCCAGGCACAAATAGTATTTACCTCAGCTGGTCCACATGCAGCATTGGCATCAATCACAAATTAGGAGAAACATAAAAAAGCAAGGAAAAAAAAAAACAAAAAACAAAACCCAACCTACTGTCAAGGGACAAAGTAATCAACACAACCAGACTCAGAGATGATCCAGATAGAACTAGCAAATAGGGAATTTTAAAACAACTAATATATTAGAGGCTTAGTGGAAATGATGAATGTGTATGAACAGATCAAAAATTTTATCAGAGAGATGAAAACCATAAGAATCAAGTAGAAATGTCAGAAATAAAAAACATAGTAAAGATGAAGACCGCCTTTGATGGGCTCAAAAATAAATTTGACACAGTTGAGGATAGAAACAGTAAACGTGAAGGTAGGTCAATAGAAATAACCAAACTGCAACAAAGAGAAAAAAACAAAAGCCCAGATAATCCAAGAACTCTGGAACAGTATCAAACACTCTAACTGGAATTCTAAAAAGAGGAAAAAAAGAAAACGAGACAGAGAAATATTTGAAAAGATAGTTGTCAAAATTTCCAAAATAATGAAGACATCATGCTGAGAACCCCAGGCAGGATAAATACAAATGAATAAAAAAAAGCCAACACACCAAGATACGTTATAGTCAAACTGCTGGAATTGGATTATACTTACAAACATCTGAAATATTCAACAATAAAGAAACAACCTAAAGAAAGATCCAGACGGGTTCATTGGAAAATTCTATCAAACATTTAGAAAAAGAAATTAGCACCAGTTATAGGCAATAGATTCTAAAAAATAGAAGAGAGGGTAACAAATCTCACTTTATGAGGCCAGCATTACCCTGACACCAAAACCAGACAGTTTAAAAAACTATTAATATCCCACATGAACATTGATGCAGAAATCCTTTTAAAAATATTAGAAATATATAAAAAGACTACAGGGAATAAACACTAAGTAAATTATAAATGGATAAAATTGCTTATGCCGATGTTAAAAAATTGGAAATTTCAGGCGAAAAATAATAAAAATCATAAATAAATGGAGTTTATTGTGGAAAAGCAAAATGGATTAAATATTAAAAATTATGCCTTTGGGACATCTGGGTGGCCTAGTCAGTTAAGTGTCCAACTCAGGTTGGATTTCAGCTCAGGTCATGACCTCACAGTTCGGTTTGTGAGACTGAGCCCCATGTTGGGCTCTGCGCTGAACAGACCCTGCTTGGGATCCTCTCCCTCTCTCTCCGCCCCTCCCCTGCTCATGCATACACGTGCACTGACTCTTTCTCTCCCACCTCCTCTTAAAATAAATAAACTTTAGGGGCGCCTGGGTGGCGCAGTCGGTTAAGCGTCCGACTTCAGCCAGGTCACGATCTCGCGGTCCGTGAGTTCGAGCCCCGCGTCAGGCTCTGGGCGGATGGCTCAGAGCCTGGAGCCTGTTTCCGATTCTGTGTCTCCCTCTCTCTCTGCCCCTCCCCCGTTCGTGCTCTGTCTCTCTCTGTCCCAAAAATAAATAAACGTTGAAAAAAAAAAATTAAAAATAAATAAATAAATAAATAAACTTTAAAAAACTACGTCTTCTACCACATTAACAGCATTTTTAAACACACAGAATACATTGCTACTATGTTCACTTTTGGCATGTCTTTTTAGAACAATTGAAAAAATTTTAATGTATTTCATTTTACCTTCAATTATTCAGTTCTCAGTGCTCTTCATATCTTTGTTTAGATACATGTTCTGCTTGAAGAACAACATTTCTGGTAGAATGCATCTGTGGCCGATAAAGATTTAGTTTTCGTTTTCTGAACTCTTGCCGCTGGGTTAGGGTGGAAGGGTTTTGTTTTTGTTTTTCTGTTTCCTTCCCTCAGTTTTATTGGTGCTGTAAGGAAAAGGTTTTGTCCTTTCTCCTTCAGATTGAGGCTTTTGTTCCAGAAGGGGCAAGGAGGGGAAGGGATCATTTCATGGCTCTCTGTAGTGGCCTTTCCGGCCCCCCCCCCCCCCTCCCCAGATCTGCCCCACAGAGAGATTCTGAGAACTTTGGTCAGTCTTTTCTATGAGAAAAGTCTGCAAACAGTGCAGACCCGTATATATATGTGGTCCCCAGGGGCTCCACATTCCCTCACCAGCCCGCACTCATTCTCCACTAATTCTTTACCTATTCCAGGTGACTTTCGTTGGTCAGATCTGCACCCAGGAAAGCAAGGGCTCATGGCCTGTGCTTCTCCACAGGCCCCAATGATCCTTAGATTTGAGGCTAATTGCTTACCCTGTAACCTCAGCTCTCAGATGGGTCCAAAAAAAAAGGAGTAAACCTGTAGTTTGTCTGGAGTTTTTTTGTTTGTTTGCTTTAATCAGAGTGGAGGTGACATTCCTCCTAGATGTCTACATCTTGAGCTTTTTATTCTCTTCTCACCTGCTAGCCCACAAGGCCATTACATTCCTCAATATGCTTTCCATACTCACAAGAATGCCTCAGCGACAGTCACAGCTGATGAGGACTGAACAGAGATAACAACACACTAACTCAAAGATGCTCCCATCAGCCTGGAGAGAGCCTCCTTCCAGCAGAGTAGTGAGCTAGAAGCTGGGGTCGTTAGCCCCACACCACAAAGGGTCAGTAGACAGTCCAGCTTGGAGAGAGGGATACAAGGATACGAGGGATACAAGGATACAAGGGATACGAGGATACAAGCAGCCTCCTGGGTCCCTTTGCTTTCCAGACTCTGTCTCAGCCTCCAGTGCCTATTGGTCCCCTCGTGGGTGCGATCTGGGAGGCTGGGACCGGCCCCCATTCTAGCAGCATCCCCATGCGTAATGCCAGGAGCAACCTCTTTGCAGCTGAGGGCTGGGAGCGGTAGAGAGTGTTTCAGCTTTTGCAGGTGAAGATAATGGTTGAGAAGCCGCACTTATTGGAAATGGAAAATGAGATCCAAAAGACACAATCTGTTCCTACTCTATACTGTGTACCTTTATAGGTGTCTGAGCTGCTCTGGTCTCCAGTGGGTTCATTCAACTTCAGTCTCTAACAAAAATGAGGGACAGGGCAGAGAGAAGCACACACTCACCTGCTGTCTGTATGGGGCCTGTATCCGTGCTGGAAAGGGACAGCTGATTTCTTTCTTTTTAATGAAGAGCTAATAGGGGCGGCTGAGCAAATAGAGCCTCTCCCTCTTCCCTCAGGGTAGTCCTTCATAGTGAAAGTCACTCTCTTGCCTCCAAAGATACCTTAGTTATGTGCATATTAATGAAGTTGCTCACAGAATGCAATACAAAAGGACTTGGTTTCTTTGTAGGGTTTGAGACTCTCAGTTAATTCATATTCGCATCTAACATTCACCTCAAAATACCCCTACAGAGTTAGATTTCATTATCTATGCTTTACAGGGAGGAAAATCAAAGCTCATAGGGAGTGACTAAAACATAGTCACTCAGCTCTTTAGGAGAAGAAATCTCTTGGAGTAGCACTGGAGGACCCAGTGTGCTCACACACGGAGGGAGTCACAGACACCTTTACGTGGGATCTGCTTTCAACAACCTACGTTCTCGCCTTTGTCACTAAGCCCTCCTGTTGGAGTCTAAGCTTGTCTGTCAGTCAGGAAACAAGAAACAGATGATGTGCTCAAAAGGAAAGTGCAGTGAAGAAACCATACAGTGTAATAAGCAAGGTTTAAGGAAATCACCAAGGGACAGTGAAGTGCCCTCACAGCCAGTGTATTAGTCTGCTAGGGCCGCCATAACAAAATACCACAGACTGGGTGGCTTCCATAATAGAAATGTATTTGCTTATAGTTCTGTAGGCTACAAGTCCAAGATAAAGGTGTCGGCAGGTTTGATTTCTTCTGAAGCCTCTCTCCTTGGCTTGCAGATGGGTGCCTTCTTACTGTGGTCTTTCCTCTGTACATGTGCATTCCTAGTGTCTCTTTGTCCAAATTCCTTATGCTTATAAGGATGCCAGTGAGATTGGATTAGGGCCCACCTAAAGGCCCCATTTTAACCTAATCACCTTTTCAAAGGCCCTATCTCCAAATCCAGTTATATTCTGAAGTACTGGGGTTAGGGCTTCAATATACGAATTTTGGAGAGGACACAATTTAGCCCCTAACAGCTAGTAACAATGAGGGAGGGGTAGTTATTACTACCCTATGACTGGAGGGGCAAAGAGGAAGACCCTGGCAAGGATGGCTACATGGAGATGGCCACCTGACAGGAGTTGTGCCTTTGACAGACAGGTGTAGCCAACACGGCCTGGCAAGGACAGGATGGACCGAATAATTACCCTGACATCACTGCCCACCCCTCTCTGACCTCCCATGGGTAACTTTCTTTGGCTGAACCCAACAGGAAGCCAGAGGCAAGGGAACCCATTGACATAGCCCACAGGTGTCTACCTCCTTGGCCTTGAGCAGGATGGGAAAGGGTGGAGGGGCAAGTATGAGATAGTATGGCTTGCAAACTGAACACTAAACTCTGCTCTGAAGCAATGGCGATTTACTGCCTGGTTTTTCAGTTATTCCTAGGTATGTTCAAAGGTGAGAGACTCTGAGAAGACAACCAAATCTTTAGGGTCATTCTGAGGAGACATTGCCCAAGAAAAGTCTCTAGAGACGTCTTTCCTAGGGTTGGGGTCAAGAGTGTCATCTGCATTACTGAAGTGGGCAGCAAAGAAGGGGCAGGTATGACCTGGGTTTCCACCCTCTCCTCAGAGCCCTCTCAGTCACTGAGTGCAGATGTGTTCATGGGTGCTTGTGATCATACCTCTAGGCCTTTAGCCATGCTGCTCCCTCTGCCTGGAGCACCCCTCACGCTCCTTTTCACTGACGGACTCTTACTTACTCTTCAAGAGGGGCATGCACTCCCAAAACCCTTTCTTGGACTGTGAAGCCCAGGTTAGGTGCCCCTAAGTGCATTGCCATCATGTTATCCCCATTGTAATACTTGTTTGCTTGACTGAAACAGAGACTCAGAATGAAAAAGCCCCCTGGGTGGGGGGTAACCCATGGCAGTAGGCCTTGGCCCAGAATCAAAATCAAAGCAGTCAGCGGGACTGAAGGTCATACTCTGAACTTCCTGTAAGGTAAGGAGACTCTTATTGGAGATATAATAGGCAAACCAGTTTTATTGTTTTAGCCAGGGGACAGTAGCAAGTGGTAGGGATGATTACCTAAAGATCTCAGCCTTTAATGTTTTATGTAGGACACAGCATAGATGAAAGTAAAGGAAGTTATCCATCCATCCATCCATCCATCTCAGCATACCCTGGGGGGCCGCTGTCCTAGGAGGTCAGGGGGTTCAGGAAAGCCTAAGTGATGGTCCTTGCCATGCAATGACTTACAGCCAGGAAACAGAGATGACACGTGCATGTGAGGCAGTGGACAACACTACCACGGGCTCCTCTGCAGCATTTCCCTGAGGCACGCACTGTCTCCCCCATGTCATGCTAAACGCTACAGGCGACGTAGCATTGCTTCATAGTTATGTAGCCTACTTCAGTGGTTCAGAACTGGGCTTTAGAATCGGTCTTCCATCCTGACTCTTATCAGCTCTGACATTGGGCACATTATTTCATCTCTGTGAAGCTATGTCATCATCTGTACAGTGGAAACAACAGTGCCTTTGGCATCGGGCCGTTATGAGTAAAATGAACTAGCAGCACAGATTCAATCCTCAGTAATTGTTAGTTGTCTTAATTTATGCACAAAAGTACTTAGGGATTCAGGAGAGAAATCACCATGGGCTGGGTGGTCAGGAAAGGCTTTGCAGAATATGAGAAACTTGAATCGGGCCTGGGAAGGGGGCTTTGGAATTTCGGTGGATGGCGGACAAAAGGATGGGTCAAGCAATGACCCAAACCACTGGCCAAATGAGAGTAATCCTATGGCCTCTGGGCTTAGACCCTTGTCCAACTTATTTTGGTTTTTCTTCTTCTCCAGTCAAGCCTCCCACCTCAGGCAACCACCCCCCTCACAGCCCCTGCTTCCAGGTCTGCCTAATTCCCCTTCTGCTCAAAACCTCCATGATTTGCTACATGCCATGTGGCCCTCTAATTCCATCCCAAGGCTCCAGAGGTGCAGATCTGCAAACCAGCGTGATTAGCCACCACTGCTGGCTTCCCATTCAGCATATAAATCTACTGCCTGGGATTACCTCATGCCAGAAAACCGAAATCCAAGTCAGATGGTTAAAACATTAATAGCAGTGAGTGTTGTAAAGACTCAACAATGCGAACCTTCCCAAAATGAACCATCCTGACCTCCCTTGCGCTGACAATGCGTGTGTGACATCATGTGTAAATGAGCCTTAAATTTGAACCAGGTGCCGAGAGCTGTCTGGCGTCTCCTGGCTGCTGTATTAACCACTAACATGCACGGGGGGATTCTGAGGCAGTAAAATGAAGCGAAACCGATGGCAGGGACCAGCGCTGGGGTGCAGCAGCTGTGGCAGTGAATATTCAAATCACACCCACCCCATTGGGCCTGGGGCCCCCAGGCCCTGTAAAGCTTATTTCCGGAGGGCTGGGGAGCCTGGGGAATTTGGCTGGCTTCACTCAGTGACAAAGCCTCCCCCATGCAAATCATTCCATTCTGACTTGATTCCCAGACTTGATTCTGAACTCTGTTTTGATTTGCATCCATGAGGAAGGACTCTGAAGCTGTCTGAAGCAGCAGTTGGAGACCGTCAAAACTGATGCATGTGGGGCAGGTCGCCTAAGACACATCTTTTGAGGGCACAAGTTCCAAGGAAGAGAGCCCGCCACAAATCCTCAGGTGCTGTGATTTCTACTGCACCGGCGCTTAGGGATACAAGTGTGCCTTTGTCCATCTGGTATCACAGATTCCCACAGCCGGGCCTCTGCTCACAGCAGGTTACAGGACAAACAGCCTCTAGAGATTACTAGAAAAATTTGGAGGGATGGAGCTAGGTGTGTATGTGACCTACCATCGACTGTCATAGGTCTGAGAAGGGTAGAAGTGAGTTAGGAAGAAATTAAGCCGAGGTAAAATTAAGAGGATTTTTATTTTATTTTTTTAATGTTTATTTTTGACAGAGAGTGAGAGTGGGAGCTGGGGAGGAGCAGAGAGAGGGAGACAGAGGGTCCGAAGCAGGCTCTGTGCTGAGAGTGGAGAGCCCAATGTGGGGCTCAGACTCACGAACTTGATCCCACTTGATTATGACCTGAGCTGAAGTTGGACGCTTAACAGACTGAGCCATCCAGGTGCACCTTGTTTTTATTATTTTTTAATGTTTTTATTTATTTTTGAGACAGAGAGAGACAGAGCATGAATAGGGGAGGGGCAGAGAGAGGGGGAGACACAGTATCCAAAGCAGGCTCTGAGCTGTCAGCACAGGGCCTGATGCGGGGCTCGAACCCACGAACCGCGAGATCATGACCTGAGCCGAAGTTGGACGCTCAACCGACTGAGCCACCCAGGTGCCCCTATTATTATTTTTTTAATGCTTCCTGTTTGTGGTGCCCATTTCCAGGTTATTAACAGTATGCTTTACATACCCATCATCACTAGAAACTAGAGGTCCATAGAAACTGGAAACATTGAAGATAGAAAGAACGCTTATGAAGTAATTCTGTCTTGGTGGGTACTCTTCTAGATCTATACATGCTGGTGAAAAGAAGCTGGTGCCCAAGGGAGGTGAAAACCCCCACTCCACAGATCCTATAGGTCTTCAGCTCTGAAGAATTCCTGTGCTGTTCAGGGCAAAGTCAATGTTCACCAAGTGCACTGCACTGTTCTGTGAAGGTGGGTGTGGTGGGGTGGGGATGAGAGGCAGGTCCCAGACAGAGGATATAAAGGGGCTGTTAGACATAGTATCTTTCCTAAAGGCTATTACAGAATGGTTAGATGTAAATATACATGAATTTGCATATTTCATTTAATTTAAAGAAACTAAATGTAGCGTCAAGACGTTAAGAATGGATTTCCTGAATAATGGAGCAAGTAGTTTCATGAAGTCAATCTTAGAAGTCCTTCCAGAAGAGGAAAGTATTGAGTTAGGTTTTGAGGAAGAGGAGAAACTTTGGAGTTTTGGAAAACTCTGGAAAGAGAACAGCATGAATGGCTTGTGCAAAAGTATGGAGGCAGGAACTCATGGGGAGCTCCATAAGATGCCAGGGGTCTTAATAGGATCTGAGGCATGAGGTATTTCCCACAACTCCAGAAAAAGTTCCTCATGCCCCCTAGAGCTGAAACTTTGGAATAAATTAAGTGTGAATATTGAGATGACCAGCTCTTGAAGGTTGAAAGTGCTTCCTTTCATATAGCTTTTGGAAGATGATGATGGTGATAGTCAATGCAGAGAGGCAATTAATATCTATCACCAGTTTTGAACATGCCTTATTCAAAGGCCTTCAACCAAGACCTTAACTTCTGTTTGATTTAAAGTTCTAAACTCAGCCTGGCATCCAGAATGCTCTACAACCAGGATCCTACCCTTCAGCTTTATTTCTCAAACTGTTCATTACATCTTTACTCCTGGAAAAATTTTTGTCATTTCAAAATATACCTTTCATTTTCTTGCACATTTATTATTTTCTTTCCAAGTGGAAATGCCTTCCTCCCATTTTCATCCCTACTTTGGTTTTCCTGCAATTTTACTCCGCTGTTAACTTCCTCCACAAAATCCTTCCCATTCATCCAGAAGGCAATGAGCCTTCATCCCTATGAATTTGTCTAGCAGAGGTTTTAATGTTCCTATTACTCACCGAGCTATGTCATTCTTCTAATCGGTGCCCACTGTAGTCTCGTGTGCACATGGCATGCACTATGGCCAAACCCTGTCCTTCAGGAATTGTAATCCTAGTTATTGCATACAGTTTGCCACTATTGGATTGTAAGTTCCAGGAGTGATTCACCAACTAAAGAACAATTACTATGGATAGAGAAAAATGCCATGTACCTATGTGACAGACAAGATCATCCAGTCACAAATGAGGTTGGAGATGGAGTTTAAAAACTTTCTTGTCAGAATAAAGTTCTAAGTTGCTAGAGTATGGCTCTCTGACTTACTGAAAGCAAATTTCTCTTTGTTTTACTATAGAAGTGACAACATTGTGAAAAGTTTAAGTAACTGAGTCTGGGAATGATTAGACATTTGGGGAAGGGGATTTGATTGAAAAGAAAAAAATCTGGGAAAACCATTTTTACATTGACATTAAAATGCATGAATGCAACTCTATTTATTTAGTCTGGTTTAGCTAATAAGTTGAGAACTATTCTGGATGAGTGAAAGCAAAGAATTTATTTGAATGCAAACGAATGACAAATCTTTAGACAGAGACATGGGGAGTATCCAAGTATTTTGCTTCCCTGTGAAATGCAAATATTATCATGGTATAATCATTACTGATTAACTCTCAATATAACGTATAAACCTATGAAGTTTTATAGGAGAAATGTTATTTTTCCTAAATGCTGAAATGTTGGCAAAATTGTGTGAATTTGTAAACCAGGAATTGATTACTCAGATATTTTTCCCTTCCAGAGTTTAGGATCAGCAATTACTGGGAAGAAAGCCAACTTAAAAAAAATTTTTAAAAAGGAATATATGGCAAGTTTTTAACAAATATAGACCTATTGAATTTAAAGAACTGTATTTCTGGGGTGCCTGGGTGGCTCAGTCAGTTAAGCATCCAACTCTTGATTTCAGCTCAGGTCATGATCTGATGGGTTGGTTTGGTTTGTGGGTTTGAGCCCCACATCAGGCTCCAAGCTGAGTACAGCGCCAGCTTGGGATTCTCTCTCTCTGCCCCTCCCCTGCTAGCACACTGTCTCTCTCTCAAAATAAACTTAAAAAAAAAAAAAGGAACTGTATCTTTACGATATTTATATAGTAATATTATGATCTTCCTTACTTTTTTTATATTAAAGGACAGTGGCAAGTTTTTTTATTAATGCCCTTGATCAATTTGCAAAATAAAAAGTTGGCAATGTCATGACTTTCCCCAAAATTTATTTTGAAGGTCTAAGGATCCAAAAGAAATCCAAAGTCTGGAAAACACTAAATCATAATGTTGATGGTCTGAGCTTATTTGGATTTTTAAAAATTATTTCTGTAGAGAGTCAGAATGCAGAATTGGATTTCTAACACTGTTTTTCAAGGGATCCATGTTTTCTCAAAGTCTGGCTGACAAATATTGGAAAACATTATTGCTCTACCAAAAGTCCATATACCTATGCAGGGAATTTCCTCTGAAATACTTAACAAAAAGGAATAATGCTGTGGCAATAGACCATGACTCAGAGGACAAAGAGTGAACCCAAATGCTGTCTGGCTGGTGTGACAGAACAGACTTAGACTTAGGTACAAAATTTCAATGAATAAAGCAGCCTTCTATACAGTTGGTGTTTACTATGTATCTACTATGAGAATGTTTTTATACAAAAACAAAACAAAACAAAATAAAAAACAAAACTCTAACAGCTTGATGTACTTAAGTTTACATTTGAGATGTGTGATCTTGGGCCAGTGCTTTAACTTCATAACTTTTTTTTTTTTTTTTTTACTTTTCTTTAAAGATTATTTTGAGAGAGAGAGAGAGAGCGCGCGCGCACGACAGCAAGCACGGGGGAGGGAGAGAGAGAGAGAGAGAGAGAAAGAGAATCCCAAGCAGGTTCTGCACTGTCAGTGCAGATCCTGACACAGAGCTCGAACTCACAAACTGTGAGATCGTGACCAGAGTTGAAATCAAGAATCAGATGCTTAACTGAGCCACCCAGGCACTCCTGAACTTTAATTTCTAATGTAGTTAATGGGGGAATATAACTGTACTACAGAGGACACAAGATAATGTGCTCAGCCTGATGTCTGGTCCATACATACAAGGGCTTGCTCATGATTGTTACATTATTTTATGACTCTGATAACCTCCCATTCATTTAAAATATCAAAGTCTCTCAGATATAAACAGAGAACTGAGTAAGAGAACCAGGGAACTACAAAAATGGTCTTCATTCTTTCTTCATGGAGGTGCCCTGCCCTAGAGGCCCCACTCCCTTTGATTCCTACTTTTACCATCTAACTAGAAGTGGGGTCAAAGGGTTCTGATCCCAAACACAAAGCACCTTAGCTTGCTAGAAGTTCTGGGAGTCCAGTCTCTGAACTACCAACCTTGGTTCTAGAGAACCTAAGGAGATGCCTTTAAAGGGAAAAGCACAGAGCTGTCCCCGGCCCTCAAGATCTACTTTTTTCAAGGTCCGATCTTTTGTCTTTAAAAAAGAGCTATTGGGGCGCCTGGGTGGCGCAGTCGGTTAAGCGGCCGACTTCAGCCAGGTCACCATCTCGCGGTCCCTGAGTTCGAGCCCCGCGTCGGGCTCTGGGCTGATGGCTCAGAGCCTGGAGCCTGTTTCCGATTCTGTGTCTCCCTCTCTCTCTGCCCCTCCCCCATTCATGCGCTGTCTCTCTCTGTCCCAAAAATAAATTAAAAACGTTTAAAAAAATAAAAATAAAATAAAATAAAAAGAGCTATTTCCAGGGTGCCTGGGTGGCTCAGTCGATTGGTTAAGTCAACTTTGGCTCAGGTCATGATCTCACGGTTCATGAGATTGAGCCCTGTGTCCGGCTCTCCACTGACAGCCTGCTTGGGATTTTGTCTCTCTCTCTCTGCCTCTCCTCCACTCGTGCTCTCTCTCTCAAAATAAACAAACATTTAAAAAAATAACAGAAGAAAGGCATTTCTCTACAGGCCCAATTGCAGACTAGTCAAGACAGACCTTGGATCAATAAGAGGACATTAGAGTGCTACTGAGGGGGCAACCTAACTTGTCTCACTGTAAGGGCCAAGCAAGGTTGGGTCCATCACATCTTCATGGGGGGACGGTCTCACAACCATCTCTGAGAGGAAACAGGGGCTTACGTTTTTTCTGGTCATCTCTGGTTTTGAAGTCTACTTTTCTGAGCTTTCTGGCTCGCCTGGCTAGCACATACGCTATTCCTGTTCTGCCCCATGTGGCTCCAGGGAAAGGTTTACACACATGCTCACACAAGGCATTTCTGTGTATAGCTTTTATTGGTTTCAGGAGACAGAGGCAGGCAAGTTAAAACCGAATATTAGACGTTTCTGTTCTTAAAACACCCTTCAGCCACTTTTACTCACAGGCTCCAGACTCCCACCACTGGCTTAGCACCGGCTGCCTCTTTCCTTCTGCTTCTCAACTCCCAAATCCACGTTCTCTTTTACAAAGAGTACTTTAAATATTTCTTCAACTTCTTCTTCTCCTGCCAACCCATTCTCATAAGGTCTCACCTTCTTAAAAAAAAAAAAAAAAACAGAGGTAAAATTCACATCATATAAAATGAACCATTTTAAATTATACAATTCACAGGCATTTAGTGAACTGTTGTGAAACCATATAGGGTCTCACCTTTCATCCCCAATGACTTATCAAGATAGTTTCCCACACAAAGACATGAAAGATTCTTCCCTAAGAGAAATTTTTTTTTTAAGATTGCATTTTTTTTAAGTAATCTCTACACCCAACGTGGGGCTTGAACCTACAACTCTGAGATTAATAGTTGCATGCTCTACCGACTGAACCAGCCAGGCGCCCCCTAAGAGAAATTTAGGGTGCCAGTCACTTCCCCTCCCTTAAACCTTGTTCTTACAGGGATAGAAGTCTTTTGGCATTTGAGGAAAAGATGCCATCAAGCAGCTACTTATCCTTTGGGAGAAGGAACTATAATTTGGGGGGGGGGGGCGGAGAGAAAGGTTGTGAAACATTTAAAATAGATTTTTTCACAGAAGGTGGTATTTTTAAAACTAATTTTCAGCTTTATTTACCACTCAATGGAATATCAGCAACTCACTTGCAAATCATTCAGCAAATACTTTTTTATATGTATTTTTATACATTATATAACACTTATTCATATTTGTTTTGCTACATATATATAAATACATATGTGGGTAGCAAAACAAATATGAACCACATGTTAAATTTCAGTGGTGGGTATATGGGCATATTATTCCAATTTAGATGTATGCTTGAAATTTTAGATAATAAAAAGTTGGGGAAAACTCATGGAGTAGAGCTTTTTATTTAGATAATTTATACTAAATGGTATAAAAATGTATTATCTATGATGTTTTAGGATATGAAGGGTACTGGACACATGTTTGGCATCAGCTGCGGTCCTTATACTCAATTATTCAAACTAAACAAACCTCACAATAGATCCACGACTGGTTGACCTAAACAATGATAACAAAATCCTGGAAGAGCAGTAGTAGTGGACGGCATCTCTTCTCAGAACATCACACACACAGGTCACCTCCTCTCCTGGGAATAGCACCCACGTAAAGGACACAACTTTCTCATGGCATTCATTAAAGCCATAAGGAAACTCCCTAAACACACAATGAAGTAAGATTTAACAAATATTTACTGAGCGCCAGTTAAGTGAACTTCTGGTATTAGGAGTGTGTACATGCCAATATAGTATGTGCAGGACATGGTTTCTCTTTGGGGGTTAATGACAACCGAGTTGGGGAAAGAAGGTGCTTAAAAGCAGTGAAAAGCAAATAACACCACAAAATTTAAAGAGCAATTATTACATCGTTGATGAAAGCGTAACTTGGTAAAACCTTTAATGGGGAGCAATTTAGTAATACCTACCAAAATTTGAAATGTGCATACCCTTTGCCTTAGGATTCCAGTTAAATGGGTATGAATTTATCCTATAGATATGTTCATATGTGTGCCACATGATGTATGTATAAAGATAATAGCTGAAGCATTATATAAAACAGCAAAATTTAAAAAAAACCTGAATATGCATAGGAAACTGGTTAAATTATGGTACATGCATTAACGAAATATTATGTGGTTGTTAAATAGAGTTAGGCGGCTTTTGACACAGAATATCTCCAAAACATAAGGTTGAAGCAAAAAATAAACAAGTGGGACTACATCAAACTTAAAAGCTTCTGTGCAAGAAAGGAAACAATCAAGACAGTAAAAAGTCAACCTATGGAATGGGAGAAAATATTTACAAACCATCTCTTATCTGATAAGGAGTTAATATCCAAAATATGTAAGAACTCCTACAACTTAATAACAAAAAAAGCAAATAACTCTATTTAAAAATGGACAAAGGACTTGAATAGACATTTCTCCAATGGCCAGTGGGTATATGAAAAGATGCTCGACGTCACCATTAAGGAAATGCAAATCAAACCATAATGAGATATAACCTCACATCTGTTAGGATGGTCATTACAAAAAAAATCAGAAAACAACAAATGCTAGTGAAGATGTGGAGAAAGTGGGACCCTTGTGCACTGGTGGGAATGTAACATGGTACAGCTATTATGGAAAACAGTATGGAGGTCCCTCAAAAAATTACAAGTAGGGGCGCCTGGATGGCTCAGTCGGTTAAGCGGCCGACTTCAGCTCAGGTCACCATCTCGCGGTCCGTGAGTTCGAGCCCCGCGTCGGGCTCTGGGCTGATGGCTCAGATCCTGGAGCCTGCTTCCGAATCTGTGTCTCCCTCTCTCTCTGCCCCTCCCCCGTTCATGCTCTGTCTCTGTCTCAAAAATAAAAAAATAAAAAATAAACGTTAAAAAAAAAATTACAAGTAGAACTACCCTTTGATCCAGCAATTGCACTTCTTTGTATTTATCCAAAATAACTGAATGAGATATTTGTACTAGCATGTCTATTACGGCATTATCCACAATAGCCAAGAGAGAGAAACAACTGAAGTGTCCACAGATGGATGAATGGATAAAGAACTTGTGGTATATACAATTGTGGTAATACAATGCAGTATTATGCAGCTGTAATAAAGAAGGAAATCCTGCCATAGGCTACGACATGCATGAAACTTAAAGACACTATGCTAAGTGAAACAGCCAGTCACAAAGGACAAATACTGCATGATTCCACTAACACAGACAAACTGATACAAGCAGAAAGTAAAATGATGGTAGCCAGGGATGGGGGGAGGGGAAAATGAGGAGTTTTGTTCAATGGGCATAGAGTTTTAGTCATGCAAGATGAAAAAGTTCTAGAGTTCTACTGTATGTATAACAATATACATATAATTAACAATAGTATTGTATACTTAAAGGTTTATTAGAGGGCAGATTACCTGTTCCATGTTGTTGTTTTTTTTTTTTTTTTACAATTGAAATGATGTGTTTATACATATCTTTAAATATCTCTAAGTAAAAAGAAGTCAAGATGTAGAGGATTGTGCATAGTATGCCAACATTTGTGTGTGTGTATGTTTGTTCTATATACATAGTTAACTAGGCTTAACATATATTTGCAAAGATACAGAAAGTCGTAAGAGTGGTTGCTTCCAATGAGGAAAACTGGATGCTTGGGACAGACATTGCAGGGAGGCAATTTTTTTAATTTTGAATTTGTACCAATTAAATTTTAATATTACCAATCAAAAAATAGAACATACAGAGAAAGACAGATACCATATGTTTTCACTCTTATGTGGATCCTGAGAAACTTAACAGAAACCCATGGAGGAGGGGAAGGAAAAAAAAAAAAAAGAGGTTAGAGTGGGAGAGAGCCAAAGCATAAGAGACTGTTGAGAACTGAGAGCAAACTGAGGGTTGATGGGGGGTGGGAGGGAGGAGAGGGTGGGTGATGGGTATTGAGGAGGGCACCTTTTGGGATGAGCACTGGGTGTTGTATGGAAACCAATTTGACAATAAATTTCATATATTGAAAAAAAAATAGAACATAAAGCAATTTATAAAAAAGTAGGAAATATATTATATGGTACTAATGACACATACCAGAATAATTATCTAGATAACAAGAGATAAGTTGGAGTAGAGAATGCAGTATTTACAAGGCGGAACGTGAGCTGGGCCTTGAGAAATGGGAAGTGTTTGGATAGGTAGAGGAGAGCAGTAAGGACAGTCCAGGTGTGTACGTAGAGGCTGGAGTGGGGAGAGGACATGGGAAGTAAAAATGGAGAAGCAGGGTAATGAAAGGTAAATCAAGCGCCAGTGAGACAGTTTCAGCGTACTGCAGAATGCAGGTACAAGAGAAAAGGATGAAATAGTTTAGTAGATGATGCACGGAAATGTGGAATTAATGTGGTGGGCAGCAGGGAGCCACTGTAGGCTCTTGAGCAGGGAAGTCATATTATGAAAGCAGGATTCCAAGATCAGCAGACAAAACAGACAAAATAAACCGAAAGATAGACAACTGTCAGAAGGCTAACGCAGCGATCCAGGGGTTGCCCATTGCAATCATCTGGGAAGCTTTAAAAATATATGTTTGTGCCTAGGTCTCCACTGCCAGAGATTCTGATTTAATTGGTTTGGGGTGGAGCCTGATCATTGCCATTTTGAAAGCTCCCCAAGTGATTTTAAAGAGCAGCATGGGTTGAACATAACTGTCACAATCCAGGCACAAAGAGATGAAGGCTAAGACTCAGGAGCTGGCAGGAGGCTGGAGACAGGATAAAAGCACACTTAGGAGACAGGTCCAAGGAAGAACTGATGTGCTGACAGATCGGGGGTAAAGAGTGAAAAGATATACACAGTCTGTTAGATTTATGCATCATCCAACAGATATTTATTAAGTCCCTCCCAAGTACCAGGTACCATACTGAGCTCGAAGGATTTAGTGATGAGCAAAACAGACCAGTCCCACTTCTTCAGAAACTTGTGGTCTAGTGGACACAGACAACAAACAAGACTTCCAGGGATGGCCTGTACAACTGGGTCTGAAGCTATCAAGCATGACCGCTATCGGGCTGCTTGTGTACATCAAGTGGTCGGGGGGAGACGTCTCTGAGCTGGTGATACTTGAGCTGAGGCTTGAGTGATGAGGAGCTGAGTCTTCAAAGAGAGATGTTCTCTCTAGGAAAAGCAGTAAGCACACAGGGACAAGTTCAAGGCACAGAAAGTCTGTACAACGGAGAAGAGTCAAAGACTGATGGGAGATGAGGTCAGAGAAATACGTAGGTACAAACCAAATAGAGCCATGTGGGCCATGGCACAGATTTCATTCTCAATGACATGGGAGGCCCTTGGAGGAAATTAAGCAGAGTAGTGACGTGATCTGATTTACATTTTTGAACAACCACTTTTGCAGTGTGAAAACAGACTGCAGGGTGCAGAAATGAAAGCAAGAAAACTGATTGGAAGGATAGATTAGAGCATGAGGTGCGCTGACAGGGGAAAACTGTGGAGGAGAATAGATTTGAATATGTTGACTTTAGGTAACTGGGCAGCATCTAAGCAGAAACATCCCAGGACAACTGGACACATGGGAAATAGGTGAGAATTTAGGTTGTACCTACTGACTTGGAGACACTTTCAGGACTGAAGAAATGCATGTTAGATGACACTACAGGACTATGGCAACTTTTTCCAAGAAGGGGACTAGTAACAACTTGGAAGAAAAGCCTCTAGTGGTGGGCTGCAGGGCTCTGTAGTTAGTTTTGTCTTTCAGAACATCTTTATCTGTGAATGGGATAAAGAAATGGCAGGATAACACAGGATGTCAAAAAACAGGGAACAATGATACACTGGAATCAAAACTTAAAAAAAATCTCAATGGCTGGAAGAATGTACTAAAGTTAACAAGGCAAAATTTAGATAGATAAAAAATAGATAACAAGTGTGTGTGTGTATAACATATATTCCTTCATATTAAAAAAAAAATAAAATTAATAGTAAAAGACCTAGAAATCTGGCAGTTCACCTAAAAGAGACCTGGGGCTTTTACTAATGATGTACTTTACAAGCCTAAAGTGTAAAGTCATTGTGAAAAAGCTGATGTAAAATCAGAGGAATTGACATTATTACAAAACTAGAACTTATTTTTCTAGGGAAGAATACATCAGTAGTGAAAATAAACTACATCGATCCGGATTATTTCTAGAACACTATTTTCTGATCAGGCCGCTGACTAGATGGCTGAAGTAGAGAAGGGAAAAGAGATATGAGATTTGAGGAACAGTCAAGTAATAAAACTATATATATTCAATTCAGTGCTTAACAGCATACTCAAACTTTCCCCAAATATCGTGTTAAATAACTTGGGGAAATAAGGTGTATTTCCCCTGGTTGAGAGAAAACATAGTCTTCAAACATGAAAGTCTTCAGAGATTAAAGAAAACTTGTCCAAAATTAGACAAAAGAGGTAGAGCTGGGATTTGAACACAAGTAAATAGGACTTCAGAATCTTTATTTAAAAAAAAAAAAAGTCTCTCTCTCCATAAATGTATGAAACTATAGATATAGATCTATGTTTTCCTTTTCTTTTTTTTTTAAATAATTTATTGTCAGGTTAGCTAACATACAGCATGCACAGCATAGTTCTGGCTTCAGGAGTAGATTCCCGTGATTTGCCAATTAAAACACCCAGTGCTCATCCCAACAAGTGCCCTCCTCAATGCCCATCACCCATCTTCCCTGCTCCCAAACCCCCTACCCCCACCCTCATCAACCCTCAATTTGTTCTCTGTAATTACGAGTCTCTTGTGGTTTGCTTCTCTGTTTGTAATTTATTTTTCCGTCCCTTCCCTTATGGTCTTCTGCTAAGTTTCTCAAGTTCCACATATGAGTGAAAACACAGGATATCTTTCTTTCTGACTGACTTATTTCACTTAGCATAATACCCTCTAGTTCCATCCATGTTGTTGCAAATGGCAAGATTTCATTCTTTTTCATCATTGAGTAGTATTCCTGTGTGTGTGTGTGTGTGTGTGTGTGTGTGTGTGTGTGTGTGTGTACACATACACATTACATCTTCTTTATCCATTCATCAGGTGATGGACATTTGGGCTCTTTTTGGCTATTGTTGATAGCACTGCCTATAAACATTGGGTACATGTGCCCCTATGAATCAGCACTCCTATATCCTTTGGATAAATTTCTAGTAGTGCTATTGTTGGGACATAGGGTAATTCTGTTTTTAATTTTTTTGAGGAACCTCCACTATGTTTTCCAGAGTGGCTATACCAGTTTGCATTCCCACCAACAGTGCAAGAGGGTTCCCCTTTCTCCACAACCTCGCCAACATCTGTTGTTTCCTGAGTTGTTACTTTTAGCCACTCTGACCAGTCTGAGATGGTATCTCAATGTGGTTTTGATTTGTATTTCCTTGATGAGGAGTGACATTGAGCATCTTTTCATGTGCCTATTGGCCATGTGGATGTCTTCTTTAGAGAGGTGTCTATTCATGTCTTCTGCCCATTTCTTCACTGTATTATTTGTTTTTTTGGGAGTTGAGTTTGCTAAGTTCTCTAAAGACTTTGGATACTAACCCTTTATGTCATTTGCAAATATCTTCTCCCATTCTGTTGTTTGCCTTTTAGTTTTGTTGATTGTTTCCTTTGCTGTGCAGAAGCTCTTAATCTTGATGGGATCCCAACAGTTCATTTTTGCTTTTATTTCCCTTGCTTTGGAGACGTGTCAAGTAAGAAGTTGCTGCGGCTGAGGTCAAAGAGGTTGTTGCCCATTTTGCCCTCTAGGATTTTGATGGTTTCCTGTCTCACGTTTAGGTCTTTCCTCCATTTTGAATTTATTTTTGTGTATGGTGTAAGAAAGTGGTTCAATTTCATTCTTCAGTATGCTGCTGTCCAGTTCTCCCAGCGCCACTTGCCAAAGAGACTGTCATTTTTCCATTGGATACTCTTTACTGCTTTGTCGAAGATCAGTTGGCCATATATTTGTAGGTCCATTTCTGTGTTCTCTATTCTATTCCATTGGTCTATGTGTCTGTTTTTGTGCCAATACCATACTGTCTTGATGACTACAGCTTTGTAGTATAGGCTAAAGTCTGGGATTGCAATGCCTCCAGTTTGGTTTTCTTTTCAACCTTACTTTGGTTATTCGGCGTCTTCTGTGGTTCCATGCAAATTTTAGGATTGTTTGTTCTAGCTCTGTGAAGAATACTGGTAATATTTTGATTGAGACTGCATTTGTATAGGTTGCTTTGGATAGTATCAACATTTTAACAGTATTTGTTCTTCCCATCCATAAGCATGAATGCTTTTCCATTTCTTTGTGTCTTCTTCAATTTCTTTCATTAGCTTTCTATAGTTTTCATTATACAGATCTTTTACCTCTTTGGTTAGGTTTATACCTAGGTATTTTATGGTTCTTGGTGCAATTTAAATGGGATGGATTCCTTGATATCTCTGTTGTTTCGTTACTGTATAGAAACGCGACTGATTTCTGTTCATTGATTTTATATCCTGCAACTTTTCTGAATTCATGTATTAGTTCTAGCAGTTTTTTGGTGGTCTTTTGGGTTTTCCATGTAGACAGAGTACCACATCATCTGCGGAAAGTGCAAGTTTGACATCTTCTTTGCCAATTTAGATGCCTTTTATTTCATTTTATTGTCTAATTGCTGAGGCTAGGACTTAATCTATGTTTTCCTTTGCGTTAAGCAGTTGCATTACCAGGGCCATCTTGAAAAGGTTCAATCAGAAAATTCCAAGTTTTATTTGAGCTTTTTTCAGGCAAGAAATTCAGGGGTCTTATTTAACTTCACAACTTTAGGACTAGTGCAACTCTTAGTGTGTATTATGTGCTCAGTAAATACTTACTCAGTGAATTAGCCAGCCCCTTTGCCTGTGTTGTGCATTGATCCACTGATCAGTAGAAGACAAAACACACACAAATTCAAACAGTGAGAAACATTTCTCTGGAGGTCTTGTTTCTTTATACCATCCCATATGACAATGCCTTTTCATCCACTTGTCTTTTTCTCCCCTGGCAACTCAATTTCCCTCTCTGCCCCTTTCCTTTGTCCCACAGGCGAAAAAACTTGTCCCCCTGGCCACCAGGCAAGATGAGTCTTCCTGCTCCTCATAAGTGCTCATCTTGATGGACAGCCTCACAAACTAGGACAGTGGATCATGACAGTAAAAACATAGATCAGATTGTTCAGGAAGAGTGACTGTAATGAGGAAGCCATATCCACAATATCTTTACTTATCCTTCACCAAAATTTTGTTTTCTTATTTTTCTCTCTTCATTAAGGGAAGACTACAGGAGGATAATGTAGAAAAATGAACAAATTGTGTGCTTAAATTAGAAAAACAATTGTTTCAGTACTATATCAGGTTCTGAGAAGTTCTAAGACCAAAAATTATGACACCTAAGTTTTAGGCAAAGTAATTGGCAGGAAACACAGTCTTTTTTCAATAGGGCTAATTCTAATAAAGTCAGAGAGAGTACTGTCAACATGCCAAGAAGAAAATCAGGTTAAAATTAACTGTTCGAGTCCTTTTGTTTCTAGCATCTATTTTCCATCTCTATATATTCTACTGGCACTGTCAGCACGAGAGACCCCACACCCAGCTACCCACAGATTATCTAGTAACCTGATCCGGCAAATACACAGGGCAAGAATGGAGAAGAGAAAAATCTGTTTACCTTAAAAAGAGATCTTCCAAATTCATTAACATCTCATACAGTGCTCGCCATTTCATTTGTGCCCACATAACCTTATTCCTAGGCTCTAAAATGTTTCAGAGTCAGATGGCTATAGCACTTCCACAAATGGCGGGGGATGGGGAAGGGTACACATTTCAAATACAGAAGAGTACTGGTGCCAAAGGTCACATGGAGAAAGAAATGAATCTTTGCTAGCTGATCTCTGCTCACATCAGAGATCACCCCCCAAACGGGGGAGAAGAAAAACGGTCTTACAGGTTTATATACAGGCAAATAAAGGAGATGAGATTTTGCAAAGGTAAAAATGTTTTTAGAAGCACAAGAAGGCCCGTGATTAGCTGATAACCATTTAAAGGCATGTGTAAAGTTTACCTGAAAATGGATGGTATGCTTCTGCTTTTCCATTGGTGAATTTACCAAGGTACCAAACTTAAATTTAAAAGGTGTCACGGGAGAAGGAACAAAGGAACAAACAAAGCCAGAGAGGTTGGGCTGATCTGGTAACAAGCTACCCATCAAATGCGAGTTAGGAATTGCCACAGTAGAGAACGTATGGTACTTTCAAGACCAGGTCTATACCCAGATTGTGCTGAATTTCAGATTCTGCTTCTAGATGGAAAGGCAAAAAAACCCACAAAGATTTCCAGACCTTGGGTGTTTAAAGGGCCTTCACACAGTAAATCAACCTACTCCTGTCTTGTTTTCTCCGCAGCCAGACTGAAATAATACAGCACCAGCAGAGGTGTGAATTACCCCCATTCATCTTAATGGAGTGTTAACTTCAAAGGCTTGTTTTAACCATTTAAATGCTAAGCTCATGAGTAAACATTCGGTTAAAAAAAAGGTACAATTTAAACATTCACCTTCAACATACGAAAGTAATTTATATTCTCAGCACTTCGTTTTTTAATTTAGCAAACAAGTCTCCAAGTGTTAGAAAAGTATATATTTTGTACTTTACTTAGTTTTATTTTAAATAGTTCTTACCTAATAAATTATGAACGTTAAGCCCATAATGCGAGGGCCTATATTTCCCAGGAATAATGTTGCGGAGTACTTGAACAAGGGTTTTTGGTAATCCTAGTGAAGGGGACACTGCTCTTACCTGCCATCTTATTAGCTTCCTCCACACTCATAGAGAAAGCTGTGACCCCCGAAGAGGCAACCAGATAAGGCAGAATACTGAAGTAAAATAAAAGAAAAACACTTCCACAAATATTATCTCTTGATATTAACTAAGTTTTATGTTCAATATGTTACTTGTCCCTTTGCCAAACCTCTCATGATCCTATCCCATGAGCAGGTGACAAATGTATTAACTGATGCCCAGCTGTCATCACATTTAACATTTGCCCCACAGGGCATCCTTGCATCTGTTGCAGATTTAGTGTTATTTTGGTATTACTGGAATTAGATTTATGTAAGCAGCTGAACACCTATTTGTGTTTGGATCTATAATTTCATAAACAGAAAAGGAGGGTACAAGAATTAGCTTATCAGATTGGTAGGCTCTGGCTGACCTGAAGCCACAGGGGAAGCCATGCCTGGCTGTGCCCCTGGGACCGTGCTAAGTGCCCAGCTTCAGGAAGACATTAGTAGGAGAGCACAGCTGGGGCAGAACTGTGGCAAAACATGAAAAAGAGTGCACATGGAGCCAGTTCCCCTGTGAATGAAGGCTAGAGAAAGATTCTAAACATATTAGTTGTACAAGATGGAAGACGAAGAAATTCCCTGTCTCTGATTGAAAGCAAACTTATTTTACTGGTCCAGATGAAGGGATGGGGGAAAGGGGATAAGTATCTGATCTAAGAGCCTGTTTTGGTCTGCACCTAATTTATACAGGGTGATTTAATCCTCTCAACACAACCCTGTATAATTGGTATTAACTCCATTTAATACCTATATGAAAGTGGAGGCTTGGAGAGGTTAAGTACTTTGTCTAAACTCACTGAGATTTGAATCTAAGTCTTTCTAACCCTCAAACTTAGACTTTTTCCATTATACTATGCTGATCCAAAGTTGCCAAAGAAGTATCTTAACTCAAAAGGGAAGCTCAGTTGTCAATTTTTCTGCCCATTTCCTAAGTAGGAAGCAAAGGGGCACCTGCAAAAGTGTGTATTTCCATTCATGCAAATTGGTGCTTTGCATGCAATGCCCTACTTTACATGTGCACAGGGGTAGCATTACATTTTCACCGATACACCCTGGCTTTGGTAGGCTGCTAACAAGGTGCCTTTCACAAAGAGCACTCGTGGGGAGAAGAGATCTAGCTTGTGCTTTCCAACCAAAAGTAAGCCACATCAATGGGAAACAATGATTTATAACCTCTGTACAAAACTTGATATAAATCGTCACTATTTGTCTCTGTTTGCCAACTAGAAAGTCACGTGTTTAAGTGACAAAAGAGAACGCTCAGAGAACTTCCAAATCCACAGTCAATCATCACAGCTCTATGTCATAATGAACAACAGGAAAATCACAAAAGTTTCTTAGAGAAGATTGGGAGGCAGGGCAAAATACCAAATGAAATAATCCCACAGTTTTGTTATTAGTGATTGATGTTGACAACATTAACCCACAGCTAAGATTCAATTTTGTATATAAAGCCAATACACTGATTTCTTAAAAAACAAACAAATGAAAGGTTGACTCTATACATTTAATAACACTAAAAACTTCTGCCTGTGATAAACACTGTTAAGAGAACGAGAAGGCAAGCCACCGATTGGGAGAGAATTTTTGCAAAACACATTATCTGATAAAGGACTGGTATCTAAAATATACAAAGAATGCTTAAAAGCCAACAGTGAGAAAATAAACCAATTTAAAAAATGGGCAAAAGATCCAAACCTCACCCAAGAAAATATACAGATGGCAAATAAGCATATGAAAAGATGCTCCACATCATATGTCATTAGAGAAATGCAAATTGAAACAATGAGATATAACTACACACCCATTAGAATGGCAAAAATCCAAACCACTGACAACACCAAATGTTGGCGAGAATATGGAACAACAGGAACTCTCATTCACTGCTGTCAGAAATGTAATCTATTACAGCTAGTTTGGAAGGCAGTTTGGCAGTTTCTTATAAGACTAAACATATTTTTACCGTATGATGCAGCAATTGTGCTCTTTGGTATTAACCCAAAAAAGCTGAAACTTATATCCACACAAAAACCTGTACACACTTTATTCATAACTTTGAAAGCCAGGAAGAGGTCCTTCAACAGGTGAATGAAAACACAAACTGGCCCATCCATACAGTGGAATATTATTCAATAATAAAAAGAAATGAGCTATATGAAAATGCATGGAGGAAACTTAACTGCATTTTGTTTAAGTGAAAGGGCCAGCCTGAAAGGTTAGATAATATATAATTCCAACTATATGACATCCTAGAAAAGGCTCACAGGGAAAGGCTCACAGTTTTTATGAAGTCAGTCAAAAGATCAGTGGTTGCCAATGCTTGCATCAACAGTGAACTCTCAGGCAAACTATGTACTTTAGTAAATAATACTGTATCAAGGGGTAGCCGGGTGGCTCAGTCGGTTAAGTGTCTGACTCTCGATGTTGGCTCAGGTCATGATCTCCTGGTTTGTGAGTTCCAGCTCCGTGTCAGGCTCTGTGCTGCCAGTGCGGAGCCTGCTTGATATTCTTTCTCTCTCTCTCTCTCTCTGCTCCTCCCTTGTTCATGTTCTCGCTCTCTCTCAAAATCAACAGACTTAAAAAATGTTTTACAAGTACTGTATCAATATTGGCTCATCAAGTATAACAAATGCACCACATGAATGCAAGATTTCAACAATATGGGAAACTATGGGCGTGTTGGGGATCAGGGGATATATGAGAACTCTGTACCTTCTGCTCAATGTTTCTGTAAACATTAAATCTACCCTAAAAAATAAAGTCTATTAATTTTTAAAAAAATACAAAGGTTAACCTAACATATCAAAGAACATTTTGAATTTTATGTTAATTAAAACTGCTATAAATCCACTTTCTGCTACCTATTCCCATTTTGTTCTGCTTTTCTGTTAATAATGTTTATAAAAATGTTTACCCATATAAAAAGGATTCATCAAAGGTGCTTTACAGAATTATTCCTTTTTGCATATAGAGGTAAATTATTCTTTGTAAGAAGTGGGAAAATATTTGTTTCATTTACTAATCCAATTAAAAATGATTATTGCTAAACTAAAATTCCCAACCAAAATTCCAAAGATGAGCAAAACAAAAGCCTGTGGGGAAAAAAAAGATAAAGAACAATTAGAGTATTTTAAACCTCCACCTTCCTCAATAATGTATGTTATAGTTCAAAATACATGAACTTTCTTGATGTAGATAAACTACTCAAGTACAAAATGACAAATTATTTCTTAAAATAGAATTATTAAAAGAAATAAAAGGTAACCTACCCCAAGTTTTTTCCATGAGAGAAAATCCTCTCTGCTAAGTTTAAGATAAAATAGTCCTGGGAATATAAAAATCAAACACGTTGATGTACTGGAACCTTTAAGTGGGAGGGGAAACAAGGAAAAAAAAAAAAAAAAAAGAGGATATTGCCAGATTCAGATGCGGGGCCAGATGACAATTTTGATCTATTTTGTTACATGGATTTTTTGAAATAGAAAACTTACCAACCACACCAAATATATTCCTAATGTCAGGAACATATATTGCAAGTAAAACAATGGTAACATTGAGTGCTAGAGTGATCAAAGAATGGCGAGTCCATGAGAATGGAAAATTGGAGAAAAACATCATCATTAAAGCTCTTCTTGCCTGTATAACAGAAAAAGAAACAGATTTAAGCAGAGAGATTTAAGCAAAGCCAACATACTTGCTTAGGGAAACACAGGTACAGTATAGTAAGCATGACATCCTTGCTCCCTACACCATTTAGATTTTTAAAAAATACAGTATAAACGATTATTATAAAGTGTTTAGGACAAATCAACTAAGAAATTCACCTTTCTGAGTGAGCTTAATAAAAATTATTTTGGCCTGGGTGGCTCAGTCGATTAAGCGGCCGACTTCAGCTCAGGTCACGATCTCGAGGTCCGTGAGTTTGAGCCTTGCGTCGGGCTCTGGGCTGATGGCTCAGAGCCTGGAGCCTGTTTCAGATTCTGTGTCTCCCTCTCTCTCTGCCCCTCCCCCGTTCATGCTCTGTCTCTCTCTGTCTCAAAAATAAATAAAACGTTAAAAAAAAAATTAAAAAAAAATTATTTTGCTTTAATTCTTGAAGAAATGTTCACATTCAATGTCTTTAGGTTGCATAATTTTCAAAATGACCAACGATAACACTGTGTGATGAAATCTCAGAGAATCATTTTCATCAAATTCACAGAGAGAAGAACAAAAGGTTTGAAAAGAAAAAAGACTCATGCTATGGTAAAGAAACACCATGTACTATTTTATTTTATATTATCTGTTTCATAGCATGTAAATATGAAAACTAGTTCATGACACTTCCCACTGCCAAGGCGAGCAGCAGGCAGTCATACCCCACAAATGTTTACCCCCCACCGCTGCCCTCCTGGCTGTGCAGTCTACACAGGAAGTGGGCCAAAAATCTTGAAGGCCCAGTTCTTCGGGAACTTGCTGTTGAGGGATTCAAGACATTCATGCAGAAACATTCATACCTCAAGCCTCTGTTTCCATTTTCTCAGAAATTCTTAAGATACTTACATATGGCAACTAAATACAGAATGAAGATCTGCTCTGCCCCTTAATTATAATTCTTAAGCAAATACAATATTTTGACTAAGATTAAATTAGAATGTCTATGTGAAAATAAATCTACAATAAACCAGAACGAGCTTATTTTTGCTGACTTGACTTTTGCTTCTTCATGCACATTCTTGTGAAAACAGAATACAGAATTAAAGGAGGGGGGGAAACCCCAAACTTTAGAAGAACCATAGTCTCTAAATTGGAAACAATGCTGTGGGAGAGCGTAAATCTAAACTAAATCTCAAAAAGCACAAATTAGCTTAGTGGTTCACTGTTATTTTTGTGCCTTCATGGGGCCATATGCAAGTATGAGGTCTTTGATCAATTACCTGACAAATGAATAAGATATACAAGACTAGATGTGATTCAAACATTCCAGTCTGCAAAGAATTAGCGTTGCCATATCAGGGAGCTGCTACATGAAGCAACAAGACCTTTAAGAGTACTTACAGGGAAGTGGATTAGAGGGACTGTCAAAAGTACAGCAAATAGTATGCATAGCTTCACAGCCATGACAACAACATCATGTGGCAAGTACTTGCTATAACCTTGCAGTAATTCTGATGCCACTTTGTCTGTAAATTAAAACAATAATAAGGATCACATTATAAACTACTATGATGTCAATAACAGCAAAACTATTTTACTTTGCACAAATGGATCTTAACAAATTTTGGATTCTCAGTACCAAATCCATCTCTGGCCTTTTCCCTGGCCTTTGAAACATAGAGACATTAGTTAAATATCTGCTTTAAAGGTATAATCTTTTCTTTTAATTAAACTAGAAATCAGCAGAACTTCTAAAATTATGACCATGAAAATACATATATACGTATACATATCTATATATATCTATATATATACATATAACTTGAGAACTTTTCCATAATCCAAAGGTCTTGAACATTTGTTTGTTTTGTAAGGTGTTTTCACATGTATCATTGAAAGGGTATCATGTGTACCCTTATAACAATTAAGAGGGTAGCTAGGCTGAAAAATATTAATGGACTTGCCCAAGATCACACAGCACAAAGGGGCAGAGCTCGAAGAGCTAAAAGAGTACCCACTTTTTTTTTTGGTGCCAAAGCCAATACCCTTTCCTCAATACCGCAACATTTTCTAGAATCTTACACTTCTGTACATGTTGTCTGTTTCATCAACATTTCACCTGTAAATTCCTCTTTCATAAGAAAATGTAGTTGTAGGGAAATGGCTTACTCAGCAAGCCAGTGGTAGTCAGTGACAGAATTTGTACATGCTGACCATGCTTTGCTCCATGTCAGTCTTCCATTTTCCCAATGTCTTCTGCGCCCCCAGTCAGACGAGGGGTACGAAGATTGAGCGTTCTCAAGAATGTTCCATGTCCTGCCTTGTAGTGAAAGATCAGTCTGTACTTAAAATAGAATACTGTTGGGGCGCCTGGGTGGCACAGTCGGTTAAGCGTCCGACTTCAGCCAGGTCACGATCTCGCGGTCCGTGAGTTCGAGCCCCGCGTCAGGCTCTGGGCTGATGGCTCAGAGCCTGGAGCCTGTTTCTGATTCTGTGTCTCCCTCTCTCTCTGCCCCTCCCCCGTTCATGCTCTGTCTCTCTCTGTCCCAAAAATAAATAAACGTTGAAAAAATAAAAATAAAAAAAAATAAAATAGAATACTTTCTTTTATTTTTAAGTAGGCTTCACGCCCAGTGTGGAGCCCTATGCGGAGCTTGAACTCATGACCCTGAGATCAAGACCTGAACTTAGATCAAGAGTTGGGTTCTTAACCAACTGAGCCACTCGGGTGCCCCAAAATAGACGGTGCTTTTTAAACTGGAGAGTAATATGTTTTCAGAGAGATGCTTTGGAGGAAATAAAAAACAAACACACCTCTGTTTTCAAGGAACTTAATATTTAAAGGAGCAATGAGATGAACATATACACATAAAATAGAAAGCGTATAAACACAGATATACACGTACGTGGCAGTAGTTGTTCTAAACAAAGAGCGATTGTGAATAGGGACAGGTAACTATGACTTTGATATGGAGGAAGGAGGAAACACAGGGAGGCTTGGGGAGAGTCATCATGATATAGTGAAGAGCAGGAAGGTAGAGGGTCTTGAATTCTGGGACCACACAGACTGATGTTCAAATTCCTCTACTTACTAGCAACCTAACTTCTCTGAGTCTCTTCGTTCTTACATCTGTAAAATGGGACACTAATATTTTGATGTGTGGAGTTACTGAGGGCCATAAATGAATTAATGTATGGGTGGAGAAAGAGATTCTTTCTCAGAGGAAGAAGTAACATAAGCAGAAGCCCTGAAGTAGCACAAAGAATATGCATCTGAGAAAATGAGCAGTCTAGTAGTAGTAAGTACTTACAGTGGCTTAAACAGGATGTGCTGTAGAGCAGAGAGAGTATTGGGTGATAAGGCCAGAAATGCATTTAAGACCCAGTAACAGAGCTGTTCAGGAGGTTTGTACTCAATCTGGTGGGCTACAGAGATGCAATGACTTATGAAGATTGGTGTACTAGGATCTGAACTAAGCAGGAAGAAAAAGATACCCAAAACTGAAATAAGAGTTAGAAGGTTACTGTCATACTCACTGAGAGATAATGAGAATCTGAACTAGACTAGTGATAATGGAAAAGGGAGAAAAACCAATTATCTAACGTATCAAAGAACTTCTTTACACAATAGGAGATTAATGGACTAAGTAAGAGATTAAGAAGAGCCAGTAGGGGCGCCTGGGTGGCGCAGTCGGTTAAGCGTCCGACTTCAGCCAGGTCACAATCTCACGGTCCGTGAGTTCGAGCCCCGCGTCGGGCTCTGGGCTGATGGCTCAGAGCCTGGAGCCTGTTTCTGATTCTGTGTCTCCCTCTCTCTCTGCCCCTCCCCCGTTCATGCTCTGTCTCTCTCTGTCCCAAAAATAAATAAACGTTGAAAAAAAAAAATTTTTTTTTAAAAATAAAAAAAAAAAAGAAGAGCCAGGAAAGCCGGATTCTATTTCCAAGTCTGAGATATTCGCAAGTCTTTGAAAAAATATGGCAAACTATTTTCTTTCTACTTTTTGAATCATGAAAATGAGCTATTAACACTGCTTAACAATTCTGTAGACTTTTAAAATGGTCTGGTTATTATGTGACATTTGGGCATTGGCCTGGCTCCCCAGAGGAACACTTTTTCTTCCTCACCTTATAATGCTGTAACGTCTGTAAAGAGCCAATATTATTAATCTAGGTACATACTTATAGGTCCCTGTAATCTGACCAAATTTAGATATTAACTAAGCCTTGGGAGCACTGGATAAAAGGATCCCAAGCAGCTCCAGAAGTCAGAAGAGCTAGATTATAAATTCAAAATATCTGTTACATATCCACTTTCTCCTTTCCCAGGATGAAAACATTTCTTCCGAACCAGTCAATTCTGTGTTCTTAGCTGAGCCTTAACATATGTGAGGGATAGAGTACAACACACTTCTCTGAATTCAGACAAATCTCTATAAATCTTAGTAAGGACCTCTGCAAGTTATATATGCTATTAAGCCAGGAGGCTGTCTTGTGTAATACACATTGTCAAACCATCTGAAGTTTAGAAAGATTACCACAGAGTAGCAGAAAGATTACTAGATTAGTATTCAGGAGACATGCTACTACAAATATTGTTAACAGGTCACTTCACTTCTTTGGGCTTCAGCTGCTCATTTACAAAATGAGTTCAAGGCCTTAATTTGTGACTAGCCCTTTTGATAATTGCTCAGTGATTTCTCTCCATAAGAATGAGAGTTACCGATATCTCAACAGAAATATACCAAAAAAGATGCTCCTTAGTGATGATTAACAGCCCCCCAAAAGCTATTGTGAACAGAAAAATCAATATCTGAATCTTCTTTGGTCTTTGGAGAAGGAGTTACTTTTATATCATTCTTTCTATCACCTACCTACAATGAGATTTTTCTTAGATGTGCATTTCTCCATTAGATAAAATGTGGACAGTCTGAAGAATTTGCGGTGCATTAAGTCGGAGACAACATAACAGCTTTACCTGATAACAAGGACAATCCCTGTGTAGGAAATATTTCATTTACATAATGAAAATGTTTCGCCTCTCTGTTCATGGAACAATAGATCAGTAGATAGGTAGGTAAGTAGACAGAGATATATAGATATGTCTGGAGCTTAAGTGAGCCAGGTTCTTCCAAAAGATAATCGACAAAAACTTGGGATGAAGGAAATCTGGGTTCTCTAGCATAATTCCTGAGGAGGGCACATAGTAATAAAAGCACTACCTTTGGAGACAGTCAGAATTGGATTCAAATCCCAACGCACCATTCATTAGCTGCAAGTATCTGGCCAATTGCTCAAGCTATGTGAACCTATACCTTGTAGAGTTGCTGTAAGGATTAAGGTAAGCAATGTATATAAGATACCTGGCATTTACACAGGAAACGTTAGCTCAATAAATGTATTAGCATCCATCCTTCTTCCACTTTCCCTTCAATGTAAGCTTTCTGATAATTTAATACAGCATTTCATGGCAATTTATAGAACTATTCCTCAGCTATCCTGGAGATTGGCAGGCCATTTGAGGCTTCTTCCAGATAACTATCCCTAAGGAGGAAAAGGAGGTCATTTTTTGGACTCTTTCTCAATGTTGAAGATTCCTAAATATAGTAGTATTTGCGCCAGTGACAATTTTAATTTAGAAAAATACACAGCTAATCTGCTATACTAAGTTTTTGCTCAATCTCAACAGAGAGCTTGCTACAGTATCTTATTATTCTAGAGAAGTCTTACTGGGCTCAAGTCTGTGCAAAAACTTACAAACCCAACAACCAAAGCCAGAGCTTATATAGTTCAAGAATTTTGTTTTATGAGCCATGATCAAAAAAGCTTATCCATCTGCCTTAATTTTCTTTGTAGTGTATCCAGCAGGGTGTCATACTCGTGTTGGAGATGATGCTTTTCCTGATGGTGTACACAGAGCTCTACCATTTTTATCCTCCATCAATATAAAATGCAAGAGCAGATTTAGATTAATGAATGGCCTTTCTTACTGTTAAAACAGCACAGAGATAGCAGGAAAGGGACTAGAGAACAATTATAATTTTCTCATATAATTCAAGAGCATACACATTATACTATTAAGTTACGATATTTAACTTAAATTTCATTAAAGATAGTGAGAAGTACAGTGCTGAAAAACTGAGCACCTGAAATTATAAAATGACTATAACAATAATGACAATAATAATAACAGTAACGATCAGCAGTAGCTCTCCTTTGTGGAAGGCTGCTATGTGCCGGATACTATAATAGGCATTTTAGACATAACTCATTTCCTCCTCAATAAAACTCTATGCAATTTTCTGTTACAGATTAGAAGATGAAAAGATTACAAGGTGAGTGTCCTGTTCAAGCTAGTTAGAGCAGAATAGTTATTTGTACCATATTTGTTGGATTTCAAAATCCATACTCTTTCCACTGGGATTAGGAAAGGTAGCTGGTTTAGTAAAGGTAGCTGTGCAAGTAAACATCCAAAAACTTGTCAGACTTGGAAAAACTCTGGGAGAGAAGCAAAGTGCCATTAGAAGTAATCATGGATGTCTAAAACCTGAAACATGTGCACAAGGCTATCAACCATAAAATCAGTCATAACAGCTAAATATCACCAGGGTAATAACAGCCATTTACTTGAAGAGCTGTTATAAAAGCACTCATAAGCTGAAAAGTGTATTCCAGAATTGACAAATTGAGTGCAATTTGTTATAATGGGTTTGTTTGCAAATTAAATAGGTTTCCAGATTAAACAAAAGAGCCTACAATTTTTTTTCTTACTCTGGACTTTTAAGTTTTACTTTTTCTTTAGGTTCTTTTTAGAACAGAAAAAAACACATTCCAAGCAGACAATTTTTCAAAAATAAATAAAAATTTACTTAATTTTTTTAAATTTAAGAATTTAAAAGAATCCTTTTACCAAATTTAAGGGGGGGAAAGGTATCATAGAACGTACAATGCCAAATTGTGCAAATTAAGTGTGAAGGCAAAGATCTCTGAGATCTAAGTGTACAACTACAGTCCAGTGTAAAACTCTTCCCTTTCTCAAGTTGTTCTTTTGCAATAAAGATGACTGATTCTCCCAACCTCCCAAACTAGATTCCAAAATATTGAATTCTTAGAAAATAAAATCATGATTGCACATTTGTTTCTTGTAGAAAGACAGCAATGTCCCTAGGCCTTTGGCTTTACTTCGGTGTTAAAATTTTTTTTATATGAAGTTATTATTAATCTTGAAGTTGATCCATATTTTTAAGAGAAAGAAAATCAATTTTTTTAAGGCCCATAAAGCTACTACAGTACTACACTGAATTTAGCAGCCTAAATTAACTTACTAACAAAAGGCGGAAACAAAGTCTATATTCAGGTGTGAGATCAACTAGAGAACAATTTGTCACTGATAATTAAATAATATACTTACCATAAAACGTGAGGTACCCAAAGAGTGCAGATATAAAATAAATGAGAAAACTTAAAGCAATTGCTGTATTGGTTGCATTTTGCATTCTTTTCTTTGAAGGGCTAAAAGACAAAAATGGCAAAAGTAGAAACTATGATCTGAATTATATCTAAAGAAACAAATATCAACCAAGCTAGTCAAGAGGATTCCTTAATTGTTCAAGAACTACTTCATTAATAACGATATACTAGAATTTTTGATTTGAAATTACTGCACAAAGATTTTGCTCCCAGGAAACATTTTTTTTTTCCTTTTTTCAATTTTTAATTTATTTTTTTAATTTACATCCAAATTAGTTAGCATATAGTGCAACAATGATTTCAGGAGTAGATTCCTTAATGCCCCTTACCCATTTATCCCATCCCCCCCCTCCCACATCCCTGCCAGTAACCCTCTGTTTGTTCTCCATATTTAAGAGTCTCTTATGTTTTTGTTCCCTTCCCTGTTATTATACAATTTTTGCTTCCCTTCCATTATGTTCATCTGTTTTGTATCTTAAAGTCCTCATATGAGTGAAGTCATATGACATTTGTCTTTCTCTGACTAATTTCGCTTAGCATAATACCCTCCAGTTCCATCCACATAGTTGCAAATGGAAAGATTTCATTCTTTTCGATTGCCCAGTAATACTCCATTGTGTGTGTGTATGTATGTATATGTATGTATATATATATATATATACATATATATATATATATATATATATACCACATCTTCTTTATCCATTCATCCATCGATGGACATTTGGGCTGTTTCCATACTTTGGCTATTGTTGATAGTGCTACCAAAAACATTGGGGTGAAATGTGCCCCTTCGAAACAGCATACCTGTATCCCTTGGATAAATACCTAGTAATGCAATTGCTGGGTTGTAAGGTAGTTCTATTTTTCATTTTTTGAGGAACTTCCATAATGTTTTCCGGAGTGGCTGCATCAGCTTGCATTCCTACCAGCAATGCAAAAGAGATCCTCTTTCGCCACATCCTTGCCAACATCTGTTGTTGCCTGAGTTGTTAATGTTAGCCATTCTGACAGGTGTAAAGTGGTATCTCATTGTGGTTTTGATTTGTATTTGCCTGATGATGAGTGATGTTGAGCATTTTTTCATGTGTCGGTTGGCCATCTGGATGTCTTCTTTGGAGAAGTGTCTATTCATGTCTTTTGCCCATTTCTTCACTGGATTATTTGTTTTTTGGGTGTTGAGTTTGATAAGTTCTTTACAGATTTTGGGCACTAACAGTTTATCTGATATGTCATTTGCAAATGTCTTCTCCCATCCTGTCAGTTGCCTTTTAGTTTTGCTGATTGTTTCCTTCACTGTGCAGAAGCTTTTTATTTTGATGAAGTCCCAATAGTTCATTTTTGCTTGTGTTTCCCTTGCCTCCGGAGACATGTTGAGTAAGAAGCTGCTGTGGCTGAGGTGAAAGAGGCTTTTGCCTGCTTTCTCCTCAAGCATTTTGATGGCTTCCTGTCTTACATTTAGGTCTTTCATCCATTTTGGGTTTATTATTGTGTATGGTGTAAGAAAGTGGTCCAAGTTCATTTTTCTGCATGTTGCTGTCCAGTTTTTCCAGCATCACTTGCTGAAGAGACTGTCTTTATTCCATTGAATATTCTTTCCTGCTTTGTCAAAGATCAGTTGGCCATACATTTGTGCGTCCACTTCTGGGTTGTCCTTGTGCCAGTGCCATACTGTCTTGATGATTACAGTTTTGTGATACAGCTTGAAGTCAGGAAACATTCTTCAGTAGGACCAAACTAACTCTTTGTTGTTTTGTTTTAAACAAACACCTGACTAGCTTAGTCAGTACTTCATGTGACTCTGGATCTCAGGGTTGTGAGTTCAAGCCCCACGTTGAGTGTGGAGATTACTTAAAAAGAGGGGTGCCTGGGTGACTCAGTTGGTGAAGCAGCCGACTCTTTATCTCAGCTCAGGTCATAATCTCACAGTTCATGGGATCAAGCCCTACATCAGGCTCTGTGCAGACAGCATGGAGCCTGCTTCGGATTCTCTCTCTTCCCCTCCCCTGCTGGTTATCTCTCTCTTTCAAAATAAATAAACTTTTAAAGAAAAGAAAATAAAGTCTTGGGGCACCTGGGTGGCTCAGTCGGTTAAGCGTCCGACTTCGGCTCAGGTCATGATCTCAGGTCTGTGAGTTCGAGCCCCGCATCAGGCTCTGTGCTGACAGCTCAGAGCCTGGAGCCTTCTGTGTCTCCCTCTCTCTCTGACCCTCCCCCGTTCATGCTCTGTCTCTCTCTGTCTCAAAAATAAATAAACGTTAAAAAAAATTTTTAGAAAATAAAATAAAGTCTTAAAAAAAACAAAAAAAACTAACGCTGAGAATCCAGCGATGAGAGAGAAGGATTCATAAAGGAGAATGTCATTCAATCTGAAAGTCCAAAAAGTAAAAAGAAATACTTAATACATTTAAAAGATTCCAGAATTCTATGGTACCTTTGAAGTTCACAGTATATGGGCAATATTGAGGTATGGCAGAGAAATGAAAAAGCCATGGTAGGTATGGCATAAGCACTCTGAAAAAGAATTTAAAAAGATCAAATTAGTAAATGCCACTGTTTAAACCACTACTTCATTTGACAATAAACTCAGGTCTCCAAAAAAAATCAAATTGGTTCAATTTACTTCATCTTTCATGAATCATCTCTTAAAAAAGGATGTTTTGTGTTTTTGTTTGTTGTTTTTTAAAGAGAGACACAAGTATGGTCACCAACAAATGTTTCACTTAATAGTTAGACAGCCTGTGCTAGCCAGAAAAATTCTTGGCTGGCTTCTATACCACGGTTGGCACACCACCAACTGAATCGAATGGAATACTGAAAATATTAATCCCATCTTTGCATTTTAACTAGGGTCTCTTTCATTGGGAATGAACATGATATATTCTAGACTGACAAATTCTTAAAGATCCATTGGAATATACAAACATAATTGTTTTGTTTTGTTTTTTTAAATTAGAACACTTAAGAGTCTGAGGAAGTTATAAAGCAAACAAATTACCATCTAAATGAAAATGCCATCTTTATAAAATTAATGGCGATTTACTTTTTCTTTTCTACTTTAAAATTTTTTCTAACTTTAGGCTCTTCAGCAAGCGTTCCAGATGACTGAAGAACTATCTTGGTATATAATGCCTCCTAAAATACCTGAAGGGAGCTAGGAAGGAGAGCTGTAGCATTTCCTGAGCTTGGATTAGGGGAATGAGAGTTTAATTCACAAAATCTCTTTCATATATTGCTCAGTTTTCTGGTTTGTCAATTACCCTACCTGGATCTTTAAGGCAGATGGCCTTTAACATGTAAAGGATGTAGTAATCTCCTTTGTGGAGCCAGAGAGACATTTTTTCATAGAAAAACTAGGGATTAAAAAGAAAATTCTGCATGGAGCAGTTAGCACACCAACATGCTTCACTGATAAGAGTTGTTTAAGAGTGGAGGGGATTCTAGTACCTGGGACTTGGATTTCAACATAATACAAAAATGTAGATGAAGAAACGTGCAGCAACAGGGAGGACTTTGGGCTCTTCTAGAACAGTAAAGGAGAGACCTCCAGATCACAGTTCCTGTCTCCTCTGCTGATGTTCAGGGGCTTTTGCAGATATTTCCAGGATTCTAAGACTCTTAGAGATAGCAAGGAGACTTGATCTGCTAGTCTCCACTCTAAGCATCATAAATTTCAACTCTGGAATTTCAGCCTGAAGATATATTGGCAGCACTCAACTGCTGGTCCAATGATGAGGCTGTTTAGCTACAGACCAAGGTTCTACTCACAGGGGAGGAGTTTTGGATATAATTGGCTATTTAGCTTTACAAGTCCAGAAGGCAACAGGAAGTCTGTATCCACAGAGGACCTTATTGGCCAGACCAGACATTCGGTAAATCTGTTCTTTTAGGCAGTGGCCCATTTAAAACAGGCTCCATTTAAAGGCATGCCAAGAAAAAAAAAAAAAAAAAAAAAAAAAAAAAGGTGGCTGTTTCATAATGGGCCACCCTGTGTTAAATAATATTATTCTTCTGGTAGGCAACCCTATACTTAGCACTTTCATGAAAATTAATTAGCTACAGGTACAAAGACCTAAGAGACCCTGTTACACAAATCTCTTAAAACTTGAAATGTGAAAAATCAACCAAAAGTATCTGTTAATAACTTACACACCTCTTTGGAGAAATGAAAGAGCTTTGGTTTACAATCATCTGTAGCATTTGAAATCTGTTTAAGAGGATACAGGGGAAAAAGAGAAACCAACAGTCATTAAAAGTCCAAATTCATCCACAAAAATGATGTAGTTATTATTACTAGGCTTTCAAATAAAAACATTTCAAAACAAAGTTCCAAATTGCAATACAGCCATTACTTTTTCATTAATTAGGAAAAAAATCATTCTTGCTCTGTTTTTTTTTTTTTTCTTTTTAGCTTAAAATAAACAGGAAGAAACTGAAAATGTAAACTATTACCTGGAAAGATTGTTCTATATAATTTAATGGCAGAGGACAAGGGATGGACCATTTTTTAATTATTACCTGCAAGAATAAATAGAATCCACACTCAAGATTATTTCTTATGAAATTCATGACAAGAAAATGATTTCAAACAAGTCAGCATTACTTCAATTAAATGAACTCCATCCCAACTAATAGCTAACAGAAGATTCTTTGCTTCTATGATCTTTTCCCAGTTAGAATGGGTTGTCACTTAACATGGCTGCCTACTGTGAGAGGGAAAGGGGGGTGACGCATATCTGTTTAGTGGGGATCTCCCCCCTTAAAGACTGAGCACTCTCGTGTCAACTTTCAAAACTCTAATAGCATCAAGGCATTAAAAAAAGTACAACTCAAAATGGGAACATAATGCTTTTAGTGACAATGGTATAAGACTATGGTTATTTGTGGACCTGGCATCAGTAGCGATAGAGAAATATTAATACCAGTTCTGGAAATGGCCACAGACAGAAATAAGGAGAGACCCCATACAAAGCAGGAGTTCAGGGATTCCTGATTCAGAAGCACCATCCTCCTGGCTGCTTTTAGACTTGTATTACTTTTCGTAAATGTAGATAAAGCTGGCTAAGAGTAACAGCACGTAGCTATTGAACTCCAGCTGGTACAAAGAATTCTTTTTTTTTTTTTTTTTTAATTAAAAGAAATCCAGAGGGATGTCGCCTCTCAGAAAGAACCAATGCAAATATCTCAGGATTTTACTCTGGACTGTGGCCATCATGCTCCAGACCTATAGTTGTGGACATGTCGACATTACCATTGTTGAGGCTGTTTCAGGGCACGCAATTACTCTGCAAATATTTGCTCCAGGCTGAAACCCAGCATACAGAGGGGCAAGGGAGAATAAAGGAAGCATTTGTCTTTTGCAGGAGACCAGTAAGTAAATACTATTCCTATTCGGTATTTATCTAGTTTGGGATTTTACCCTATTCAAACAAAATTTTATGTAGTGATAAAACAAATTAAGGACAATGTACACTTTTAGGATAAAGTTAATAGTGAACTAAAGAATTGCTTTGAACTCAAGCCCTCACCAAGAAAAAATAAATAAAAGGGTAAACTAAGCAAGTTGCTTTTGATATTTCGGTAAGTTTTCAATATGGAATACAACTACGTAGTGGTCAACTTTACCAAGAGGAAAGAAAAAAAATCAAAAGCAGTAATTTTACATCTTTTTTTTCTGATACGTTTTCAAAAAAAGATGAGGATGGGGTAGGATAGGAGCTAGAGCAGCATGGTGGCTACTGGTCTCTGTCCGCAGCCCTACCCCAAGTTCAGCACCGCACACCTTCCCCTTACTAACAGTGTGTGTGGCAACTGCAACCATGTACTGAACACCTGTGTACCAAGTACTTCGACAAGGTTGGAATGGGAGCTATCTCATTTATTTCATCAGCTTTTATTACTTGGCTTGCAAATCAAAACATCTCATAACAATGCTCTAAAATACAATATAATGAGTTTTTCATTCATTTTCAATGAATTTCTAATTAATGAAAAAAAATCATTGGCAGCTTGGCTTTATATTATTAATATTAAATCGAGCTACTATAGCTAATTTCCCAGTAGAGACCTATCCCACGTCTGAGCCTACATGGTGGGATGGTGAGGTGTGCTGTCCTACAAAGTAGAAGTACAGAACGAGAATAGACACCCAACAACAGTGACAGGGAGCCCTTGCTCAGGCTGAAGGTACAACATGGTAAGAAGGTAACTCCAGGGGTTAGAAAGACAAAGGGAAAGACAGGATTAAGTTCACAGGCACAAAAGACCCTTCCTTTTCTCTGTTTCAAGTCCTTTCCACCTTTCAAGGCTCAAGTTTAATTTCCTTCTCTTCTCTCAATTCCTGCAATTCTTATTCTGAAGCAAATAAATCAATACTCAATTATATATTGTCTTCATTGTTCTCTATTGTTTTCCCATTAATTTTTCTTACAAGAGTGACAGATCCTTAAGAACAGCATCCACAAGTCTATAATGCCTCACTCAGTGCTCACAACAAGCAAAGCTTCTGACTAAAAGCCATCCAAATTGTTTTCTATTTTGATTAATGGCTTACTAAAATACTACTTAGAATACTTATCTCTACTCAAGACAGAACTTTTGGAAAAAATGGCAATCCGTTTGTTTTCTAAAATGGACCCAAAAAGGTCGATCCATCTAGTTACTGTCATTTGGAGCCACTGATAAAACTGACTTTAAAAAGTGTAGATATTTCAGGGAGGCAGAATGTTATGTTAAATTTTTATGCAAAATAAGGATCTGGGACAACAGACAAGGCCATAGTTTTGCTTTCTGTCTGGCGGCAGGCATCAGCTCAAAGGTCAGCCAAGACAGGCGCTTACAAGTACATCCAGGAGCTATGGAGAAGAGCAGTCTGCTGTAATGAGCTTTCTTCTCAGGGTGCGCTGCTGGCAGTATGGCCAGCTCTCCGCGGTCCACAGGGCCCTCACCCAATCCAGCCTGATAAAGCCCCCAGACTGGGCACAAGACCTAGCAAGGTTATGTCATATATCAGATTTGTGTGCGCCACAGTGGTTAAAAACACTCAGTTCCTAAGGGTGCAACCTAGGGCAAGCCTGGCCATCACGGTGCTAACCGGCCAAGATTGGCCCAAAGCCTTTAGTCGGTTGCAGATGTGTGGCTAGACCACTGTGGGGCTCTGAGAGTCCTGAATTCTAACTGGGTTGGCGAAGATTCCACATACAAATTCTTTGAGGTTACCTTCATTGATCCATTCCGTTAAGCTCTCAGGAGAATCCTGACACCAGTGGATCACCGAACCAGTCCACAAGCACAGGGAGACATGAGGGCTGACATCTGAGGCCACGAGAGATATGGCCTTGGAAAGGGTCACAAGTTCCACCACAGTTAGTGGCTCTTGCTGTGCGGCATGGAGGAGACACAATATTCCCCAGCTCCACCATTACTGCTAATGTAGGTCATGTTTGTAAAATTCTTACCTAATAAACAATTTAGGACAGTCATGTCTGCTTAAAAGTGTTCTTTAATTTGTCTGTTAAAATGAGTTGTCTGCAGATTGTTCCATAAATGCACTGTCAAATTATGAAAGTCAAAGAAGGATAATGTTTGAAGACTGTAAGTGATGGTGTATCTTGTTTCTAATAAGATAAACACTTTTGTCTTTGCTTTATCTTATTAGGGAGTTTATATGTGGGTGTTTAAAATGCTGTTTGGACTCAGATATCACCTCATGCCAGTCAGAGTGGCCAAAATGAACGAATCAGGAGGCTATAGATGCTGGAGAGGATGTGGAGAAACGGGAACCCTCTTGCACTGTTGGTGGGAATGAAAACTGGTGCGGCCGCTCTGGAAAACAGTGTGGAGGTTCCTCAGAAAATTAAAAATAGACCTACCCTATGACCCAGCAATAGCACTGCTAGGAATTTACCCAAGGGATGCAGGAGTACTGATGCATAGGGGCACTTGTACCCCAAAGTTTATAGCAGCACTCTCAACAATAGCCAAATTATGGAAAGAGCCTAAATGTCCATCAACTGATGAATGGATAAAGAAATTGTGGTTTATATACACAGTGGAGTACTATGTGGCAATGAGAAAGAATGAAATATGGCCTTTTGTAGCAACGTGGATGGAACTGGAGAGTGTGATGCTAAGTGAAATAAGCCATACAGAGAAAGACAGATACCATATGTTTTCACTCTTATGTGGATCCTGAGAAACTTAACAGAAACCCATGGGGGAGGGGAAGGGGGGGGGG
>NW_024412396.1:36729110-36905269 GCF_014898765.1 Herpailurus yagouaroundi | reverse complement strand
ACTGAGGGTTGATGGGGGGTGGGAGGGAGGGGAGGGTGGGTGATGGGTATTGAGGAGGGCACCTTTTGGGATGAGCACTGGGTGTTGTATGGAAACCAATTTGACAATAAATTTCATATATTGAAAAAAACAAAAAAACAAAAAAAATGCTGTTTGGTATAATAGGTGTAAAATAAATTCTGTAAAAGTAGAATGCAGAAGGTAGCCACGTGGGTCTGTAGGTGCGTGTAATGAAACCTACACTTCACTGGGGTGATACAACGCCCTGCTGGTTTCCCCTCAAATGGCTGTTTTTAGGGGTTTGGTAAGAATAAGCTTTTTAAATTGGATTTTGCTTGGAAATGTGAAGAATATCCTTATCCTTTATCATGATCATATGCAGAATAATAAAGTTAACCAGGGCCAACATTTTTAGGTTTAATGCAATATTCCATTTATGTAACTGCTGCTTCTGAAAGAATCGTTTAAAAGAATGCCACCACTTTTAGGAGAATTAAATAAACCTGTTGTAAGAAGGTTCTCTTACAAATAAAAATACCACTGAGGTTCACATAGAAGGTGGAGTCTCCTGATTCTATCCCGTGATTCCATGGGATGTGTAGGAGACTGAATTTCATACAAAATCGTCAATAATGCTATTTACACCAGTGTATATTAAAACTGATAGAAACTGGGGGCACCTGCATAGCTCAGTGGGTTAAGCATCTGACTTTGGCTTAGGTCATGATCTCATGGTTCGTGGGTTTGAGACCCGCATCAGGCTCTGTGCTGACAGCTCAGAGCCTGGAGCCTACTTCAGATTCTGTGTCCTCCTCTCTCTCTGCCCCTACCCCACTCGCACTTTGTCTCTCTCTCTCTCCCTCTCAAAAGTAAATAAAACATTAAAAAAATAAACTGACAGAAATTGAACATTAGGTAAACAAGATAAATTTACCTCAAGATTCCTTATCTAGTAACCAATGCTAGGATTGGTAAATGGTAGCCATCAGATAACCTTTTAAGTGTGAGGATAAAAAATTAAAGCCGGCTTTGATCAGATTTTTTTTAAAAAGACTGCAAGCTTTACCTACATTATTTAGGCAGTGTAATTTAAGAAACAGATTTCTGGGCTGATTTTTTTTTTTTGAAAAATGTAATATAGATATTATATAGATTTACAAACACAAACTGACAAAAATAATAAATGAAATCATTGACACCCTTCAAAAAAATCTGAGCTAATATATACAGGCTTCCTTTCCCTAACCACTAGTATTTCAAAACCTAATTATTTAGAAAGTCTAAAATAAATATGACAATTAGAAGGAGCATTAAAAAAAGGTGTACAGTATCTTCATTGTCTCATTGCAGATCAAATTTAAATTGTGCTCACAGGTAAAAATCTGGGCAGATGGTTTATAAAACGTTAGAGTAAGTGCAGAAAAACGGTATTATTTCCATATGACTGCTAAGAAATCTGCACCGAATTTAAGAGTACCTGCCAGAAATGAATACTGTGAAAACTACAATAGACATCTTGTATCAATACATTTCACATGCTTCAAGCTATCGGCTATACAAACCAAATTATTCTTACCTATGCAATGCTTGGATTGCCAATTATCTGTGAGGAAAAAATTCAATGTTATCTAGACTGATTCTCTTTCACATCCATATGTTCATTTGCATACATAGGTCATTCCTAACCTTGTAGATACTTCTCAACAATTAGATTATGAAAGTGGACTACTTTCTAACACCATATAGAAAAACAAACTCAAAATGTATTAAAGATCTCTACTTAGGATTAAATGTGAGACCTGAAACCATAAAGTTCCTGGAAGAGAATATAGGCAGTAATTTCTCTGACATCAGCCACGTCAACATTTTTCTAGACATGTCTCTTAAGGCGAGGGAACTGAAAGCAAAAATAAACTACTGGGACTACATCAAAATAAAAAGCTTTTGCACAGCAAAGTAAACCAGCAAGAAAACAAAACTGAATGGGAGAAGATATTAGCAAATGATATATGTGGTAAGGGGTTAATATCAAAAATACGTAAATAACTTATACAACTCATGCCAAAAAAATAATCCATTTAAAAAATGAACAGAGGACTTGAATTTTTCCAAAGAGGACATACAGATGGCCAATAGACACACAAAAAGATGCTCAGCGTCACTAATCATCAGGGAAATGCAAATCAAAATCACAGTGAGATATCACCTTACACCTATCAGAATGCCTAAAATCAAAAAGACAGGACATACATAGCAAGTGTTGGCGAAGATGTAGAGAAGAAAGAACCCTCAGGCACTGCTGAAGGGAACGTAAATTGGTACAACCACTGTGGAAAACAGTATAGAGGTTCCCCCCAAAATTAAAAATAGAAATACCATATGACCCAATATTCCACTACTGGGTATTTACCCAAAGAAAACAAAAGCACTAATTCGAAAAGATATATGCACCCCTACGTTTACTGCAGAGCTATTTACGATAGCCAAGATATGGGAGCAACATAAATATTCAAATAGACAAATGGATAAGGAAGATGTGGTGTTGTGTGTGTACATAATGAAATATCACACAGCAACAAAAAAGGATGAGATAGTGCCATTTGCAACAACATGGATAGATTTAGAGGGTAGTTTGCTAAGTGAAATAAGTCAGACTGAAAAAGACAAATACCATATGATTTCACACAGGTGGAACCTAAAAAATCAAATGAATAAACAGAAAGTAGAATCAGACCTATACATACGGAGAACAAACTGAGGGTTGCCAGAGGTGAGGGGGGAGGGGGATGGGCAACACGGGTCAAGGGACGTGGGAGATACAGGCTTCCAGTTAAGCAATGAATAAGTCACGGGGAATAAAAGGTACAGCATAGGGAATATAGTCAATGATATTATAATAGTGTTGAATGGTGACAGATGGTACTAACACTTGTGGTGAATATAGCATAATGTATTAACTTATGGAATCACTATGCTGTATACCTGAAGCTAATGTAACACTTTTTGTCAACTATACTCAAAAAATTAATAAAGTACCACTGCAAAAAAAAATCCACTTATGGTGAAAATAACTGTGGTTTCCCTTTTCAGTGCGGAGCCTAAAAAGTCTATGTTCATGGATGTTACCTAAACTTGTGGTGGTAATCATTTTGCTATATATGTAAGTCAGGTCTTTATGCAGTAAGCCTTCAGCTTAGTGCTGTATGTCAACTGTATCTCAATTAAACTGAGGGAGAAAAGAGTCTGTGTTCAGTTCATTTACTTCTAAGATACAAGCCAGACAATCTGAGGGAGGGAGGGCAATGATTTTTAACGCTGATAAATTCAACAAATGATTAAATGAAAACGCTTTTGAGTATTTTAGTTTTAAGAGCATCCACTGAAGTATAACTATTTCTGGACACTAAAACCAGGGTCACTTCCTCTTCATTTAAATAATCCAAAGTTGTTTTATCCTCGTATCCCAGAAGACAGTTTAACCTAAATTAAATGCCTCCTTGATTGTTGTGATAGCTTGAAACCATGGCTCTATAATATGGCTCAACTACTGGTATACTGTGTTGTTGCTCATTTGGGTAGCATTTCCTTTCACTCATCTTTCAGTAGCAAGGGAGAGTTCAATCACATACACACACAGCATTATATGGAAATAAACTGAAACATGCACCTACATAAAGAACTAGACTTCATCTTAGGTTTTAACACAATCAGTGTGCTCTCCTCTCTAGTGAACCAAAAGAGATACCGAAGTTGAACTGTGGCTTTAGCTCAGCCTCTTCAAAAGAGATACAACAAAGGAAATAATTTTGTGGCCTAAAGGGCTTTTTAAATAACACAATGAACTAAAACTCTAACAGAAAACAGAGTTGAAGAAAAAAGAAGACATTGACACAGTAAGTTCCATTTTAGTGAGGAGATAAGCAATGTACTCTATTTCAAACTTACCACAACAGCAAAGAACACCATAAAGAAAAATGATAAACTACTTGTGTAGCCAAGAAAGCCTGTAAAATAACAGTAAAATAAAAAGCAATTTATAAGGAAAGTGTTCTTAACGTACAGCAAAAGCTATACATCTTGGGCATGTTTTCTATTACAGTGCTTGGTATCTGGGGCTTAGGGCTGAGAATAACAACATTCCAACTATCTGTCACAGATCATTTATGCAGCTCTGTACAGCAGAGTTGGAACAGGCTTACCACTAATGGTACACTGTAAGGAAAGGCTGCTCTTTAATGTTCCGCTGTAAAGATTTTATTTTAGTAGGGCAGACAAAATACTACTGCAAACCAAGTAATGGGCTAACTAGGCAAGGCTGAAGGCTGAACAACCTAAAATAAGTCCGAGTTCAAAATTATTCACCACTACCACCCTTCTGCTAAAAATGTGGTACTGTGAAATTTAAAAACCCCTTAACATTATCTTCTTTCTCTTCCAAACAAAAAAATGTTCTTTTCTCTTAAGACTTACCTATTTTAGGAAGAAGTGCAAGAGGGAACACAATGCCAACACAAATGATTATTAGTAGTATTTGTCCATCAAGATACCAAGACCTATTAGAAAAAAAAAAAAAGTCCTATTTTAGGCACAGGAATCCACTGTTTGTGTTCACACACACACACACACACACACACACACACACACACACACACAACCATTACAACCACCCATTAAGAAAAGTCTACTTCCTTTTAGTAAAATACGTTCTAGTGAAATCCTATTATTCTTATTAATGAATCTTCATTTAAGAAAGGTATCAAAATAATGAGATGCCATTTTTCAACCACCAAATTAGCAAATATTTAAAAGTAAGATAATAGTCAATGTTGGTGAGGAGTGACAAGGTAAGCGCAAAACTGGTGAAGGTAAAAACTGAATAAAAAAATACAGAAAATCAGAAACAAACATCTAATACCATGACAATTTTTTTAAAAAAAAATTTTAAGTTTATTTATTTTTTGAGAGAGAGACAAGGGAGGGGCAAAGAGAGAGGGAAAGAGAGAGAGCATCCCAAGCAGGCTCTGCACTGTCAGCGCAGAGCCCCATGCAAGGCTTGAACTCATGAACCGTGAGATCATGACCTGAGCAGAAACCAAGAGCTTGACACTTAACTACTGAGCCACCTAGGTGCCCTTAAGACCATGACAATTCTAAAACAAATTATGTGACTAGGGAACAATTTCAAAAAAGAAATTTTTGTAAGTATAATAACGGAATGAATACTCAGTAAACATCATAAATATATATAGCATGATAGCAATTTTGAGGAAAGGATAGATTCATTAAAAATGGAAAGGAACTACAACCTATTGACAGCCATCATCTCTGGGTGATAGAATGAGTAATTTTTATTCTTTACAGTTTTCTATATTTTTCAAATTATCAAGAAAGAGCATGAATTACCAGGAAAAAAAGTACTATATTTTTCATATAAAGGCATTAGCATAGTAAATGAAATAAAGGCAAGTTAAAAGTGTGTGATGAAAGGGGCGCCTGGGTGGCGCAGTCGGTTAAGCGTCCGACTTCAGCCAGGTCACGATCTCGCGGTCTGTGAGTTCGAGCCCCGCGTCGGGCTCTGGGCTGATGGCTCAGAGCCTGGAGCCTGTTTCCGATTCTGTGTCTCCCTCTCTCTCTGCCCCTCGCCTGTTCATGCTCTGTCTCTCTCTGTCCCAAAAATAAATAAACGTTGAAAAAAAAATTAAAAAAAAAAAGTGTGATGATGTATTTGATTACTTAAGAAAATTGGATGAACATTAAAAAAAAAAAAAAAATGGTCAGAAGGACAGATTTAAAATACCAGAAGCAGATATGTCTATGTGGTAGCAATATGAGCAGTTTTTATTTTCTCCTGGTTTACATATAGATGGGTTTCAATTTTCTAATATAAAATACATGTGTATAAGTTTTAAAACGTTAGAGTTAATGCCCCAAGAATTTAATAGTAAAGATTTCACTTTAGTATGTAAAGGACAAACAATTCATGCAAGAAGTATAACTAGTAAATACACACAAAGAAAAATCCAATCTCTGGTGCTAATTTAAGAAATAAAAATGAGGCTGTTGAAATTAAACTAGTAAAATTATTTTAAAAACAATATTCAAGGATGTGGCACAGTTGATCTTTCACGCATTGTTAGTGATCTTGTCAATTACTACTACTTCTGGAAAAACAATGACAATATGTAGTAAAAGCAATAAAAATATGGTAATCTAAGAAAATAATCTAGGGGCGCCTGGGTGGCGCAGTCGGTTAAGCGTCCGACTTCAGCCAGGTCACGATCTCGCGGTCCGTGAGTTCGAGCCCCGCGTCAGGCTCTGGGCTGATGGCTCAGAGCCTGGAGCCTGTTTCCGATTCTGTATCTCCCTCTCTCTCTGCCCCTCCCCCGTTCATGCTCTGTCTCTCTCTGTCCCAAAAATAAATAAACGTTGAAAAAATAAATAAAAAAAAATATTTTAAAAAAAAGAAAATAATCTATAATATAAAGAATTCTATGTGCATGAAACTATGAATATAACATTATTATAATATTAAGAAGCTGGCAGGAAGTCCTATATATTTAACAATAGAAAATACTAGGTCAATTAACAGCATATTCAGTGGAATATTATGCAGCTTTAAAAAAAAGACAATTTAGTGAAATGGAAATGATAAAAGTATAAAATCTATGGTTATTAACTATGTTTAAAAAAGCTTGAGAAAAATTAAAAGGGAATGAAATAACCATGATTAGGTAAGAGATGGTATTATGCATGATTTTTATTTTTTATCTGCCTTTTCTAAATTTCCTGTAATCATTTTTCACTGAAACATACACATATATACACACGCACAATAGTAACAAAGTAAAATTCATGCCAATATGGGAGCTAGAGTATCAAAGACAATAGGGATTATTTGTCCAAATCATATGGTAGATGCTCTCAGAATTCCCAGTTAGTGAAAATGCATCTTCTTTTTCTACTATGTAGCTAAAGTCTCCCACTGGCCTGTTAAATTAAGAAAATGGATAGGGGCATCTGGATGGCTCAGTTGGTTAAGCATCCGTCTCTTGATTTCAGTTCAGGTCGTGGTCTCATAGTCATGAGACTGAGCCCTGCGTCGGGCTCTGCACTGGGCGTGGAGCTTGCTTAAGGTTCTCTCTCTCCTTTTCTCTCTACACCTCTCCCACTTGCACTCTCAAATTAAAAAAAAAAAAAAAAGAAAGAAAGAAAAGAAAACGGACAAATTCCTAGAACCATACATCAAAATTGAATCATGAGAAATAGGAAATACGAACAGAGCACTAATGAATAAGGAAAATGAATCCGTAATCAAAAACTTCCCAACAAAGAAAAGCCCAGGACCAGATAGTTGTAATGATGAATTCTACCAAATATTTAAAGAAGAATTTATGTCAATTCTTCTCCAACTCTTCCAAAACTCTGAAGAGAAGGGAACACTCCCAAATTCATTTTACAAGGGCAGAATACTCTAATATCAAAGCCAGATAAGGATACTACAAAAAAAAAGAAAACTACACATCAAACTTCCTGATTAATACAGATGCAAAAATCCTCAAAAAAATATTAGCAAACTGAATTCAGTGGCACATTAAAAAGATCACAGACCATGATCAAGTAGAATTTATCCCTGCAACACAAGGGTGGTAGGACATATGTAAATCAATAAATGTGACATAGCACATTAATAGTATGAGAGATAAAAATCATATGATCATCTCGACATATGAGAAAAAGCACTTGACAAAATACAATAACCTTTTATAATAAAAGCTTCAATGAACTAGGTATAAAAGGAACATACTTCAACATAATAAAGGCCATACACAACAAACCCATAGCTAACATCATACTCGATAGGGAAAGGTTGAAAGCTTTTCCCTAAGATCAGGAACCACACAAGGGTGCCCAATCTCACCACTTTTCTTTTTTAAAATTTTATTTAAAAAAATGTTTTTAATGTTTATTCATTTTTGAGAGACAGAGAGAGACAGAGCATGAGTGGGGAAGGGGCAGAGAGAAGGAGACACAGAATCTGAAGCAGGCTCCAGGCTCTGAGCTGTCAGCACAGAGCCCCATGCTCGGCTTGAACTCATGAACTGCGAGATCATGACCTGAGCCAAAGTCGGACGCCCAACCTACTGAGCCACTCAGGCGTCCCCCACCCCCTCATCTCACCACTCTTTTTAAACATGGTACTGGAAGTCCTAGCTAGACAGCCAAATTGGAAAAGAAGTAGTAAATCTGTTTTTATTTGCAGATTATACGATTTTATACACAGGAAATCTCAACCAAAAAACTGTTAGAACTATCAACACATTCAGTAAAGTTGGAGGATACAAAATCAACTTACAGAAACCAATTACATTTCTATACACTAACAACAAAATATCTGAAAAAGAAATAAAGAAAACAATCCCATTTATGACAGCATCAAAACCAATAAAATATGTAGGAATAAATTTAACCAAGGAAGTGAAAATTCAATACACTGAAAACTGTAATACTTTGATGACAGAAATTAAAGACACAAATGAAAAGCTATCCTGTCCATGTTCATAGATAGGAAAAATTAATTTGTTAAAATGTCCATACTGCCCAAAGCTATCTATAGATTTAACATATTCCCTATCAAGATTTCAATGACACTTTTTATACAAATAGAACAAAAGACCCTAAAATTTGTATGGAACCACAAAAGATCCCAGATAGCCAAAGCAATCCTGAGAGAAAACAACAAAGCATCACTCACACTTCCTGATCCTAAACTATGCTACCAAGCTGCTATACCATTCAAAATAGCATAGTTCTGGCTTAAAATAGACACATAGACCAACAGAACAAATAACAGAGCCCAGAAACAACTCTGTGTCCATATACAGCCAACTAACATTTGACAAGGGAGCCAAGAGTGTTCAATGGGGAAAAAATTTTCTTTAATAAATGGTGCTAGGAAAACTGGATAAACACATAAAAAATAAAAAGGACCCCTATCTTATACCACTCACAAAAATTAACTTAAAATGGATTAAAGACTTAAGTGTAATATCGGACCATAAAACTTCTACAAGAAAACATAGGAAAGTAACTCCTTGACATTGGTTTTGGCACTTATTTTTTGGACATGACATCAAAAGTAGAAGCAACTAAAGCAGAAATAAGTGGCACTACATCAAACTAAAATGCTTCTGTACCACAAAAGAAACAACAATACGAAGAGTCAATCTATGGAATGAGAGAAAATATTTGGAAACCGTATCTTTGGTAGGGAGTTGATATCCAAATTATATAAAGAACTCATACAAAGCAATAGCAAAAAAAAAAAAAAAAAAAAAAGAACAATCCAATGTAAAACTGGGCAGAGGAAATGAACATTCTTCCAAAGACGACATGCAAATGTCCAAGAAGTATATGAAAAGGAGCTCGACATCACTCATCTTCAGAGAAATGCAAATTAAAACCACAATGAGATATCAGCTCACACTTGTTTAGTATGGGTATCAAAAAGACAAGAAATAGCAAGTGTTGGTGAGGAAGTAGCGATAAAGTAATCCCTGTGCACTGTTAGTGAGAATGCGAATTGGTTCAGCCATTATGGAAAATAGTACGGACGTTCCTAAGAAAATTAAAAATAGAACTACCATATGATCCAGCGATGCCACTTCCGGGTGATATATCCAAAGGAAAACAGGATATGGAAAAGATAGCTGCAGTTCCATATTTATTGCAGCATTATTCACAATAGCCAAGATATAGAAACAACCTAAGAGTTTGTCAGTAGATGAATGGATAAAGATGTGGGATATGTGTGTATCTATCTATCTATCTATCTATCTATATATATATACACACACACATACATAATATGCCATATATATAATATACATATGGAATAATGGAATATTATTCAGCCACGAGAAAGAAGGAAATCTTGCCACTTGTGACAATATGGATGGACTCTGAGGGTGTTGTGCTAAGTGAGAGAAGTCAGGCAGAAAAAAGATCATTATCGTTTATCACTTATATGTAGAATCAAAAAAAGCCACACTCACAGAAACAGAGTAGAATGGTGGTTACCAGGGGTGAGGGTGGGGGTGGGCAAGGGAACGGAGATGTTGGTTAAATGGTACAATTTGCAATTAGAGGATGAATAAGTTCTGGGGATCTAATGTACAGCCTTCTGATTGTAGTGAACAATAATGTATACCTGAAAGTTGCTAGGAGAGTAGATCTTTAATAGAACATGATGGAGGGGTTAGTTAACACGACTGTGGTAATCACACTGCAATACAGAAGTGTACTGACATGTTGTACACCTTAAATGTATACAATGTCATAGGTTATTTATATCTCAGTTTAAGAAAAAAGAAAGAAAAGGTTTTCCTCTACATGGGTTTCCACCCCTGGCTTCCGACATGGACTTCATCATGCACTGTGTCCTTTTGTACCCTGGCTTAAGAGGAAGTCCTCTGTAACGTATCTTTCCCGGGTATTGTTGGGTGCCAGCAACTTCCTCTTAAACAGAGCAAAAGAAGGAGCGGCAGCAGAAATAGCACCATGATGATACCTTTCCCTTTTTCACTCTAATTCATGTCTTTAGGAAATGCATGTGTCAGAACCCAAAAACCTATGCGCAAGTATTTCTAGCACTAATGGACCCAAAGATGTGCTCTCTGCATTTGCACATGCCTCTCAATTCCTGTATGCAGGAGGACCTAAGAGCACACATATTAAGAATACAAAATGACGGGGCACCTGCTTGGCTCAGTCGGTAGGCGTCCGACTTCAGCTCAGGTCATGATCCCACAGTTCATGAGTTCAAGCCCCGTGTAGGGCTCTGTGCTGACAGCTCAGAGCCTGGAGCCTACTTCAGATTCTGTGTCTCCCTCTCACTCTGTCCTTCCTCCACTCACACTGTTTCTCAAAAAAGGAATAAATGTCAAAAAAAAAAAAAAAGAATACAAAATGATATTGGGCATGTTCCTCTTCTAGTCACTCTTGAATTCAAGTGTCAAAATGGGAACATCAAAATACCCCTCATTGAGGAACACCTGACCACCAAATTTCTGAAAACAGCAAAAAGCCCAGGGCTCTCTGCCTAAAACCACGCTCCTTCTGGGACCCAATATCAGACCCAGACCACTGCAGTGTCAGGAGAAAAAAGACCCAAAGGAGCACCAAAGCAGATTCCATCTGACAGTTCTGCTGTTCCTACTGTCATGAAGGTGGAGTTGTGCAGAGGGCATATTAATCTTTAGGACCAAAGACTCTTTTCTCTTGCGTAAGAATAAAGGAACACTTTAAGTCCTGAAGTTTATAACTTATACAACTTATACAACGTATTACAACTATATCAGACCACAATTCACTCATGTCCAAAAGCCATGAGACTACCCAAAGCACTTAACTGTGGGACTAAAGACAAGGTCACCTCCTCCCAGCAGTCCCTCAGAACCACAGTTATGGTATGTTAGTGCAGACTAACACATGCCTCAGATACTGCCTCCTTTTTCTCAGAACGGTGCTTTCCTTTAAACTGTCCTCTTCACAGGACTGGATTTTAAATTCCTGATATAAAAAGAACTTTATTGGGGTGCCTGGGTGGCTCAGTCAATTCAGTGTCCAGCTCTTGATCTCGGCTCAGGTCATGATTTCACGGTTCGTGAGATCGAGCCCCACAGCAGGCTCTGTGCTGATAGTCCAGGAATCTCTCTCCCTTCCTCTCTGGCCCTCCCCTGCTGGCGTAAGCTCTCTCTCTCAAAGTAAATAAATAACCAACAAACAAACAAAACTTTATTGCAAAATATAATTTCTCTATCCCTGGCTTGGCTACTGGTTAATCATTTCTTATTAAGGTACATTAATAAAGCCAATTGCAGATATAGTGCTTTTCTTTACCATTCAACCATAAGGCAATATAGTAATGCACAGTAAAGTTAGTTTAGATTTGATGTGCATGTCACAGTCAACTGAATTGTGTTTGGCGATGGATAGTTTCCAAAGAACAGAGGTGATTAAACTTGCAAAATAAAACCCAGCCTGAGAAATACAAACCAGTAAAACATAATCTCCAAAAGCACCTATTAAATAAGCATCTTTTATAAATCAAAATTTTAGAAGAATATACTAACCGTAAATTTTTTCCTAAGGGGGAAAAAGAATTATCTAACCGAACCCCTGTTTTCCTACTGTAATCTAAATATACATTCCTTTAAGCCAAAAGAATTAGAGTAAAAAGTTTTATACTTCCTAAAAAACTTGTTTGATCTGTGGATTTAATCCTATATGATAAAAATGTTCCAAGTATGAAATATAGAGTTTAAATCCTTAGCTGTATTGCAAATGCTTTGGCATGCAGATGCTTTTTTCCATATTTTAATGAAAACCAGATTTATTTATAAGTTGCTTTAATTTCATTCTCGAATGGAATGGAACAAGAGTATCATATGTTCTGAATTAGGATCTTACTCACATCCCATATCAATTATGTAACTCAAATGCAAGACAACTTAATTGTGTCAATCATATTCCCCTGACAAGATCATTAAATGTTAACAGAGAGCTTCCAACTTTTAACAGCCATAGATTTTTAAAATATAAATTATTCTGTGAAAAATACCAATGCCTCATACAAGTTTGGGATTAAGTATTATAGTTTCTGACTTCTAACAGTAATTTTTGAAATCAGAATATTGTGAACATACGGTTTCTTTTTGATAACATCTTTTTAGAGGTTTATATTTCACAAAGGTACATCAAATCTCACAGAAAATAAGCACACCTGAAAGGCCTTAACTGCAATTTATTGTCAAACCCTAAAATAAAAGCATATCAATATCATATTGACTCAGAAGAAATACTGCTATGTAACTTTTAAAATACACTGCCCTAGACAGTTGTTAATTACCATAACATTTGTTTCTTAATTATTTTACAGCATCAAGCTTTAAAGATTAATGATTTATCTATACTGACCAACTAATATAGTCTCTTATTAATGTTCTTCAAAATTCTGAAGTCCAAAGTAAGCAAATGTACATTTCATGTACAACAAGATGAGGCTGTCCAAGAGATGTGCAATTTTCCAAAACCGAGATGATACAAACTGGCCACAGTATTCTGAAGTACAGCTTTAAAAATCGATTTCTGACATATAAAAATACCATTGTAATCAATTTTCCACTAAGATGAATAAGATGGGAGTTTATTATTATTTTTTTTAGACAAACCAGAAAAAAATCCCAAGCAAATTGCAATTGATTTAAATTGAAGCTATGGTAAAAGTATCGCATTTACAGAAAGAAGACCTAAATTTTAGTGGCAGTTCTGTCTTATGCTACCTTAATTATTTCTGTAATTTTATATACATTTTTATCCCTTCTCTTTCCACAAAGACATATGACAATAAAAATTTAAACAGAAGTCACCAAATTCAGGAGCAACAAGAAGGCAAAGCACATGTGACAACTATTAGGATTAACAGTTTATGCAACACATTCAAATTTGACTCTGACCTTCCTGGAGAGCAAACAGGGCAAATTCACCTTTCATGTAGTTATTATTATTGAAATTTCTTTATTTTTAATTGCGGGTATATTTGACACACAACATTACGGAATTTCTTAATTCCCCTCATTTACACTATGCTATCAGCTTACAAAAAGCATTTGTATATACAATATCTTGTTTGATCATATCAACAACTTTCTTAAGAAGTTGTTCTTAAGAACACTGGTACCCCCATTAAGCCAGGTGAAGAAACCCAAACCACAGAATTAAGTCATATGCCCAAAAGAAGTAAAACTTCTTGAGGTCATTGAATGTCACATGGATAGAACACGTCTCCTTACTCTTAGTCTAACATTCCTGATTCTACTTCTCATGGCCTTGAGTTCTTAGTCCTAAACCTTAAAATAAACCTGTCACATAGAATTTTTTTGAGTAACAGAAGTTGTCCTCATTATTTTCACAGCGATGCAAAAGTGAATTTAACACAGCTATTTCTTACAGCAATTGTTCACCAAACTAAGAGCATAAAATGTAAAAGTAACTAGATAAAGCTGTAGATGAGGCAGTTGTGAACACCAAATGTGATAATGAATGTGGAAACCCTATAAACTGTAAAGTACTACACAAAGGCACAATAGTTTCTGGTGATGAAAAATCATGCGGGACTTCGATTCCTATTCAGATCTGAAGTACACCATACTTTCCTTATAAATATGTATTTGCAGTTGTCTAAGTAGAGTTTTTTCATGGAAGCCAAGTTACAAAAGCTAAAAAGTTAATTTTGAAAACTTGCCTTTCAGTCCAGAACAAGTTCACATATTAGAGCACAACAGCCAAATAATTACATCAAAAAGTCTGATAGGTTTTTGTATTATGGTTTAGAAATTATGTGAAATAACTTGATGACATTTAAAAGAATTTATTCTGTCTTTTCGAGTTTATTCTTCGCAAAGTTTCTTTTCCTGTGCAAGGAAAAACAGAATTGTTTTTTTCCCATAAAAAGAGATGAGTCAATAGTCTTTAGAACCCAGTATTTTTTAAATAAGGGAGAAAGGAAGTATACTGTGGTTTAGTATTGTTTATAGTAATGTTAAAAAACAGGAAATGAAATAATTAAATCCCTGCAAACCATTTATTTTTTCAAACCCTGCTTTAGAATAGAAATTCACAAGTGTGGCTGTAACTTTATCACTGTGGTTTGCTGAAAAGCGACAGTAGTATTAACCACTCCCCTCCTTTGTTTAAGACCTTTACGGGCAGGACTTTCCACTAACCCCCATTCCCCACCTCATTTTTTCATCAAAAGAAGAAATTTCTCCTTTTTTCTTCTCCAAGAAACAGTTCCTTCCTGTCTTTGCCTAATATGCCATATCATGAATAAATACTTATTGAATTAATAAATTAATGGACACAACGGGAAATATTTTTTCTTACCCAGTATGGCCTCCTGACAAAAATTCTGAAATAGCAGCAGGAAGCTCTGTTTTAATAATTACAAGATATGATGACATAGCTGCAAAAAAAGATAAAAACAGTTTCTATTAGAATTCTATACTTCTTAACCATTTAAAGAATAATTTATACAGAAACACAGATGTGCATTAGGGCTTTGACAACATGTGGAAGATTAACTCATACTGCATTATCCCAAAGGTATATACACGCCAGGAATGGAGATAAATAACTGTGTAGAGAATAACTGGTAGCTCATTATAGATGCTTTGTTTACATTTCAAACCCAAGACAAACTATTTAGGTAAAAGGAAGGGTCTTAATTACAGGGAATTTATAAATGAAAAATTTTTTGATGTTTTGCACACGTTTGTATGTTATCAATCCTGTTCAAGGCATTAGACATTAGTTTAGCAACAACTGATACAGAAACAGGAGTTTGATAGGTACTAGAGAGAGACCCCCCCACACCCAAAGAAGTCTCACTCCCTTCCTCTCCATTTCTTTGATCCCAACACATTATTCACATGTTTTAATAAAATAAAAATAAAGTGCATAATGAGTTACATTTTTAATTGTCCTCTAAAACTAATTAGAAAAGATTCAGTGGTAAGTGCTAAGCATATTAAATGGACAAAACGTACAACTTATATTCCATTTTATTAACAGAGCTCATCTGTATTATGTAATCAAAACCTGAAGCTAGCATTATTTCTTACATTTGATCTGACAGGATCCAAGAAAGAAGTAGTTTTTAAAGCATTTTAATAATGATCCCATTTCTGATGCAGCTATAAAAAAAATCCTATAAACCTTCCATCATATATTAGGAAATATTTTAATATGGTTACAGAACATAGAACTCATTTATATGTAAATACTTGAGTTTAAGCTTACATGTTTAAGTACATAGAAACCCAGATGATTAGAGTCAGAACTTCAGTTTAACAGAGTAATAATCTCTCTTTCCCCCAGAGATTAAGTGTATATTAAAAAAGGGCCAACAAGAGTATGTCCAAGAAGAATAAAGAGTGTACTCTGTACGCACGTTAATTTTATTACTTATTTATATTTCAGGAAACATTTTACTTTCTCCTTGGACCTACAAAAACTAAGAACACAAATGAATGCCAAGTCTGAATGGTAAAAATCTGGTGAAAAATTGATTAAAAGGCTCAAATGTTTAAAAAGAAGAATGCATTTTTCTCAAACAACATGTGTAAACGTAGCTGAACTTCTCCACAATTATTACAGTACTATGTGACGACTGGAGAAAGAAAAAAAGGAAATATACTATTTTGTACATAAATTTATATGAAGATAGACAATAATTACATGCAAACACACATACACAATTTTTTTTAGTAAAGTAACGTACCCATGGCAAAATAAAATTTAGAACGGCTAAGTAAATACTCACTTCTCCTCAATGAAAATTCATTATGTATACACACATTTTCCAGTTTATGACTATTTATTTTCCCGCATTAGTATGGTTGTTGAAGTATAGCTTTTTGCCCAACAGAAGTACAGGACATTTCTTCAAACTCTTTTAGTTTTGGGGCATTGCAATTGATTGTATGTGAAAAGGTGTTCTGTATCATTCATTCAAAAGGAAAAATGCTATCAATTTGGCACAGAACAGAAGGAAGGTTTAGATTAACCTCCTTCACTCAAGGATTTGGGGTCTTGTTTATAATACTTTATCTATTCCAAAGAATCATACACATATGGTATGATGTTGAAAATCATGAGCTGAATTTTCTGCAACTGGCAAGCTGCTTAAATGTATCTTGCAAGGAAAAAAAAAGAGACAAAAGTACCCTGAACACAAGGAATGCAGACTTCCTATACAATTGTAATTTATTATCCGCCCATCAGTCTTTCTTGCTTGGATTAATCCAACACCACGTGCGTTTCTAAAGTTTCAGACATTCATCTCTTTCAGTAATTTTCTATTATTTCTTTTAGATCTTTAGTTGTAAAAGCTTCAATGAATATGATATCATATTTCTTTCTAATACACAATCTGTCATTCTTCCCAGAATTTCTATTAGCCCCTGGCTAATCATTTGATCACTTTTATCCTCTATTGTAGCCTTAACTCTTTGGTTTTCAAATGGGAGTCCTATTTCATTACATTCCAGTCTGAAGAATCATGTATATTTCAAGAAACATGAACTCACCAAACATATGTTTCTCTCTCAAAAAGAGATCTCAGCATACAAGATATAATACAACATGTAAATACTGCTTCTTTCTTAGAGAATGCTGGTGTTTGTTTTAAGAGCTACAAAACCACAGAGCTCCTGATGAGGAAAAGCCCCCATGATTAAGCAAGGAAAACAAAGACACTATCCTTTTCACTGCCTTCATGATTTTTTCCTAACCACAAGTAAACTTCCATGCAAGGACTACCACCTTAACATATTATATATAATACAGAGAAGAAGCAAAACAGACTACCAAATATATATTAACTTAGGAAATACATCTTAATTAGATTCACATAAAAAGGACAACTAGCTCAATAAAAAATAAAGTTTTAAAGATATAATTATCAACAGGAGAGCTCATACATCCATTGTTTATAACCAAAAGGTTCACTAGATCAAACAGCTGCCTGCCACACCTTTTGTCTCATGTCTTCTATTAATGACATAAGGAAGTGCTTAAAGACCTATCTTAGAGACAGTTCATGAGCAAGAATTTGTAAATGATTTTTGCTGACATCCATACATAGCATAGACTCCTAATACAAGACATACCATGTTGTACTCTAAATTAATAGCTGTACCAGGGTCATCCATTTTAGCCACGGTTATAGTTAAGTGATTCTGGCCCCCACACTACCAAGCCAGAATTGGTGCTAAAAGACATACCTTGATGACAGGTATTCAAGCCATTACAAATCACTCAGTTTTACCACATTAACTAACTAAGTATTCTTTTCTCCTTCTTTTTAAACATAACTAATAGAACTCATTCAATGGAAACTGCCCTGGGAAGGAAATAAAAAAATCGGTCAACCCAATCAAAACACAGAAGTTGAAAGTATTCTTTGAAAACCATGCGGAGAACCAAGTGTTATATTAAGAAATGACTAAAATAGGGTAAAATTTGCCTAGACAATAGCAAGCAGTAAGCTATTAACATTGGTTGCTCTAATCATAAAAGAGAAACACATGAGCTGGGAACATGGACATTGAAGGAAGAGATGCCAGAAATACAGAACAGGGGAAAGAGACCTGTGAGAGAAGAACCATGAGAACAGTGAACACTTTTGGGTTTGGGATGCCTATACCATGTTGGCCAGTATTCTAAGTGATCTGCAAGTTATTTCCTCATTTAACCTTTACCACAAAGCTGTGAGGTATTTCTTTCACAGATAAAGATATGGAGGCACAAAGAAGTAACTTGCCCAAGGTGGTAATGGTATAAACAGCCAGTCTGGCTTGAGAAATTTGCACTATTAACTATTATGGAAAAGTGCAGGAGCAAAGTGAAGAAGAATCCACCACAGGAAAGAAAAAATAAGGGTAGTCTATGAAAAGGACCACTCCCTAGAATTATTTTTTCTTCCGTCATGAGCATTTCAGTTACAAATTGCTTATGAATGCTGGAGTTCAAAGAAATTAGTTAGAAGTTTTAAAAACACTTAGGTTGATTTTAAAAACACTTAGGTTGATACTTTGACACGTATTTTCAATGTAATTTATTTCAGCTTTGTAGCTGGTTTGGTAGAGTTATTAGTACACGATTTCTCAGACAAGCTAAGGAGTTTCATGAGGGACCCTGTTGCATGATTCTATGATTCTAATGCATCTACAGCTATTATTGTAATTCACAGGAGAAAGTTTCCTATTCTCACATATTTGAGATATTAACATCAAACTGAAATGTAAAAAAAAAAAAAAAAAAAATTAAAAAAAAAAACCAAACTCTCTTCCCAAAAACCCCGTATTTTTTTGGACAAAATTTTCCCAGACACCTTAAAAAAAAAAAAAAAAAAAAAAAAGAAAAAAAAGAAAGCCTCAACTGGAATCTAGGTCTAACAAATCATTAGTTGTAAAAATAATTATCCTTTTTGTTAAACTCTTAAAATACACGTATGAAGATAAGATTACATACAGCTATTTTTAAAACAGAATTAGGTTTTCAGCACTTGGAGGAAGTTCAGCAACTTCTCAAAGGATTAGTCAGCCAGCCCTAAACAGATGTACTATGGGAGGAAATAATAAGTTTGTCTTTCCGTCTGAGAGATTCAATTTTACTTCAAACATGTTTTTAGTCATGGATAGCAACTGGTTTATTCTATTCAACATGTCTTATTAACCCAGTATTCCTCCTAAATGTCCAAATGCCACTGAAAGGCTATCCTCACTCAAAACAGTACACAATATAATCTCTTTTTCTAAAATCCTGAAAAATGTCATTTCCTTAATTTGTACACAAATGGAAATCAAAATACATGGAGGAAATTTTCTCCCATAACCCTAAGAAAATGTATATCATTATCATTTATCAAGATCTCAAATTTGAACACAATGGGACCAGAATATTTACTATTCTAAAATCCTCTAACTGAACTTCAGTGAGTCATGGGTATAAATGGCATAATGAATACATACACTGAATACATAATGAATACAAAGATATTGTAAGAGCAATATAACAGGACAGATGGTAGGTACCCTTGTGGTGAGCACAGAATAATATATAAAAATGTTGGGGCGCCTGGGTGGCTCAGTCGGTTAAGTGTCCGACTTCAGCTCAAGTCACGATCTCGCAGTCCGTGAGTTCAAGCCCTGTGTCGGGCTCTGGGCTGATGGCTCAGAGCCTGGAGCCTGCTTCTGATTCTGTGTCTCCCTCTCTCTCTGCCCCTTCCCCGTTCATGCTCTGCCTCTGTCTCAAAAATAAATAAAATGTTAAAAAAAATTAAAAAAATAAAATAAAAAAATAAAAATGTCAAATCACTTAAAGTTGTACACCTGAAACTAATGTAACATTATGCATCCACTATACCACTATCCACTCAAATAATTTTTAAAAAATCATTACTAAGAAATATATTACTTTCAAAACCTTTTTAAAGTGACATGTTGCCAGTAAATTTTGTCAAAGTATGTATTTATGAAAAAAAAACACCTTCCAAATTTCCTATATCCTTCCTGTCTAAGGCAGTGCTTTCCAGAATTTCTGGACATACTGTTCAGGTTCAAAAAAGCTGTAGTATGTCCACAGATGAGCTGACCAGCAGATGGCGTTGAAACAGCACGTCCAATCCCAGTCTCCCAGGGGACAATACAAACTAGTCTAAAATGAGTTCATCATCCTACAAAAACAAAAATACAGGCAGAAAATAAAAATAAATAGCTTCTAATTTATCTAACATTAAATCATGAATTTTACAAATACTGAGACTTTGAAATGTTTATAGATCTCAACTGAAAACAATCTTATTTATACCTTTCTGACGATGAGATTTAGAAATTGTCCTGTTTGAGTACAAACAAGGGCTGTGGGGTTTCTTTTAAAACAGATTGTCAAACTGAGGTGTTAATCAAGACTGTTGGTCTTGTAGGTTTGTAGGGCCTGTGCCAGACTGGAAAATCTGGATCATTCTAGCACTTTCAGGAAGTTTCAGTAAGACTACTTAATGTTTAGGTTCTCCTTTCACAGTATGTAGCAGTGATTCAATCTTTAATCTCCTTTAAGGAACTGGGGCTTTAAAGAACTAAATAAAGAATATGCTAGCCATAGTGGTCCTTCTTATTTTATAAAGAGCAAAGTAAGGATTTAATGTACTCCTTGGAGCCACTTACCTTTCCACACTTTGAGAGGACTGAAATACAAAACCAGAAAAAACATCAACTAACTTCACTTTATCATGCACTTCTAGGAGTCCACAGGACTTTCTCTGGCTTGACTAAAAATGACTTGGGGTTTACTGTTTGATTTCTAGCAATATTTTAGCCTACTAAGTGGTCTATATTGAGAGTTCAAATGAATGTGAAACTACTTACTTTGGTTTTTAGGAAAAGAATCTCATAATGCAAAAATGCTAGAAGGACTATGTGGAAATTACCTACATTTATTTGCCACTACAGTTCTTACTCCTTTTTTTACTAGTAGCCCACCAAATTCAAACCCTAAGCCAGAGTTCTCTTGCCGGTACTAGCATTAAATATTAAAACTTCCAGATGTCTCTTTACCGACTTTGTGTCCCAGCAGCAATGACTCTGAGTGAATGTCACTCCAGCTCCTGACGAAATGGCCAGCCGGGGGCTATTGCTGGGGCCTGTTTCAGGCCCTGAATTCATTAGTGTTGGGAGGAGATAAGGAATTGCCTCGAAGTAGTATTTTACTGGAGGGCTTTCCATATTCCAAAGGCAAAGGTTTCCAAAAGCTTAGAACAAGAGTGCTATATTTAGTGAGTCACATTTTTTTTCTAAACCTTAGAAATTATTCAAAGACACTATATTTTTCCAATCAATTTGTTAGACTACATCAGTGCCCTGTGACTAATACTTGGTGCCTCATTGATCCTGGGGGAAAGAGGTTTTCTGACAGTAAATTCTTTCCTAAAGAAGCTATATCCTCACTTATAATATTCCATGGTCCCTCTTGCCAGTTGATCAATTCTCTTCCTCCTAAAGAAGCACCAAGCCAGGCCGCTGGCTTTTCCTTCTCTCCCTCCTCTTACTCCTTCCTTTTTTCCCATAATAAATATTACTTATGAAATGTCTATTATATGCTAGATACTAAGAACACAAATGAATGAGGAAATTACTTGGATTTATGTAATAAAGAGATGTAGGGGATACGCTGGGTCTTTACTGACACATCCATGTAACAAATATTGATCAAGAACAATTCATAATCGGGCTCTGTGTTGACAGTTCAGAGCCTGGAGCCTGATTCAGATTCTCTGTCTCCCTCTCTCTGCTCCTCCCCAACTCATGCTCTCTCTTTCTCAAAAATAAATGTTAAAAAAATTTTTTTTTTAAAAAAGGGCAATTCATGATCATTTTGACTTTAAAGATCTCCCTCTTCCATATTTCTCATAGATTCATCAGGGGCACAGAATCCTAAGAAAACTGAAAAAAGTTTAAATGTTACAAAGACTAGAAGAGTTAAGCATTAATCTAAAATATGATTACCAGGGCGCCTGGGTGGCTCAGTCAGTAAGCGCTGGACTTTGGCTCAGGTAATGAACTCAGGGTTTGTGAATTCAAGCCCTGCATCAGACTCTGTGCTGAAAGCTTGGAGCCTGCTTCGGATTCTGTGTCTCCCTCTCTCTCTCTGCCCCTCCCCTGCTCATGCTCTGTCTCTGTCTCTCAAAAATAAATAAATGTTTAAAAGTAAAAGTAGGGGTGCCTGGGTGGCGCAGTCGGTTAAGCGTCCGACTTCAGCCAGGTCACGATCTCGCGGTCCGGGAGTTCGAGCCCCGCGTCAGGCTCTGGGCTGATGGCTCAGAGCCTGGAGCCTGTTTCCGATTCTGTGTCTCCCTCTATCTCTGCCCCTCGCCTGTTCATGCTCTGTCTCTCTCTGTCCCAAAAATAAATAAACGTTGAAAAAAAAATTTTTTTTAAAGTAAAAGTAAAAGTAAAATAAAATAAAATAAAATAAAATATGATTACCTAACCTCAAAATAACAGATTTCAAAATATTTTAATTCTATTTTATATAAATAAGATCTAACTCTCAATACTTTCAGCCTTTTAATTTTTATATAATTCTAATCTACAAATCATTCTCTGGGCTTTCAAATTTCTTTCTATCATTAATGTAGTATATAAAATGGTCTCTTTGAGGCAAAATCTTAGGCTTTTAAGTAGAACTTTTAAAATTCAACAAATATTATTTATTGGGTTTCTCTACTAGAAATTAGGTCAAGTTAGGAAAACAAATGAAAACACATAGTTCTTATCCCCAAGGAGTTTTAAAAATCCTCAACATTTAGTATTTTCACAGATTTTCAAACACTTACTATATCACAGCAGAAAGAATAAAGTCTTTAGCAGTAGAGAGAGTGAAGTTGAGTCCCAGCTTTATTAAAGGGTAAATGTAAGCAAGTTATTTATTCCCTCTACACACTGACCTCTTCCTCTGTAAAATGAGGATAACATCATCTCCCTTGAAGAGTTGCTGTAAGTACAACTAAAATGTGTAGTAGAATGTCTGATCTAGAGAGGATCTATTATAGTCATTTTTCAGTTCTAAACAATCAATACAAAAACTCAGCATTTATACCAATAATTATCATCCTATCTTTCAGAAAATGCTACTGGAACCAAATTACATGCAGATGGGCATGTAAGAAGTACAAAAATTCTATCTGTGATGCTATATACTTCATATCATCTTATAAATATCCAACATATTTCTAACTGACAAAGAGAAAGGCAAAATCCAGTTTGAGGAAATAACATTAAATAAGTCATATGCACAACATAGTAAAGAACCTCCCGGATAAGTATACTGGGCTTCTCAAGCATACAGAATCTAGTAAGTACTCGTTTAGGACTTCCACAGAACCAACTTGCATCAATCAAAAACATACACCTGGGTGGCTCAGTCAGTTAAGCATCTGACTTTTGGTTTTGGCTCAAATCACGATCTCTCTGTTTAGTTGGTGGGTTTGAGCCATGCGTTGCACTCAGGCTGACAGTACAGAGCCTGCTTGGGATTCTCGCTCTCTCTCCCCTGGTCTCCCCAGCTCAGGCAAGCGCACATGCGCTCGCGTGCGTTCTATCTCAAAATAATGTTAAAAAAAAAATACAACTTAAAAAAAAAAACAACACGAAAAAACTACTTCTTAAGACCAGAGTTCCTAGACTTTAACCCCAGAGGCTCAGCAGCTGCCCTGACAGGTAGTTGAAAAACCAAGACTCCCTTTTTCTGATAACAACATCCACAAAAGCTTTTAGAGCGATAGTTGCAGATTTGTTAGAGACACCTAAGAAAAGACCAAGTCATCTTTTGAACCAAGTATAACCCTCCTACTGAACTTACCTGTAATAAAAATATTTCAATATTCTGAAGGAGTTAACATGCCCTCCCAAAGTGTGGAATTTGAATTTTGGAGTAAGAAGGACCTTAATAAGCTCCTAGTTTCCCATCCTATTCCCATAGCAATTTAAGAAGAAACTGAAGCCAAGAGAGTGAGTGAGCCAGAGCACAGAATCCAAGGCCCCTGACTTCCAACCCAGTGATCTGCTCACAAGAGCAAGCTTCGACTTCTATTATAACAAAGGAATGATTTATGCATATCTGGCTAAGACAACAGAAAACAGTTCTAGAAATATGTTTCAGTTATTACTTAGTGGGCTTTCAATAAATAAACTTTTAGCCAAGGTGAAGAAAATCATTAGGATATTATTCTAAAAACTAAAGCAGCATTATCTGCTTTGCTGAATTTGAGGGACATCAAAAATTGCTGTGACTGCCTCTCACTTTTTTCTAAGAAAGGTTATAATATAAAGCAAGTAGGCAAATCAACATACTTAGAGTTGAGAAAATTAATGATTTATCTGTTACCAGATGCAAGAATCCTTTCTAGGAGATTCTTTTTCTAGAACATTTTTCTTTTAATTTCTTGTTCAGCTTTTCAAATATTTAAAGCTAATGAGTAGTTTAGCTCATCATTCCTTTTTCTCTTTTTCTTGATAAATATATATAGAATATTAAAAAGTATTTGGACATAGCTCATACAAATAATATTCAGCTCTGTTCAGTTCAGCAAAGGTCTATCATGCCCCAGGTATTGTGCTAGGTTCTAGGAATACAAAAAGAAATGAGAGATAGTCCTCGCCCTAGGAGATTATAATACAGTAAGGGAGGGATGCCTGAGTGACTCAGTTGGTTAAGCATCTGACTGCAGCTCAGGGCATGATCTTGAGGTTCATGAGTTCGAGCCCCATGTTGGGCTCTGTGCTGACAGCTCCGAGCATGGAGCCTGTTTCGGATTCTGTGTCTCCCTCTCTCTCTGTTCCTCCCCTGCTCACACTGTCTCCCTCTCTCTCAAAAATAAAGATTATATATACACACACACACACACACACACACACACACACACACAGTAAGGGAGAAAAGCATACACAGAAATAACTTCATATCTAATAACAAGTGCTAAAATATATCATGTACAATAATAGTTAGATACAAGATTAGAGAACAAGGAAAGGATCAAAATGAAGGATACCAAGAATATAACAGCAGGCATTTTGGCAGGGTCACAAATTTAGATCCAAATTCCTGGATTGAAAATTCTACATAAAATGCAAACAATAGTTCGACCTAACCTAAACAAAAAGAAATGAGAGATAGTCCTCTCTCTAAACAAAATGTGATGGTTTTTAGTAATCAGACAGAATAATGAGGGACAGAAAATATTCCATTTTGGATTGAAATGTTTAATACATTTAGTCAGTAACTGTCTATAATTAACAGTAACTTTCATTTCTACATGGTTCTCAATATTGGGATTTTTTTCTTTAAGTTTATTTATTTTGAGAGAGAGAGACAGTGTGAGTGGGGGAGGGTCAGAGAGAGGGACAGAGAGAATCCCAAGCAGGCTCCAAGCTGTCAGGGCAGAGCCTGACACAAGGCTTGAACTCCCAAACCGTGATGTCATGACCTAAGCCAAAACCAAGAGTCAGATACTTAACCAATTGAGCCAGCCAGGCACCCCAATTATTGGGGTCTTTTTTAATGAAAACAAGATACAAGGTAAATGTGAGAATGGTTCTTATTTGTTTCAGGTTTGTTTGTTTTTTAAACTACCTTGTCATTTTAAATTTCTTGGTTGTAAGACGATATTGCTTGTCTACCCCGGATTGTTCACAGCCCAAGAAACATCACTCCCTCTGAAGCAGTATCTGCCAATGGGGTAATTAGGACCAAAGTAAAGGGGAAATAGTTTAGAATCATCTGAAGAGTTTTCCAAATTGTGTCTTACAACTATCGCAACTAACAGAAAGTCAATGCTTTAGAGGTGTGCTGCAGACCCAATAACAAGGATTTAAATTAAGGGTTTACCTGAAACTAAATTTAGAAGCTATTGTCCCCTAAGGCCTGCAAATAAAAAGGATCTAAAAGACAGAGAGAGAGAGAGAGAGAGAGAGAGAGAGAGAGAAATGAGGACAACACTGAGGGTTTCTGAAGATACCTATGTCTGCAGAGATTCAGGCTCCCAGCTAGACCCATAGTCGGGCAATAACCAAAACGAAGAAATCATTTCCAACGCATTTATGCACAAGCAGTTCACTTTCAGTTGCTTACCTCCAATATTCTGAATTATGATGGTGCCTGCTACCACCATCTATGAAAGAACAAATATATTCAGAAGATGAAAGAAATAATAGAAAAGGATCAGTATTTTATTAAAATCCAACAACTATTACTAAAAAAAACAGATGTAGAGGTTGAGTGAAGAGAAACCAAAAAGAATACATTTTGTCAGCCATTTGTAATACATAAAACGAATTATCATCACATAAAAAGCCTTTCTTTAATAGTTCCACGGTTACTATAAAGAATTCTTTTGAAAATTTTCTTGGCAGTCATTTTCAAACAGTTAAAAGTGTTAAAGAGCTAGTAATTGGTGGTTATCAAAGTACCAAAAAATTGAAATTAAATCTATCTGGTCTCCTTCTCCCCTTTTCACTGGTTTAGTAGGTAGAACGTGACATTGCTTTAAGAGGTAGACTGCGACAGCTTGAGGTGTGCTGGGCCGATGCTGTTTTGCATAAAAGGAAATGATTTAGTCTTCTGAGTGTGCCGGCTTGGCATACACCAAGGCCTGGGACATCCTGTCCCAGAAAAAGTCTAGAGCAGAAAACTCTAGAGCCCACACATCCCAGACCTGAAATTTTAAGCAAACTATTTCAAATTCACTAATATAGAGCGGGCTCAGTGTAAGACAACAGAAGGTTGTGAAGACCACAGTCTATCGGAGAACTCCTCCCCTTTCAAAATGGGGCAACTACTACTCAGCTCTGGCCAGTTGTTGGCATGTGAGAAAGTGAATCCAATGTAGCTAGATCTTCTCCATTCCCTTAATTTTTCAAGGAAAGTCAGAAACTGAATTCTTTCAAAATTTCATAACTCTTAGTTGGCAATTAGTTAAACATAAAAAAAATTTAAGCCAAACAAAATATGCCTAAGGACTAAGTTCAGCTTGTAGGGCTTGATGACTTGTGATTCTGATGAGATTCCTGGGGAACTCTAGACATTTTATCTATTCTTAGTAATCAGATGTACTCAGAGCAAATGATGAAACATTCTGCTTCCACCTGGGCCTTTCAATCACATGAATTTTGGTGGATCTGTACCCCCAATGTATGCTCAGAGTGGACTAGCTATGTAGGATAACTCAGTTCATGGACTGGGAGCAGATCACCTTTCAGACTCACCTCTACTAGAAATTCCAACAGTGGCACAGCATTTGCCTATCCTGGAAACCCTAGAGGACTTGGGGTTCACAGAGCAGGATTAATGAGAGGTGTCTTTGAAGATGTAGTAGTTGCCACTCTAACATGTCCACAAGAAAGTTTGTGTATCAACCCATTTAAAAAGTACAAAACCTCACAGTTACTTGTGAAAAGGCTATTTTGAACTTTTGCACACTATTTCTCATATGCAATTTGTATCTATTGTCAGTCATACATGAAATTTGGATTTCTACTAATATATTTCAAAAAAAGAATATCAACTTATTCATGATTATGTTTCCATTTTTGGCTGCATTTAAGCACTTAAGATCTAGAAAGTCAGTATGTCTGTCTACCTATGTAGGTCTTCATAGCCTACTAGTATACCAGTATAGTGCATGGCGGATGGTATTGACCTGATAAATATTTGTTTGGTGAGCATATAAATGGATTTATAGACAATTTTGAAAATCTTTCTTAAAAAGTCCAAAAAACTTAAAAATATTTAATTCTCAGAGCAATGTTATCTTATGTCATATCCATATCTGTATCATATCTGGAAAGAAGGAAATAGGAAAGTTTGAACCCAATTGTGGAGGTGGAGAGGAAATATAAAAAAAGCAAACAAACAACAACTCCTCATTTAGAGAATCTTCTATGTACCTGCCTACTAAGGACTGAGTGCATACATAATGATAATGCAACTATCTAGAGTTTTAGGAAAAGGGGACTCCCAATAGTCCATGCTTTTTTAGACTCTGCTGCTATTCAAGGAATGCAGGAAATACTAGAGTGAAATAACAGTGATAATGCTTAGAGTCATATTTATAGATCATATTAAATTAATAAGAGTTTTCTTACATAAATAACATTTTCTTCTCGCTTGGTTAAAGTGGATGCAGGAAACTGACCATGACTATACCAAACATCCCGACCTTTAGGAAAGAGAAACTGGTACTAGGATGATTAACAAAACCCTTTACCTGAAAGTAACATACTCTTCATTTTGTTCAAGTTGCAGGTTGTTAAGACGCGGTCCAAACTATGAGGCTACATAGCATGATTTAGATATTCCCTTTTGTATGTTAAGAACAAAGTTAATGTGAATGTAAATCCAGGGTTGTTTCCCCTGTTACATAGCTAGATCTTTTTCCTCCCATTTTCACTTCTTAGAAGTGGGTTTGGCCATCTACAGATACTGTATCCTTTAAGATTACAAACAAAATAAACAAACAAAAAACATAAACAACAGATTGGCAATGGAAAGAAAAAGTCCTATTTGCAACCCACATGAAAATGGGTTTTCGAAGTACGATAGATCTTCAGAAATAAAGTACTACAGAACTAACAAAAATATTTAACTCCTGATTATCTGTGGAAGAAGACATTGTTTTCTCTACCTCTCAGTTTAGTTTAATATGCCTATCACAAGTCAATGCCCAATTAATATTGCTGTTATTTCTATTCTGAGGAAGAAGAGCAGTTCATTTAGAGTCTGAAGTTCTACAACGTTAATACTAGCTTTAAGTAACTGTGGACAAATAGGCCCCTTCATTTCTCTGGGCCTTAATTTCCTCACCTATAAAAGAGGGAATAGCTATATAATCTTTTCGCATTGTTCAGCTTATAAATGATATAATCTAATGATTAGTTTTATAGTCATGCTATAATCTTAATTCTATGCTTCTTTTTTTCCCTATGTTTATGAAGATTAGTTAATGTTGCCAAAATTAATTTAAAAAAACTTAAAACAGGTCATTGTTACAATTTTAAAATTATTCACATCACCCCTCCTTCATTAGGGTGAAAAATAGATTTAAGTGTTAAATTTATTGATTCCAGAAGCACATAGAAAGAGAGATTCCTTCTCTCTCTCTTCCCACCATTCTGTCTTCCTTCATTTCCTTTCATTCCCTTGAATTTCTTTCTCTTGGATATATTTGTCTCTTTTAATTAGAAATGGAAGGGAAAAAATGCCTGTATAGATTTTGGAGACAGTAAAGAAAAAAAAATTACCTTTCCAGGTAATCCAAATGCAAAGAGTCCAAGATCTTCATAAGATGTCACAGCTGTGAAGAGACATTATAATTTTTTACTTTTACACAAAACTACTTGTGTGCCAAGTTTTAAAGGGAAGGAAGGAAGCTATTCCACTACTACCTTATAGCTACTGGATGGTCACACTAAATTTAAAGCAGAAGTAACCACTTCTGAGGGACTTTTGACAACTTACAGTCTCTAAGGATGGAGTCTTCTTAAAATAAGTAGAACTTAGCAAATCCCAAGGTTATCTGACCACCTCCCAGGCTGCATTAGTTCAAACACACTAATTACTCAAGAAGAACCCCACTTCTCTGAGGGGCACCTGGGTGACTTGGTGGGTTAAGCGTCTGACTTCGGCTCAGGTCATGATCTCGCAGTTTGGGATTCGAGCCCCATGTTGGGCTCTGTGCTGTCAGCGCAGAGCCTGCTTCGGATCCTCTGTCTCCTTCTCTCTCTGCTCCATCCCTGCTTTTTTTCTCTCTCTCAAAAATAAACATTAAAAAAAGAGAAGAACCTCTCTTTTCCCTACACACTATTTGCATACTACACTAACCAAGAGTAGGTTTTCATTGGCAATCATTTCTGAAAACTGCATATGTAAATAAGGTTAGATAAAGTATGAAAGTTCTATCATACTTTCCGAGACCTTCAACTTTTTCTTACCCAACATTAGTAGGGCATACACTTTCTCTTTTCATCATAAAAGGGTATAAAGGGTATAAAATTACATTTTCAGTCCACACGTTCAAGAAATGTGGTCACAGAAAAGATGAAAATTAAACGGCTCAAAAAAGAACCAAATTTGTCCTTAGCCTATATAGTTTCATGTTCTAACTAATGACACCACCAGTAAAAATAAGAGAAGTAAAAACATTTGTGTAATCCTATAGTTTGAAAAGTGCTTAATTCTATAGTGCTTACACTAAAAAAAAAGCAGACTGGCAGATAGTTAAGTCTTGGTACAGCAACATCTCCTATTGAGTCAAAGACATGGTTCAGCATTTTTTTTTTTTTTTGAAGTATATTTACTTTGAGAGAGACAACATGAGCTGGGGAGGCACAGAGAAAGAGGGAGAGAGGATCCCAGACAGGCTCCACACTGTCAGCGCAGAGCCTCACAAGGGGCTTGATCTCACAAACCGTGAGATTATGACCCGAGCTATAATCAAGAGTCAGACTTAACCAAATGAGGCACCCAGGCGCCCGGGCTCATCATTTCTTAAACCAAGTTTTAATATATTCTCTCAAGACACACACGAGTCTTCTTTCGATTGTCACTAACAAAAAGTTCCGCTGTACTTTTATACACAAAGACCACCAGGTGTGTAAAGTTAAGTGTTTTAAAAACCATGTATGACTTTTACATGTTATGACTACAAAATCAGAAAGAAAATAAAAGTGTTGAAAAAATAAGTTGTACTGATTAAGAACAAAAACTTAAACATTTTTAATTGCAAAATTAAAATTTTTAATTTTAATCTATTATCAGAGTTGATCAAAGAATTTAGAAAGTTTTTAGATGTCACAGCTGTTTTTTTTTACATCTATTTTCAGACTGCTAAACACAGTGAACAAAGAATTTAGTTTTGAACTTGGGATATATAATGTGTATAAGTAGGAACTTTTATGCTTTAACAATGAAAGACTTCTACAATAATCTCACATGGGTAGATTTTGGATATATGTTAGAACATAAAAATTAAAAAGCAGAGTTACAAAACTAAGAACTGGAAAATTTTCCTCCTATGTGAAATGCCAAAATTCTTTTTTCCATATAAACATATTCTAAAGGGTATCGCATCACAAAAATTATTATTTTTATCAATAAATCTTTACTAGTTTGTTTTAATTTTCCTAAACAAATTATTAAAATATTTATAATGTTATATAGGGTTATTCCTTAACTTTAACATTCCAAAGTCTAGGTGTATATATATTAAACCAGAAAAACTATCTAAATGTTAGCTTCTATCTAATTTGACATTGAGAAGGTAATTTGGTTCAATATTATGTGTATGTAAACCAAGTCTCCAGAAGGGCTCTGATCTCTCACTGAAGCATGAGATTAAAGGAACATCGTTGTTCAATTTTAGCACCCTTCTTTTATGTTATAGTTAAAATTATCCGTTCTTTGTTAAGAAAAACTTCCCTTCTAAGAATTTAAAGCAAAGAGGCTTTTCAGTGTCACAAATGGGAATATATTGAATAATTTGCTTTTAGAATGACCTATGTAGAGTTTCTCGGTCAATGAGCAAGTTATCAAGACGATACTGATCGAAAAGTTTAAGGTTTGTTTCACTTTTGAACAGCGGAAAACAAGTATAGGTTGCATATTTAGTAAACATGAAAAGCAAGTAACTTTCCCATAAGCAAAAGTTGTAACACTGTAAGACTCCAAAAAGAATTTGTATTTTAATTACCTAAATAAATTAAACACTTATTCTTAATTTTTATATTACAACACAACCTTTATTATTACAGAAAATATAATCAAACTAATAGCTCAATAAAGATAAATGTAATCGCAACCTCTGACAGTAGTGACATACATTTTAGCAATCTCAAACTTGCTCTCTGTTACTTTCTAGTTTTACAAAAATATGTCTAAATACAGCAAACTCCCAAATTCAGAGTGAAAAACACTGAGACGTCTAAATGGAAACTGAGTACAATGTTCAAATCCTCACTCTATCTTTCAGATCAGCATGTCTGGCTAGCCATTCCGTTTTGTCACTGTCATCATACTTCTTTTATGTTGCAAAAATTAGAAGCATTTTCCCATGTCTAAGACATCACGGATATGAATAATGGCTTCTGGCTTAACATTGAGGCTTTACTAAAATATGTACACAGTCAGCCAAGTGCTTTATCTCTACATATTCTCTTTTTGATGGTTTTCTGGATCATCTCAACTGATAAACCAAAACAACCCTAGTGAAATATTCTTAAAGTTCTGTTCTGGCATTTGGGCAGTTAAGATGCTGGTTACAGTGTAAACTGGTGTGACTTTTGGAATGCAGTTTGAACAATGGACCTTTAAAATATAACATTGGAGTTTTTGCATCTTAGGAAATAACCCTAAAATAAGACAAAACATTATATGCAAGGTTTACACTGAAAAAAAAAATGACCTAAATGTTCAACAATGGTAAGTGGTTAAATTATAGTTAAGTATACCTGATAGAGTAATATATAGCCATTAAAAACTATGTTTATAACATGAAAAATGTCAATATTGACTGAAACAATTGGATGAGAATATGATCTATAAAGTAAAAAACATAAAAAGAAGGAATTGAATTATAAACTGGTAACAATGATTGTGTAGTCTTCTTTATCTTACTGTTTTGGGTAGGAATTCAAATATTCTACAATGACTGTAATGGAGTGGTGGAATTTTAAAAACCATACCCCCCACCCCCCTGAATAGTTTCATTTTCTCCACTAAATATCTGATAAGGTTTATTTAAGCTGCAACTTTTAATTTCTCTGGTGTTTAGTAATTTAATTATTACCATTTGGTCTACAAATAAGGTACATTTTTCTGCTCTTTCATATGATCGATGTTTTAATATCTTATTTATAAAGTGAAAATGTTTTAAGAGATATCAAAATAAGATGTGGTAATGACCAGTCACATTAGTAGCATATTCTACAAAATAGGAATAACATTAATTATGAAAATTATAAAATTAATTCAGTCTTTTACAGGAAACCATATAAGCAGTACTTGGCCCAATCCTCCTTAAGTAAATAACTGAAAGCAGTCATTAGCAATCTATTTTAGGAAATTATTTTTTGATATTAAAGAAATCAATGCTATGTTTTGAGGAGGCAGAAAGGCTGTAAATCTTAACAAGTAAATTGGGGGAAAATTTCTTCTTTAATGTACCATCAAGGCACACTTTAGTGCTATTTTGGCTAGACCAAGAGTTTGGCCTCCACACGAATCATTTGGAAAGCTGCTTCCCATAAAGTCATGGAATATTTCCAGCTAGTTACTCCAGTGTTCTGTCTGCTTTGCATTTTTTCCTCAATGAAATAGGACAATTAATAAACTCTGGTTACAGTACAAAGCCCAAGTTTCAGCAGCAGCAATATTATCTTTGGATCTGGATTGAGGGACATGAGTTATTCAAATACAGTTCAACTTTCAGAAACTTGGCCATTTGCAATGCACTTATTATTTTGAAATTCTTTTCTTTCTTGTGCTTTCCATCATTTTCCTCTTGCCTTTTTCTCCCTAATAGTGTTGTGCAGGTCATTCATTTACTGAGTGTCTACTATGCAACTGTATCACTAGTTCTTTTTTTTTTTTTTTTAAGTTTATTTATCTTTGAAAGAGAGAGAGAGAGAATGAGGGAGGGCATGGGTGCACCAGGGAGAGGGGGAGGGGCAGAGAGAAGGAGAAAGAGAGCCTCCCAAGCAGGCTCTGCACTGTCAATGCAGAGCCCAATGCGGGGCTCCATCTCATGAACCTTGAGATTATGACCTGAGCTGAAATCAAGAGTTGGCAGCTTAACCAACTGAGCCACCTAGGTACCTCTGTATCACTACTTCTGATCTTTTTCAATATGTAATTAAATGTCAATTTACCCACTAAATGTGGCATGATTTCAGAGAACTCAATGCAGAAAAAGCAAACAGAATGTTAGAATACTAGAAACATTCTCCTTTCAAATGGCACAGAGGTTGTGATATTGCATGTGTAGAGAAAGTTCTAGGGCCCCAATATACTGCTTGGCCCTGCTGTGAACAACATTAACACAGTCTTATCCTATAAGTGCTATTCATTAGTTTTCAACTTTTAGACTTATCTTACAGATAAAGCATGAATGCCTTACGTGTGATTACAAAACAGAAAGGAAATACTATCAACCTTGACAATACAAAGGTGTAGCAGGGAAATATGGAAAGTATGAAATAGGAGATGGCAGGTGAGAGAAAGGACACCACGCTAATATATAACATGGCAGAGAGTCAAGGGACACGATCTAAACTCCATGGAACAAAAATAAAAATTTAAATGTATTATTCAGAGTTACAAAATAATCAGTGCACCATAGGTGAGGTATAATACCTACAGGAATTTCATTTCAGATAGTAAAAGGGAGCATTTAGAATTTTTTTTTCAAGGAAGGTGTTGCAATGGACAGTTGTTAGAATCATTGCTCTAAAGGGTTTAAGAAAAAAAATGGGGAGCACAAAGGAGACATTTACCCCTCATTTATATCCTCATCATTGCTAAGAATTAAAATCCTCATAAAAGCACTATAACCTTACTTTAGGAAGAGGAAGTTAGGAGACTGTTCTCTTTCCCAGTGGGCTCTAGGAGGGACCAAAATTCTCTTTGGAGGCAATAAAAAGTGAATCCCAGGATCTTCCTGGACTCTTTTCAACCACCTCAGTTGCTTCTTACTGGCTCAGCAAAAACTCCAAATTCCTCAGGGTGTGACACTTGTCTATCTGTTCTCTTTTGTACCTCATGCACAAGTAATAGTAAACTATTTTTGGTATCTTGAATAAAATATGTAGTATGTACCTTTGTATATGAAATATTCTCTCTTGCCTTGTCTCCTAGTCAAATTTCAGTTCAGTCCTTCAGGAATATTTAGTGACCCTCAACACCCAACCCAGACAAGACAAATCACTCCCTCCTCTGAGCTCTTACTGTATCTAGTCCATATTTATTTATTTTTCTTATTTTGAGAGAAAACAAGCATGAGCAGAGTAGGGGGCAGAGGGGGAGGGGAGAGAGCATTAGAGAGGGAGAGGGAGAGAGAGGGGGTGGAAAGAATGGGAGAGAGAGGGAGGGAGAGGGAGAGAGAGAGAGAATGAATGAATCTTAAGCAGGTTCCACACTCAGTATGAGGCCCCATGCAGGGCTCAATCCCAATGACCCTGGGATCATAACCTGAGCCGAAATCAAGAGTTGGTTACTCTGATGAATAAGCCATTGTGTTGTTCAAGGGTCAAATGTTCTTCAAAGTCCACCTATCCAAAACTGAACTCATTTTTACTTTGAATCAATGCCTCCTGCTGTGCTCTTACCTCCATTTAAGGACACTATCATTATCCAGTGGCTCATAACATAAATCTGGGAGATATCCTTAGACATCTCCTTCTCTCTTACTATTCACATTCAGACATCAACTTCTCTTGATTTTAACTCCCTTAATCTCCACAATTTCCTAATCCATTTCTTTCTTTTATTTCTCTTGTTAATACTTTGTTTCAATATTCTGGTATTTGATTCCTAGACTTTTGTGACAACCAGGCTTGACTGCTGACCTACTCAGGTGCTGTTAGTGTAAATTAGAGCCATACAGACAAATGAGAAAGGGATTCTTTTAAGGGGAAAAAGAAGAAAAAGAGAAAGAGAAATAAAAAGAAAAAGAAAAAGAAAAAGAGAAAGAGAAAGAAAAATTAAAAGAAAAAGAGAAAGAGAGAAAGAGAAAGAAAAAGAAAAAGAAAGAGAAAAAGAAAAAGAATAAGAAAAAGAAAAAGGGTTTCCATCATGTTTATAATCCTGAAGGCAAGCATGGCCTGGAAAGCTGACAGTGCCTTTGTGAAAAAAACTACTCCAATCTGGAGGTAGCTCTTAGATCAGCTGCTCAGTTGTCCTGAGAATTCCCTTTACTTCTCTTCTGTGCTAAATTCCCTATTTCTTTGATAGTACATAAGTTTGGTAAACGGCAAACTCCGTTGCTAATTAAGTACAAGTGCACAGGAGATAATTTTGAGTCTTTGCATGTATGAAAATGTTATTATTCTACCCTTGCACTTAAATGATAGTTTTGCTGGGTATAGAATTCTATACTGAAATAATTTCCTTTCAAATTTTGAAGGTATTGTTTTATAGTCTTCTTATTTATAGTGTCTCCTGCAAAGCTATTTGCTATTACAGTCTTGATTCATTGTATGGAAATTTGTTTGTTTCTCCTCTCTGAAAGCTTTTAGGATATTTTCTGGGTTTCTGATTTTTCACAAAGATGTGTGTTGGTATGAATTATTTTACAAGTATTATAATGGATACTTTCAATCTATGAACTAATTTCCTTCAGTTAAACAAACTTTCCTTGTATTATTCTGTTGATATTTTTCTACCATTATATTTTTTCTTTTCTCTCTTTATGGAATTCCACTTATTTGCATGTTGAACCTCTGGGACTGATCCTCTATTTTCCTATCTTTTCTCTCCCATTTTCAAGTTCCTTGTCTTCCTCTCATCCCCCTGCCTAAAGAATTTCCTTAGCTCTTTCAACTCAAATAATAAATTACTTTTAAATTTAATTTTTAATTTCTAGGACTCTTGTATTTTCTATTATACCCTTTAAATAACTCCCTGTCCTTGTTTCAAGAATGCATTATCTCCTTTTAGTTCTTTAGAGCTATTAAATATAGTATTTTTAAATTCTCATCTGGTCTCTGTATTATCTGTTTCCTCTTTTCCTCTGAGTTTGTTACTTAATTTTTTTAAATAAACTTTATTTTTAAGAACAGTTTTAAGTTCACAGCAAAATTGAGCAGAAAGTATGGGGAGTTCCCACATCCCCCCTAACCCCAGACATGCCCAACCTCCACCACCATCAACATTCCCCACTAGAGTGGTACATTTGTTACAACTGATGAGTCTACACTGACACGTCATTACCCAAAGTCCATAGAGTTTACTTTTGGTGTTGTACATTCTATGGGTTTTGACAAGTAAATAATGACATGTATCCTTTACTATAGTGTAATATGATAGTTTCACTGCCCCCAACATTCCCTGTGCTCTACCTATTCATTTCTCTTTCTCTTCTAGCCCCTGGCAACTACTGGACTTTTCACTGTCTCCATAGTTCTATCTTTTCTAGAATATCATATCATTGGCCATTTTTTAAAAACTAGGCTCCACACTCAACATGGGGCTTGAACTCATAAGCTCAAGATCAAGAGTTGCATGGTCTACCAACTGAGCCAGCCAGGTGTTCCAAGAATATCAAATAGAGGGAATTGTATAGGATGTAGCCTTTTCAGATTGGCTACTTTCACTTAGCAGTATGCATCAAAGGTTCCTCCATATCTTTTCATTGCCTGATAGTTCATTCCTTTTTAGCACTGAATAACATTTCATTGAATGGACCACACAATCCATTCATGTACTGAAGGACAACTGGTTACTTCTAAGTTCTGGCTATTATGAATAAAACTGCTATAAACATCATGTGCAGGTTTTTGTGTCAACATAAGTTTTCAATTCATTTAGGTATATACCAAGTGGTACAATTACTGGATCAAATGGTAGCCTCTACACCTTTTCATCATGGTCTTCATATGTTGTGCCAATATTTTACCTTCAAATGTATAGAATGGATACTTCCTCACATTTGGAGCTTCCATTTGGAGTATGAAGGGAAAAAATGAGTTCACCATAACTCTAAGACTTTTGGCCTAAGCAACTAGAAAGAAGATGCTATCATCTACTTAGATGAGAAAACAGTGGAAGGTATAGATTGGCATTTGCAAAAACAGACAGTTTGGTCAATTTGAGACATACAGTAGTATCCAAGTGGAGATGTCATGGAGGCAGTTGTATAGGAGACTGAAATTCAGGGGAAGAGATCCAGGCTAAGAATATAAATTTTAGGGTCACCATGAGCCCTAGAGTGAGTTCAAAAGAAAAGAGATCATGGGTGCCTGGATGGCTCAGTTGGTTAAGGGTCTGACTTAGGCTCAGGTCATGATCTCTTGGTCCGTGAGTTCAAGCCCTGCGTCAGGATCTGTGTTGACAGCTCAGAGTCTGGAGCCTGCTTCAGATTCTGGGTCTCCCTCTCTCTCTGCCCTTCACCTGCTCATGCTCTGTCTCTCTCTCTCAAAAATAAATAAAGATTAAAAAAAAGAGGAAGAAGAAAAGAAAAGAGATCAGAGGAATAGTCCTGGGGTACTCCAATGTTTAGAAGATAGAGAGATGAAGATTCAGCATAAAGAAAGAGAAGTATTCAGTGAAACAGGAAGAAAACCATTAGAGTGTAAATAAGTGTCACACACAGGATAGAACAACTGTGTCAAATGCTGCTGAATAGTCAACTGAGGTCAACAATGACAACTGACTGCTGGATTTAGCAACTAACTGTAAGTCGCTGGTACGATAATTTCAGTGGAATGATAGAGGAAAGCATAACTAGAGTGGGTTCAAAAGAGAACAAGAGGAAGAGGAACTATCTGGTATAAATAAGTCTTTTGAGGAGTTTTGCTATGAAGTCATGGAGCATACTGAAGGATGTGGAGTCGTTCTTAACATGGAATAAATTATAGATTCTTTGTAGCCTGATAGGAAGAAAACAAAGGAACAAAGATGATAAAAGAGAGGAGATGGGGGACAGTGGCTGGAATGATGCAGGTGAGAGCAGACGAAATCACAGCATAAGTAGGGAAGCTGGTCTTAGATAGGAACACCAAGAGTTTATCCAAGGTAACAGAGCATATGGCACAAATGAAGATAGAAAGGTATAAGTAGTGGCAAGAGCTTATGATTCCTTCTACTTTCTCAGTGAAGTAGAAAGTGAGGATATCCACTAAGAATGTAATCAATGAGAATGTGGTGAAGGTTTGAGAGAAAGGAGAAGCTATGAAAACCTCATCTCTTAGACAGCAGAGTAAGCAAGTGAATGCACTGAAGATAAGGATTGCGTAATAGCATCGTAGGTCCACCAGACACTGAATTATAGCGATATCAATCTGCATGGCTGTGTTTTTCTGCAGGAATATGCTACTGCACAGGTGCATGTGTGAAGTAGGCAGAACTGCATTTAACCATGGTTGGAGCTTTGCTAGAGGAGTAGGATGATAAAGGGGAGGAGCAAGGCAGTGATTGTAATAACATACCATGAAACTTCAATTAGACAAAAGGGCTATATGGACAGGAGAGTGAGAGACAGTACACAGGTAAGTCCTGGCAGGCTAAGTTCTACAACTGTCATTCCTTCTTGCTTAGAGTGATATGGAGATCAGAGGAGGGGACCTATGGGTTTATTCCCTGAGCAGATAAGTTTCCCCAAAGAATCACAATACACCACTGTTTCTGAGGCAGAAGTGTGTACATCTTGCAATCTTCAAGGGTTCTGCATCAGTGAGAATTCATAATAAAAGCTAGCACTGACCAAGGACTTGGCATTTTATATACATTATTGTATTTCATTCTCACAATAATCCCAAAGGAAAGCATTATCATTATCATTTTACAGATGATAAACTAAGGCTACAGAGATTAAGGTACCTTATATGCTACCTCAGTTCCCCAAAAAAGTCTTCATAGACCTCAAACCCTATATATAATCCAAAACAGCAGAATTTCATGTGAAGAAATCCTTTACTTTTATAAAGATGAAAATTTCTCTCGCACTCCAGGCAAATAAATGAAGAATTTATTTTGTAAAGATTTACGACAGCCCTTTCTCTGACCAATGAATCTGATCTGAGCATAATACTCCTTAATGATGGTCCAAAACACTGAGAAGAAAATTTAGCTACATGTTATTCTCCAGTCTTTTATGTGTGTATGTGTGTATTAATTAAAAAAAAAAAAAAAAAAAGCCTACCTCCATAGAGAATTTTACAACGACTGAAGGAATTCAATCAATGAAAGACAGGTGCATCAATGCATATGAAGAACCATGAAGAAGCTAGTTCATGGACCAAGTAAGCTACAAAAATGAAGGAAAAAAGAAAAGAGAGAAGGAAACAGGTTTTCAGTTTCATATGCCCTAAAGTTACAGAAAAGAACAACAGACAGTGTCAGAATTTTGAAGTTAAATATAGATGAAGTGAAGGAGAAAAAAAATCAGCAGTACTCAGAAATCTAAATTGAATATTATTTCCAAATAAGTGAAATTAATAAAGTGTAATGAAGACATAATTGCCACAGTTGACTAACATATTACTCTTTCAGTAGAATCCATAACAAAAAAATAAAATAACCCTATTAAGATGTTAAAAACTAAAAAAATTAAAAACTAACAATTAGGTAAATAAATCGTTTCACACAGAGAAGAAAAATTTCAAAATAGGTCATTAAAATTCCAGTCAAGTTCAGCAGGATTTACAATGACACTTATTTAGTGCTATTATTTCTGAATTTGGGATGCTTTATGAATAACTTGTATTTTCAGATTAATATTGCATTTTCCTGGTCTTTTTATCTGTCTGCACCGTCCCCAATACCCTTGAAAGAAAGGCACACATTTGCAGGTTGGATGGCCAAAGGCACTGATACAAATTATAGCTGTGGAACTTAAACCAGTTTTGCAGAAGAATCACCTGGAGGACTTTTAAAAACATATTTCTAAGTCCCACCTCAGATTCTTGGACTTAGAAGCCCCGTGGTTTGTAAATCACTTACAAAAGGATCTGCAGATATGTCTGCTGCATAGACGGACGAAATAGAGTAGAGTTGTGTATTTAGGACTATGCTTGGAAGAGTCTTAAAATTCTCAAGAAATACCTTTGGGCTTCTCTCACCTGTTCCAGCCAGAATAATCCCACTGTCTATTTCATGTATCTATTCTGCTTCTTAAAGTCTGAAAACAACAAAACCTGATAGAGCACAGTGAATTCACTCACATAAGAATTCAACTTATGATGGGGCACCTGGGTGGCTCAGTAGGTTAAGTGTCTGACTCTTGATTTCAGCTCAGGTCATGATCTTGCCATTTGTGGGTTCAAACCCCATGCCGGGTTCTGTGCTGACAGCTCAGAGACTGGAGCCTGTTTCAGATTCTGTGTCTCCCTCTCTCTCTGCCCCTCCCCCATTAGCACTCTGTCTCTGTCTCTCTCAAAAATAAATAAACATTAAAAAAAAAAGAAGAAGAATTAAACTCATGATCTGGCATCAAAACTGACCTAATCCAAACATAAAAGAGACTAGACAGATAAAAAGACCAGGATTGATGGATACAGAATATTTGTTAATGCCAAAAGAAAAGCCTTATTAGAGCAGTTCTGTAATTCATATACTTTTACTTATTGCAACTGAAAAGAACTTAATACATGAATGAATTACAGTCCAAATGGAAAAATATTTATAAATATCTATTCTGTTTTAATTGCATATAAATCTGTCATTTTCAAAAAGACTATCTTATTCCAGACTTGCAACTGAAAATATACAACAATCTAAATAAATGCAAGGTTTAGTGACCTTGCCTCCTACGGAGACAGGAGTAGATCTAGAGAGGCGTTCTCCTTGGGGAAATAGTCACCCTAAGAGAAAACAATCAGAATGAACACCTGTCCACTGCTTCCCCATAGTATAAGGTTTGGATCCTTTGAACACCTTTCAGGTGTCTCCACTAATCTACCCTAGAAAACTATGCTGTGTGCTATAGAGAAAGGGAGGTAAGTTTCTTCCTTCCATTCTGTCCTTGGATACTTCCGTAGGACTGGGTATCTTGGTCTTTTGAAATTCTCCATTTCAACCACCCTATCTAATAATAATGCATGCCTACTGGAAATTAAATTTGAGACATCGAATCCTGTATGTGGTTCCCATCTCAAGGAGCTGCTTCAACAAATGACTCAGAGTATTTTTACTCACCTGTCTGAATACACATACTTAGCAGGAGGTGAACTGAGTAGGAAGCCAGGAGAGCAACTATCAGCAGCAAGAAACTAAAATATAAAAGAGGACATGGTCAAACCCCACAAAAGTTTCTTTTCTGAGGTATCTCTTTAAAAAACCAATTTTGGGGGCGCCTGGGTGGCGCAGTCGGTTAAGCGTCCGACTTCAGCCAGGTCACGATCTCGCGGTCCGGGAGTTCGAGCCCCACGTCAGGCTCTGGGCTGATGGCTCATACCAGATATGCTTCCGGTTCTGTGTCTCCCTCTCTCTCTGCCCCTCTCCCGTTCATGCTCTGTCTCTCTCTGTCCCAAAAATAAAAATAAACGTTGAAAAAAAAAATTGAAAAAAATAAATAAATAAAAATTAAAAAAAATAAAAAACTAATTTTTTTTTCACATTCCAATGTTCACAGGGATGATCTTAGAGTTGGATTGTGGCCACTAAAGAAAGAAAATATTATTTTGCATTTACTGAATTTTATTTAAATGAAAATATACTGCTTTTAAATTTTAAAAAATCAGAAAGAGGGGCGCCTGGGCGGCGCAGTTGGTTAAGCATCCGACTTCAGCCAGGTCACGATCTCGCGGTCCGGGAGTTCGAGCCCCGCGTCAGGCTCTGGGCTGACGGCTCAGAGCCTGGAGCCTGTTTCCGATTCTGTGTCTCCCTCTCTCTCTGCCCCTCCCCCGTTCATGCTCTGTCTCTCTCTGTCCCCCAAAAAATAAATAAACGTTGAAAAAAAATTTTTTTAAATAAAAATAAAAATAAAAAATCAGAAAGAAACCAACTTTATTTGAAACAAAAACAAATTTCCTCCTTCGGCACTCTTGTCTGCTGACTGCTGGTTCAGCCATTCAGTGATCTTGCAATACTTCCCTTTTATAACGATTTCTTCCTATTTTAAATCCAAACAGAGGTTTTGGTTGTGGAATCTCATTGTCTTTTTTTTCTTTTTCCTTTTTTTCTTTTTTTAATGTTTGTTTATTTTGAGAGAGAGATGGAGTGTGAGTGGGGGAGGGGCAGAGAGAGAGGGAGACACAGACTCTGAAGCAGGCTCCAGGCTCTGAGCTGTCAGCACAGAGCCCGACGCGGGGCTCAGACCCATGAGCTAAGAGATCAAGACCGGAGCCGAAGTCGGATGCTCAACCGACTGAGCCACCCGGGCGCCCCGTCATTGTCTTTTTCCTTCCCTCTGTCTCTTCTCTTCCAAAGATTGTACCCCACCTTCATCTATAAAACTGAATTAAGACTGCATTTCCTAGCATTAAACACACACGTCCACCAAACCAAACAAATGCAGTTAACACAGTTGATGTGTTCGTGACACAATTTGAAAAGGTGCAGACGATGTAATAATTGGGATTCTTTTACTGAAAGTGGTAAAAGAGACAACATGCATCATTTCGTACTTATTTTCAGGAAGATACTAACAAACAGGCTTCTAGAGAGCTGGCTCTAGGGGAGTACCCCAAAAGTTACTTTTGGCCCACTTAATACTTGTTATTAAGTAGCAAAACTGAGAGGTACACTTGAAGCCTCACAAAATAACAGTCTGGTATCACTAAATGGCAAATGTGATATGATTCAGTGAGGGCACGTTCCGTGGTATACATCTGCATGTAAGACCCTGGAGTACAAGATGTGATTTTTTTCAAAGGGAACCCAAAATAAGTCCTATAATTATGTCTTGCCTAAGATGTCACATACAGTTTTGAAGTTTTAAAACTATGAATGTTTGTTAAGAAACAAGACAAACCAGAGAGAGAGAGAGAGAGAGAGAAATCAAAAATGGACTCTTAATTATAGAAAACAAACTGTTACCAGAGGGGAGGCGGTAGGCATTGGGTGAGACAGGGGATGGGGAAAAAGGAGTATTTTGTTGTGATGAGCACCGGGTGTTGTAAAGGAAGTGTTGAATCACTGCAATATAGTGATAACACTGTATATTAACTGGAAATAAAATAAAAACTCAAAAAATTATGAGGGGCACCCGGCTGTCTCAGTACAACATGCCACTCCTAATCCCCGGGGGGGGGGGGGGTAGTTTAAGCCCTACTTAGGCGTGGATCCTACTTAAAAAAATTTTTTTTATTTAAAAAAAATTATGGGGGTGCCTGGGTGAGTTGAAGCGACCGACTTCAACTCAGGTCATGATTTCATGGTTTGTGACTTCAAGCCCCGTGTCCGGCTCTGTGCTGACAGCTCAGAGCCTGGAGCCCACTTTGGATTCTGTATCTCCCTTTCTCTCTGCTCCTTCCCTGCTCATGCTCTATCTCTCGCCTTCGAAAATAATAAACATTCAAAAAAAATTTTTTTAAGAAAAAAATTATGAAAGTTTGTGCATATATCTCATTATAAAAGGAAGTTGGGTTACCTAAAAGTTGGTTCGCTTATCAAGAAATTCAAAATAAAAGCAGAAAATAAACCTAAATGAGACTATGCATTTTAAATTTCCTGGTAAAATGGGTCTGCTTCTACTGATAAAACAAACTTGCTAAATGCTAAGGATTAGGTCTAGTTCTAAACGATTTCAGTTTAGCAGAGAAACTAACTTGCAAACAAATCATTACAACACATTATAATAACAGAATGAATAGACAAGTACTATGGAAACACAGAAAAGCCAAGAATGTCTCCTATTTTGAGCCAACTGGCATATGAGTTGAGTCTAGATGAAAAGGAATAGGCACAGAACACATGCCTAGACTCAGGGAAATAAGACTACCTAACAGCTGGAGGACAGGAGATGATGGAGAGAAATGAAAAGATTATGTGTTTTCCACTCACAAAATTGTTATTTGTAAGTAATCTGATAGCTGATAAACTTTAATTCACGTTGGCCAACGTGACACAACAACAGCCACTTCTTAATGTTATCATAAACAAGCATGGGTCAAGTTTCCATTTTTAAAAATTAGTCCCACTTTTGGATAAAAAATACAAATTATATAGCATCCCTCCAAACTACAGAGTAGCAATAATATATAAGTAGCAGGAAAATGCTAAACCTCCAGAAATGATTTAACTAGAAATTGTACAACACCAGCTCTGGGGCCTCTTTGCTTCTCAGTGTACTATCAAAATGGGGGGGGGGGGGGGGGAGGGGAGAAATAAAGAAAAAAACTCACCTAAATCCAAGGATGCCAGTATGAGCCATAACATAAGCTAAACCAAGGATGCCACTTCCCATGATGGCATTTGTCAAATTAAACACAGAAAAACCAAATGAAACACCTGGGGATCCCTGTCTGTAAAGTTCCTGCAAGCACACAAATTTAACAGTGTTAAGTGTTTAGATGAAGTTCAGATTTCATCAAGAAATGAATGACAAGTTATGGAGAACTCCTGCAATCCACAGGCACTGTGTGACACTAATTTCTCAAGCAGCACTGGTTTCCTTTTTTCCCTTCCCACCTCCCACTAATGCAGTGCCAGAAAAATCTTGTTTCCTAGGAAGATCATCTCCACCAGTACAGAGGCCAGACAGGCTTCAGGAAAAACCATGACTAACCTTGTGACTGCAAAAGATGAAGATAGGATAGGAATGGGGTGGGACAGAGTCGAGGGAGAGAAGGCCTCAGCTCATGTGATTACTGAAGAAATCCTGAGTCAGCTTGGGGCTCCTGTAGACAATGGTTACTCCCCAATTACTAGGACTGCAAAAGTAATCTCTGTTTATTTAATGAATTCAGTCAGCTCAAATGCAAGGATGGTCGGGAATACCTTGCAATGACGATACAATAAACAGAAGCAATACACGTTGCTCTACCGAGGATACCCCTGAAAACACCCTCTGCCAAAACAGCATTTGTGAGCGAAGTCCTAGAAACTGTTACAGTCCAGGGACTTGAGTTAAAAAGCCGAGGGCCCCCCTTACACAGGTTTGAGGGTCAGGGAAGTGCTATGTACTCATTACCAGGCCACCTCTACTCCTTCACCGCTAAGGAGCTCTGTATGAGGTTTCCAGGCACCCAATGACTAAGTCTAGGGAAGAAAAATCTCGTGACTCTGGCAAAAACCTCACAAGACTGTTGGAGGGAACAGGAAGTCGACAAAGACACTAACAGACAGCACTGAGTTACATAACGGCAGGGCTGCTCCTCCAGTCAGGTCCCCAGCCTCCAAATGGTGCTGCACCTCTTCCACCTGTGCCCGCGCCTTTACTTTCTCTCTAGGGCATGTTACGCTGCAATCACATTCATGCACTCGCTGGGTCTCATCTGCGTCTGGCTCCTGCCTTTGGGCCCCATCCCCCAAGAGTCAGGCTCCAGGTTCTCCCTTCTCCCCGTGCAGCACCCGCACCTCCTTCTTTTCCAGGTCTCATCTGTCAGGCATTTCAGGAAAAAGGCCGGAGGCCTGCAGCACCCAGAAGCTTCCCGAGGAAACTTACGTTGCTTAGCAACGGGCTCAACTCTTCCGCCTCCGCCTCTTCGGACTGCTGGGCCGAGAGGTACCAGCTCCGCTCGGCGTTGCCGATCCCCCAGGGCGCCTCCATGCTGCTCGCTGGCCGACAACCAGGTCCATCTGCGAGCTCCTACCCCAGCCTTCCAGTCAATAGTCGCGCGGGAGGCGGGGCGGGGAGCCCGGCCCTTCCGGGTTCCCGTACCGACCGGGGCGGAGAAGAAAGAAGGGAATCGACGGGCTCTGATGACGCTCGCCCCTCCGTGGCGAACCGTGATGATGTCATCGAGGGCCAGCCCTTCCACGAGCGACTCTCTTCCGAGCTGCACCAGAGCATGAGGTGAGGGGTCTAGACTTGGAGTCAACCGCCGAGCGGCGCCGGGAATTGGGATGGTGACGTTGGTGAAGTGGTGACCGCAGTGCCCCTGATCCGAGAGGCTGAGGGTCAGGTGGTAGTACCCGTCTTCCAAGGTCTGCTCTCCGCCATTCGCTTCTTGGCGCAGGTCGCGAGGTCACCCACCGCCCGGGTGCTGAGCTTGGGCCCTAGTACTGGGTGCGAAGGAATGTGTTTTATCTGTTCAGAAGCTTTCTGATCGAGCCTTTAGCCACATTTTACATGTGGGAAACCGAGACTCCGATTAAGAAATTACAAGATCACGCAGCTGGGGAACTCCTAGACCAAACTTGAACCCTGACTGTGAAGTTTGAGAATTGCTTCACGGGGTTCTGGGGCAGGGTCCTCTCCCCTTCCAATTATTTCTTTGGTATTCTAGAAGGCAAAGTGAATATCTGATACTATTAATGGAATGGACATAGAACTCTGCAAAGCCCTAGTCCTCAAAATACTGAAACCTCAAGTTATAGACAGGACTTGGGGTAGTAAAGCATTAAAGACAAACAACATACCAATCAATATATTAAGAATACAGGCTCTGTAGTCAGTCAGACAGACCTGGTTTTTAATCCCTGCGCAGCCACTTACAGAAACGAGACTGGATGAATTAACCTACTTCTGACCTTTAGTTTGCTCGTTTACAAAATAAAGATGTGATAACCACACACCTGCCAAGATAGATAATGTGTGTAAAGCATGTAGCACAGCCTCTGATGTAATAAGCACCCATAAGTATCCTAGTAAATATTGCCATTGGTAAAGTCATAAATATAATGACCATTTCATTTAGAGATGGATCGTTTAAGTCAAACGTCAGCCTTCCAATCCCAAACTTATTCTGTAGAAAATTGTGGGTGGAGAGGTTCATTGACTGTAGGGAGGCTGATGGGTCACTAAGCCCTTGTCCTGGCAGCAGATGGGTTAAGGTGCAAATTTATTATTTACTACTTTTATAAAAGACAACATATCATGGAAAAGATAGTATACTTCTCACACACCAGTCAGCATTTAGCATGTTATTTAAAACTATAGAATTTAGATTTTTTTATTCTTAACCTGTTGTGAACATGTAAATTTGTAGCTTTCTGTTTTTGTTTTGTTTGTTTTTTTAAAGTGCATCCTTTTTTTTAGGAACTTATGGAGGCAATTTGGATTCTCAAGAATAGTTTTCAAAGTGGAAACCTGTAGAATATCTGAATCAGAATCATTGGCTCAACTTGCTTGGACGTCACAGATACAGAAACTTAGCAGAGCACCTGGTATTTTCTTGCTGGATCAAAGGAGAAGATTCTCCACCATGACTGAAATAGAAACAAACCAGAGAGACTCTGAATTGTTTTCACCACCCTCTAATGTTCGAGGAATGACAAAACTTGATAGAACAGCTTTTAAAAAGACAGTCACCATCCCAGTACTTAAAGTGAGGAAAGAAATAGTCAATAAATTGATGCGATCCCTTAAAAGGGCAGCACTGCAGCGCCCAGGCATAAAACGTGTAATTGAAGATCCAGAAGATGAAGAAAGTAGACTAGTTATGTTGGATCCCTATAAAATATTTACTGATGGTTCCTTTGAGAGAGCAGAACTCAGTATTTTAAAGCAGCTTAATGTCAGTCCACAGATACATAAATATAATTTGGAACTCACTTATGAAAACTTTAAGTCAGAAGAAATCTTGAGAGCTGTGCTCCCTGAAGGTCAAGATGTGACTTCAGGATTTAGCAGAGTTGGACATATTGCCCACCTGAACCTTCGAGATCATCAACTACCTTTCAAGCATTTAATTGGTAGGTGTGTCTTAGTAATAATATTTATGTGCTAGAAAGTAATTAGGTTCTCATTTTAGTTCTTAAAATGACTTTCTTAAATGTCAAATTACAGAAGCAGGACATGTTACCATTTTAATTTTAAGCTGCATCTTGAGCTACATACCCTCTCTTTTGAAAGCCATTTTGGAATACTCTCTCCAGAGTGATAGCAAACTCTAAAAATCAGTTCAGGCTTTTCTGTACACAATATACAAGCATAGATTAAACTCAAATTTTTTGCTTTGGCAGAATTCTTTGGCACCTCGTCATTTGGTACATAGGAGTTATTAGACCCTCAGGACTATGCTGAATTCTAGGTTTCTTAAATTTGAGTGTTTACCATCAAAAGTTCAAGACCCTGTTTATTCATGCTTTGATTCGACTGACTGAGCCTCTTCTATATGTCTGGCACCATACTTTGTTTTTTAGTGCCCTTAGTCATTTAGAAATGATGCTTCTGGGGACACTTGGGTCACTTGTCAGTTGAGCGTCCAACTTCGGCTCAGGTCATGATCTCATGGTTCATGAGTTCAAGCCCCGTGTCAGGCTCTGTGCGGACAGCTCAGAGCCTGGAGTCTGCTTCAGATTCTGTGTCTCCCTCTCTCTGCCCCTCTCTGGCTTGTGCTCCGTCTCTCTCTCTCAATCCCTCTCTCAAAAATAAACATTAAAAAAAAAAAATAATGTTTTTGTATGTTGTATCTCTGTAAGCCCAAGTTTGAGCCTGGGTCCTTTATCCTTTGGGAGAAGAAAGAAGTAGAAGACTAATCAGGATTGCAGTTGTCTTTACACAAATATTTGATGTCCGAGTATTCTCCAGATTTTTTTTTCTTTTTAATTGTAATAGAATAGAGTAATTGTCAGAACTTTTGAGAATTATTTTCACCTTTAACATGTTCTCAGGGCACCTGTGTGGCTCAGTTGTTTGACTGTCCAATTCTTGATTTCAGCTCAGGTCATGATCCCAAAGGTCGTGGGATCAAGCCCTCTGTCAGGTTCCATGCTGAACATGGACCTTGCCTGGGATATTCTCTCTCTCTATTCTCTCTCTTTCTCTCTCTCCCTCTCCCTCTTTCTCTCTCTCTCTACCCCACCCTCCTCTCTCTCTTCCTACCCCTCTGCCCCACTCCCCAGCTTGCTTGCACTCTCATGCTTTAAATAAAATAAAATAAAATGTAGTTCTCAGTATTTTGCATGATTAGGATTTCAGAAATATGCTATTATGCATTTCCTTTGTTTTTACTGATGAAAGGGACTGATAATGCACAACGATAACACAATAAATAATTAAGCAGATCTTTATAATTATGCCTGGTTACAATTGTCAAAGATAAGCTTTGCTATGTATGAGTCATCGCCTGTCAGAACTCAAAACATCCCTTTTGGCATCCCTATTTTATTCAGGGCCCTCCTAGATTAAAAGTGAAGCATTTTCATCCAGTGGTATTTTTAAAGCTTTTGCTATAGACTTTCAGTTTGTTTTTTTTATTTCATTCCTCATTTCAAACTATCATACCTTAAAAATTGACTTCTGATACCTGAAGCAGAACAGGATAAGAATAATGATTGGCTAGAGTCATATTCAAAATCAGGTATCTAATTATCAAAAAGAAATTGGACAAATTCTGGTTATATATCAGCATGTTTGTATTATTGAGCACTTTTTACCAGCTTACAAATCAAGTTATCTTTCTTTATGCAATGACATGACATATAGATTCTTACAATTTTTTTAAGCGCTAACAAAAAAGTAGACTTTAAGTAAAGGGCATCAATATACCATTTCTGGTGTATTTTATTTGTAGCTCTTTCTGCTCTGGCAAATATTTGACAAAAAGAACAATTTAATTAAATGAACATTTTACTTAGATAAGACTAAATAATCTGTTTCTTTTATTTGAAAACTTATTTTACTGGTATGTATTTCCAAAGTGGGGGCATCTTTTTTAAGTACATAGTAAAGCAGACATTTGATTAGGTCAGTGGGAACAGGCTGGTGATTTTAGAGATCATTTGTTGCAATGGTCCTTATACTTTTCCTTTCTGTTCTTTACCTTATGGTCTACTTTTTTGCTTATTGTTGGGTATTGGTCCGTTTGAGATTTAATTTAAAAAAAAAAAAAGGAAAACTATTAGATAGACTGAAACTCCTCAAAAATTTTTCTTTAAAAATGTACCCCTATAGGGTGGCTGGGTGGCTCATTCGGTTGTGTCCAGCTCTTGATTTCAACTCACATCTTCATCTCACACTTCGTGAGTTTGAGCCCTACCTTTGCACTGTTAGTGCAGAGCCTGCTTAGGATTCTCTGCATCTCTCTCTGCCTCTCCTCTGCTCATGCGCACACTAGCTCGCTTACTCTCTCTCTCTCTCTCAAAATAAATAAAAACTTGTGTACCCTTATGTTTTTTTGTCTTTGTATTAGAGGCTGGCAGACATTAATTAACTTTGCTAATCCACTGAATTTTTAGAATTGCATGTCACGATATACACACTAGATGCAACTTTTGTCTATAACCAAAAGAAATACAGTTTATTTCCATTTTATATTTTCAGTTTTATTTTGCAACCGATTGGCAATATTTATGAATTCTCATCTTTCAGGTCAAGTTATGATTGACAAAAATCCAGGAATCACCTCAGCAGTAAATAAAATCAATAACATTGATAATACGTACCGAAATTTCCAAATGGAAGTGCTGTCTGGAGAGGAGAACATGATGACCAAGGTATGGAATATCTTATTGTCTCCTAGGTACAGATTATATCAAGATTAATGTTTAGAACCAGAATAGATGTCAAAGATTAAAAGTATTTATAATAACCCAATATTGATGAGTATGTGAGAATGTGAGCATTTATATATCCTTTTGATGGAAGTGCAAATTTGATACAAATATTCAGGAAGAGTATATGGTAAAAATTGCCATTTTGAATAGGTACCTCCTTTGACCTAGGATTCCATTTACGGGAAGTTATCTCAAGGATATGATTGGAGAAAATTGTAGTGATGTGTATGTACCAGGTTCTACAAAGGAATAGAAACAACCTAAATGTTCATCAGAGAATGATTAAATTTTGGTATAACAACACAATGAAATACCCCATCATTATAGATTACTGAGCTCCACACTTACTAAAATAAATTGCCCAGTGATAGGTTAAGTGACAAAAACACCAGTTGTAGAGTAGTATATATATACATAGCTCCATTTTAACTAAATATGTATGTAAATATGCACATATATCAGAATGTTAACAGTGGGCATATTTTTATTTGATATAGTAGTTACTAGTGACCTTTGTTCTCATTTTTATACTCTTCTACGGAGCACATATTTCTTTTATAAGAAAAACAAAACAAACCTATTTCAAAGAAAAAATATTTTTAATATGTAGGAAGAGGCTCCTGGGGTAAACCACTTTCTCATCCTCTACCCCCAAAATCCTCTGAAGTGCTGGATAATATAAACATTTTTTTGATTTAAAAGTCTTAGATAATTATGTGTTAATATTATGTGAAATTTTGTACCCAAGCTAGGAAATAGGTACATCTCTCCATAACTTCTCTCCATAACTTGATAAAAATTTTAATAACAAAGTCCACTCTTAAGATGTTAGATGTATTTTTGTTGGTTCCAAGTTTTTCTTTAAATACTAGTTAGTGGGGCGCCTGGGTGGCGCAGTCGGTTAAGCGTCCGACTTCAGCCAGGTCACGATCTCGCGGTCCGGGAGTTCGAGCCCCGTGTCGGGCTCTGGGCTGATGGCTCGGAGCCTGGAGCCTGTTTCCAGTTCTGTGTCTCCCTCTCTCTCTGCCCCTTCCCCGTTCATGCTCTGTCTCTCTCTGTCCCAAAAAAATAAATAAACGTTGAAAAAAAAAATTAAAAAAAAAAAATAAATAAATAAATAAATACTAGTTAGTTAACTAATAGGGTAATATTGGTTTCAGGTGTTGAATTTAGTGATTCATCACTTACAGATAACACTCAGTGCTCATCGCAACAAGTGCCCCCCTTAATGCCCATCACCCATTTAGCTCCCACCCCCCCACCTCCCATCCAGCAACCCTCAGTTCTCTATAGTTAAGAGACTTAAGCTCTTATGTTTTGTTTTTTTTTCTTTTTTTTTTTTTTTTTTTGCCTTCCTATATGTTCATCTGTTTTGTTTCTTAAATTCTGTATGAGTGAAATTATATGGTATTTGTCTTTCTCTCGCTGACTTCTTTCTCTTAAACAGGAGTTTATAAAACCCAGGAGAGTTTATGCAAAATAACTATTTTTTAAGATTCTGGGCCACATAGATTTAGGTGAATATTTTAAGTATAAAATTATTTCTCCATAATTTAATTGTAACAGAATATTAAAACACCATTTACTACATACTTACTATTAGGCCTGAGCTAATGTTTTAAATATAACAAATCCTTAGAAGCCCACAAGATAATAGTGGTTATTTTGTTTTGTTTTAAATTTATTTATTGTTTAATTTACATGCAAGTTAGTTAGCATATAGTGCAACAATGATTTCAGGAGTAGATTCTTTAATGCCCCTTACCCATTTAGCCCATCCCCTCTCCCAGAGCCCCTACGGCAACCCTCTGTTTGTTCTCTGTTTAAGAGTCTCTTATGTTTTGTCCCCTCCCTGTCTTTTCGCTTCCCCTCCCTAATGTTCATCTGTTTGGTATCTTAAAGTCTTCATATGAGTGACATCATGTGATATTTGTCTTTTTCTAACTGGCTAATTTCACCAAGCATAATACTCTCCAGCTCCATCCACATAGTTGCAAATGGCAAGATTTCTTTCTTTTTGATTGCCAAGTAATACTCCAGTGTGTGTGTGTACACATATATATACACCACATCTTCTTTATCCATTCATCCATCATGGACATTTGGGTTCTTTCCATACTTTGGCTATTGTCGATAGCGCTGCTATAAACATTGGGGTGCGTGTAACCCTTCGAAACAGCGCATCTGTATCCCTTGGGTAAATATAATGGTGGTTGTTTCTAATATTCTCTTTATGCAGATAAAGTAACAAGGAATGACTGAGCTGGATTTTTGGAGCCAGGCTTCTGACTCCAGAGTCCATGCATGATCTTTCCCTGTATAACGTCCACGGCCTACTGCTTGTGTGTATTGTGTGGGGTCTGATCTGGCGAGTAGGATTTGAATGTGAGTGCTTTGCTGGTATCCATGCTTATCTCAGCATACTGATTGAGTGCTGCTTGTTCTTCATTCGGTACTGCCCTTTAGGGTACTTCCTTCTTCTCAGAGATCTAAAAGTTCTCAGAAACTTCTGTAATTTTTTAAATGGCTTCTGATTGATTTCTTAAGTCAACTGAAGTTTGTTCTTAGGATATATTTTATATTTAACATTTATACCATAAAGTAAATGCAAAAACTCAGTATAATTTCTTTACTACAAACAGAATCACATTTAATTTTAGGAGCTCAAGCAGCATAAGTACTTTCTGTGTCTATTGTGAGTAAAAAGATTCCTGAGAGTGAATCGGGCTGAAAGTAATGTTGAGTGGGTTAGGTTGAAAGACAGTATGAGTAAAATCAAAAGGATACTTAAAGTCTAATTTTTTAAAAGTGGTACTATGCTTCACCTTAAAAAGGGGGAGTAGGAAGGATATTTCAGGAAAAGCATCCCATGACATATTCAGACCTTCCAGGTTATAGATCTAGAGAGTTTTAGTTAGCAGAATAATGAAGGAACATTTCCAACTCTGGAGCCTTAACGTGGCCAGAGCATCTGATGTGGTCGGAAGGAAAACATATTTACACAAATTTGAAAGCAAAATATTCCATGAAGGCAGAATATAGAAGATGTATCTCAGATTCGTAGAACTTAGGAACTTTTCTGGCCTTTTGATTCTTCATCCATTAAAACAAGGGGCTTAAAATGAAGGCTGAGGTCACATTACATGACTGTAATTTTAGTTTTGTTTTCTATTTTCTAACATGCTTATGATCGTTCCCCCCAAAAATGGCACAAAGTCTTAAAATTTTAAATTTCAAGACTTAGCTTCACTAAATATATTTAGTTTAATCCATGAAAACTCAAATTTGGGAAAAGAGAAAGTAGGGGAAGGATTTGTTCTATACACTGGCTAAAATTTGTAGATATGAACCTTGCAAAATCCAAGTAACTGTCTAAAAACATAGTAAAATACCTCAAAATCCAATGTGTACATGGCACGTCTTTTCTTTCCCAAGATTTTTTTTAATGTTTTTTACTTATTTCAAGAGAGAGAACGTGCACACACAAGCTGGGGAAGGGCAGAGAGAGAGGGAGAAAGAGAACCCCAAGCAGGCTTCATGCTGCCAGTGCGGAGCCCAGCGCAGGGCTCGATCTCACGAACCGTGAGGTTGTGACCTGAGCTGAGATCAAGAGTTGGATGCTTAACTGATTGAGCCACACAGGTGCCCCAGTACAAGATACATCTGTCATGCCTCCCCCTTACAAACTGAAAATTAAGGAAGCTTATTTGCTGAGGGGAATGCTGTCTGCAACTTCAGTTAGTCCTCATGAAGATATGTGTTGTATTGTTTCAAATTATAGGTTTATTTCCCTCTCTGTCAGGTGACAAAATAGAGTAGGATTAAGCCAGTCAATTGGCCTGTCTGAAAAATGCCTTATGTGATTTGGGAACCACTTTATGACCGGGTAGAATGAGACGGAGAGTCATTTGGCTTTAAAGAGAGGACTTTTCTTAGGTCAAAGTCTAATGCGGGGTGTTAACTGGCTTCAAGAATAGCATAAACACCAGAATTCTAATTAAAATGCAGTTATTTGCTCCTAAATTTAAATGTGTGGGCATACCCATCCAGTGTCCATGGCTGGAATTTAAAACTAAACAGGTTAACCAAGGTATGATACCTTTTTCAGGTTCGAGAAAACGGCTACACCTATGAATTTGATTTTTCGAAAGTCTATTGGAATCCTCGTCTCTCTACAGAACACAGTCGTATCACAGAACTTCTCAAATCTGGAGATGTGCTATTTGATGTTTTTGCTGGGGTTGGGCCTTTTGCCATTCCAGTAGCAAAGAAAAATTGCACTGTATTTGCTAATGATCTCAATCCTGAATCCCATAAATGGCTATTGCACAATTGTAAATTAAACAAAGTGGACCAAAAGGTGAAAGTCTTTAACTTGGATGGGAAAGACTTCCTTCAAGGACCAGTCAGAGAAGAGTTAATGCAGCAGCTGGGACCACTGTCAAAAGAAAGAAAACACTCTGTGCACATTGTCATGAACTTGCCAGCAAAGGCTATTGAATTTCTCAGTGTTTTCAAATTGCTTTTAGATGGGCCGCCATGTGGCATTGAGCTCCTTCCCATAGTGCACTGTTACAGCTTTTCCAAAGACCCTAATCCTGCTAAGGATGTTCAGCAGCGAGCTGGGGCTGTGTTAGGCATTTCCTTGGAGGCATGCAGTTCAGTTCACCTAGTAAGAAATGTAGCCCCTAACAAGGAAATGTTATGTATCACCTTTCGGATTCCTGCTGCTGTGCTCTACAAGAACCAGACCCTAACTCTAGGTGAGCAATTTCTGGGAAATTAAATGTAAACTATAATACTTTTCATGTAGCTTTTAATATTTATTAAATTTGGAAATAGGTTAAACTAATTCTAGTTAGACATTTCGGTTCAAGATTCTTTGCCACTCAATTGTGACTGGTTTCTTGCAATTTTACGAATTTTAGTATGACATACACACTATTCAGTCTAGCAGAAGGTTATTTCATTATAATAATAAATCTGCAGTCATGTTACTATTTTATGTATACGTTGAGTATTCAGAATCTTTAAAATGCCTATATTGTTTGCTTTTTAAAGGTATTTTCCAATGTTAAGTCTCTTACCTAATAACGGGTTTTTTGGCTTTGTTACAGAGAATCAGGACGACCCACCTCTTAAACGCCAGAAGACAGATAAAGTCTTTTCAGAAGAAAAAACTCAAATTGCTTCAGTCACTTCATTGGAAATGTCTTCTCCATCTCCCCATTAGACCTTTATGTAATAAAATATAATGACTTCATAAAATTTTAGCATTCATTTTAGTACTGAGCACTGATATTTTACCCTTGCTGTTATAAGTTATCAAATTAAAATTTAAATAAGTCTATTTTATCTAAGTGATAATAATTAGATTATCTTATAATCTAAATTATGTCTAATTTTGTATTAGATACATATATTTAAATATTGACTGTCTCCTGGGAAAATAGTTTTTGAAGGTGGGATAATTGCCTGCTAACAATCACTTTGCAGTGATCCCCAGTTGGAGAGTATGCCTAAATTTTATATAAGTACCCCTAAACTAGTAATAAAAAATGAAATTATTTAGATCAGGAATGGTAAACCATGCCTGACAAGCCAAATCCAGCCTACCACCTGTTTTTGTACGGCAAATAAATGACCTGAGAATGGTTCTTATACTAACGGTCGAAAAAGAATTTTAGAAATCTTGTGACATGAAAATTGTATGAAATTTGAATTTCAGTGTCCATAAATACAGTTTTATTGGAATACATCATGCTCGTTTGTTTACATGCTGTCTGTGGCTGCTTTTATGGTATTAAAGCAGAGTTGAGTAGTTTACAACACGGACAGGAAGTGATTCTCCTCAGTTCTTACTGCTGCTCAGCACACGGCACGTCGTAGTGACATGGTTGTACCTCAACAGCATCTTGAATACCATATAAATCACCAAGCTTTAAATACATTATTATTACTAGTGTATAGCCATCCTTTCAAAACAAGAAAACTGGACTTCTAATGTGCTTTGAAGGCACAGTGGAGTGTCAATTATTTTGATAATTAATTAGATAACAAAGAATCTATACCTGAGCTAAAATACAATATATGTTGACATTACCAATAGAAGCATTCATCTAGTATTTCACTCACAGGCAAGCAACTGTCAGAAAAACTAGAAATTTAATCTAGAAATATCTCAAATGAGCAGAACTTCTTCACAAAATAAAAAATGAAAATGAGGGTGCAACTGAAATAAGTCTCTAAGGGACTCTCGTAACCCCATCAAGGAAAGCCATTTACTGATGGCGAGTTAATTGTATTTGAGTGCAGCAGCCAAAGAAATGTATCCAGGGAAAGTAAAATTGTTTGAGATTGTTTGTTGGCCTTTTGGAAAAAACAGTTGCTCAAAAAGTTTGGGACACTGGGAACAAAATCAAGTCAATTAAAAAGGTAAATGAGTCTGATTCTTGATGAGTTGATAGATGTTACTACTACTGCTCAGGTCTTATTTATTTGAGACATCAGTGCTGAGTTTGAAGTTGCTGAAGAATTAAGCTTCTATGAATACTCTGCACGGAACAACTATGGGTGAGTATTTCTAAAGAAGTTGAGAAAACAATTCTTTACAACCTGAAGTGGAATCTGCTATGATGTGTTACACCTGATGGTGGTAAAAGATACGTGAAGTAGAAAAAGACCTGAGCCTGGGTGGCTCAGTCAGTTGTGTCCAACTTGGGCTTAGGTCACGATCTCACAGTTTGAGTTCGAGCCCCGCGTCGGGCTCTGTGCTGATGGCTCAGAGCCTGGAGCCTGCTTCACATTCTGTGTCTCCCTCTCGCTTTGCCTCTCCCCCACTCATGCTCTGTCTCTCTCAAAAATAAACAAACATTTAAAAAAAAAAAAAGACCTAGTTGGGAGAAATATACAGAGCTTGGTAAAACCTGTGGTTATTCACTCCTTTCTTCACCAGCAAGTTCCCTGCAGAAGATATTTGAACCTGCCATGTGTTACTGAACCAGTGGTGTCAATACTAAGTTTCATTTGCTTTCATGGCTCCTAACCACCCTCAAGTCCTTTAATTTTTGTCAGAAATTGAACTTGAATCTGAATCTGGCTTGTTCAACATGAGTTTGGTTTGCTTAGTAATTGTCAAGTTTGATTGCAATTTTTCTTTTTCTTTTAAAAGAAAAAATTTTTTTAACGTTTATTTATTTTTGAGACAGAGAGAGACAGAGCATGAACAGGGGAGGGTCAGAGAGGGAGACACAGAATCTGAAACAGGCTCCGGGCTCTGAGCTGTCAGCACAGAGCCCGACGTGGGGCTTGAACTCACGGACCGTGAGATCATGACCTGAGCCGAAGTTGACCCCTTAAACGACTGAGCCACCCAGGTGCCCCTGATTGCAATTTTTCGAGTTCAAGGTCAAGACTGAAATTTTTCTTAACAAGAGGAACCACTCTTAAACATTATTCTAGAACACTGAATGGCTCTGGAAATTAGCTTTTGCTAATGACTTGATAATATTTCTTAAAGGTTTTAACCTATAAAGCAAACAACTTTAATGTGAAACTGCGGTAGTCATTTCAACAGACATTTGAATCACAGTACCTTTTGTTCCACATTTCTCATGCTGTCAAAAACTAAAACAAGAAACAAGATTTCCACTTTCAAATTAGCAGTAGAGATATTTTCTGTGTTCAGCATTTTTTCAGACCTTGGCAAAAATGCAAAGGAAATTTACATATTTCAAAATCTATTTACCATAATTGAGCTTCTATCTAATGTTCAATTGGAAGTGATTAATGTGCTATGTAATGACATGCTAAAAGGCAGGTATCAAGGGAAGAATCTAATAGAGTTCTACAAATGCCTTCCAAGTGATGAATATACCCAATTAAAATTGTATGCTTCTGGATTGGTGCCAGTATTTGGTAGTATGTATCTATGTAAAAAAAGACATTTTTAAATCTCGTCACAGATAACTATATAACAGGTAATCATTTACAACTGATTTTGATAGGAAATATTTAGAACCCCAATTAAAGGAACAAGGAGCTCTTCTTGAGCTACAATGTAATTAGACACACTCAATTATATTTTGAATTTTGTTCATTAAAAACAGTGTGCTAACTTATTTTATCACAAAGCCTAAAATATTTACTGTCTGGCCTTACAGAAAGGTTTGAGGACCACTCATCTAAATCACTGATTACAAACTCAGATACCTTCAGAAGCAAGTAGGTAATATAAACAGGTGAAAGCGATAAATGGTAAAAAGTGTAGCAAAGTAATGAATTAGAGCCCTCATCCCTTATCTAAAGGCACTGAAAATTGATTCTGAAAATCAACCAAAACTATCCTCTGCAAGACCTTGGGGGTTAATTCAGTTTGGGACTTCTAATTTTCTTCCCTCCCCTCCAAATGAGGAGTGTGTAGGTCATGGGTCAGTATGCTTCCTGTTATGAACCAGATAGTATTTTAGGCTTTGCAAGCCATAAGGTCTGTGTTGCTGCTCAACTCCATCATAGTAGTACCCCAGGGCAGCCATGGACAATACATGCACTATATGCCAAAACAACTTTCATTTATGGACAGTGAAATCTGAATTTTTTATGCTTTTTACTTGTTAAAAAGTATGTATTTTGGCTTTTTTCAACCTTAAGAAATGTAGACAATTCTAGCTCATGGAACATACAGAAACAGGCACCAGCTGGATTTGGCCAGGGGTCCATAGTTGGCCCTCTGCTCTAGGTGAAGAGAATTTTAATTTGCAAGTAGGAATGGGATTTTTTTTTTCCTAGTATTGTACATTGACATACTAGGTTGTAAATACTAATTATGGGTACAAATGATGTTCTTATTCATACATGTAAAGTGGTAAGATTCTTGCCTCTATTTAGTCACCCCTTAGACAAAATATGCAGTATATAATTGTAAAGGAAATGGAATCCTTAAAAGCCTCTATTAACATTTTAACCCCTCCCCCCTTTTCCCTCAGAGTGGATAAGTGAATGTACAATTATTTCATTATTTAAATTTAGGCCCATCCTAAAGTTTTTTTTTAATTTTTTTTTCAACGTTTATTTATTTTTGGGACAGAGAGAGACAGAGGATGAATGGGGGAGGGGCAGAGAGAGAGGGAGACACAGAATCGGAAACAGGCTCCAGGCTCTGGGCCATCAGCTCAGAGCCCGACGCGGGGCTCGAACTCACGGACCGCGAGATCGTGACCTAGCTGAAGTCGGACGCTTAACCGACTGCGCCACCCAGGCGCCCCCCCCATCCTAAAGTTTTTAATGGGATACCTGGTAACTGAACTCTTGATGTCCACTAGAAAATGACAGGTGGAAAGCTCAGTAGATCCATCTTTTTAAAATTTTTCCCCCACATTTATTTATTTTTGAGAGAAAGAGAGAGCATGAGTGAGGGAGGGGCAGTAAGAGAGAGAGACAGAATCGGAAACAGGCTCCATGCTCCGAACTGTCAGCACAGAGCCCAACACGGGGCTTGAACTCACAAACTGAGATCATGACCTGAGCCGAAGTTGGACACTTAACTGACAGCCACCCAGATGCCCATACAATTGTTCAACTTTGTTAGCTTTTTGACAAGTTTTTCTGCCACCTTAATTGGATTTTGAAATGATCACCTGACCACCAGTTGACAGCCTAAAGATAACATCTAAGAGAATTAGATCAAATATTTATTGAATGAAATTAAATACTAATAGTGCATCCCGACCATGATGTAAACCATATTCAATACCATTAATATCTGCTTTCCAAAGGAAGGTAGTTAATAGTCAAATCATGTTCTACATAATGAATTTCTCCCAAGGATATAAACAAGGTTATTAAGTTGATGTCATTTATATACCATAAAATAACTAGACACTTCATCTTTAAAACTTCCTGGAAGTCTTAGGAAGTTTGACTACTCAAACTTGATTCTACACAGCTGTTGTTTATAAGCTTGGCAGTTTGACAGTCATCTCTGGAGCATGGACTTCTGACCACTTGGGTTCAAATCCACTGTGCTACTTTTAAGTTGTATTGACCTTTGGCAAGTTAGTTAACCTCCCTATGCCTTGGCTTCTCCATATGTTAAAATGGGTACAATAATACTAGCAGTGTAAAGACTAGATGATAATACACAGTGCATGAAATGCAGTGCTTGGGGCATAGGTATCGCTCAGTAGTTGCTAGCTATTGTTTCTGTGCTAGTGTTGTACAATGTTAAAAGACTTAATTCATGTAGAAGAAAGATTTGTACAGCATTTTGTCTCTGAAAGAGGAAATCACTAGGAAGATAGGGGATAACCTCATTAATTCAGAATATTTGTTATTTAGTGAATTGTCAATAAGTTACCTTTCACCGTTCCCTTTGATCTAATAGGGTTAGTTAGCAACTTCTTATTTGGCCTATTGAACAAGGTATGGCAATAGTAAGGGCAAAATATTTACAAATATATAAAGGTTTTGGAATTCAATTTATTTGCCAAATCAGATGCAGGCAATTTCTACAATAAGGTAGGTTTGAAAAAAGTTTTGAAAGCCTTTGAACTGTTCTATTAATTAGTTCATTTAAATACATTATACAAGGCACTAAGAACAAGTAATAGTGTTTCTTTTGTGAAGACTGGATACTGTAATTTGGCAGCTGAGTACAGCAAAGCCTTAACCGTAAGCCCAATGTTCTCACTATTCTTTGAACAGATTTATAGACTGTACTTAAAACCCTAATCCTCATTTGGAGAATGCTGATAGATATGAAAAACAGGATGCAGCCTGATAGAGTATAGATAGGAATAGACTTTAAAAAAAGGTTTCAATTCTAGCTTTTTATTAACTTGTTTATATTATCTTAGCCTACTCAATTATTTGATGCCTTGGTTTTCTGTTATCAAAGATAGTTAGAACTACAGTTGACCCTTGAACAACACAGGAGTTGGGGCACTGTTACCCAGCCCCTGATACACACATTGGAAAATCCACATATAACTTCTGACTCCCCCCAAAACTTAACTATTAATAGCCTACTGTTGACCAGAAGCCATAACAAACATAACAGTCAATTATACATATTTTGTATATGTTTTATACACTATATTCTTACAATAAAGTAAGCTTAGAGAAAAGAAAATGTTAAGAAAATCATAAGGAAGAAAAAATACTTTTACAGTACTGTACAAAAAAAATCCACATATAAGTGGATCCATATAGTTTAAACTTCTTCCAGGGTCTATTTTAAAGATAAAGATATACCTCTAAAATTAATATTTTGACCTGCTTAGTCAAATAAGATGGAGTTGTTACATAAGGATATTCCACCCTAATGTAACCACAAATCTTGTTTCACATAACTTTCCTCCCATGAAATTAACATCTGTTGTGATGGACATTTGATAGGAAATCCCTTAATTTCCTTGAGAAAGTATGTCCCGTACCCAGTGGTCTATGTAACAGACTCGTGTAAGGTTGAGATGCTACAAATATCCGTCCTGTCCACATCCAACTCTAAGCAAAATCCTGGGTATACCAAAAGCCTTTGAAGTTTCAACAGAAACTATATCAGAGTCTGCAATTTACTCTGGGAAATTTCATTTCAAATGTATCCATTCCAGTCTCCAAGGTTTCATCATAAAATGAGCTCACATTTGAAGTGAAAGGTGCCATTTAGGTATTAAATTTTATTAACTTATTTCTTTGAATTTGTCATTAAAGCAGGTTAATACTCTCATCTGGTTTATCCTAAGTGTGGCTCACAGCTGGGAACTATAATACCTTGATCGAGGTTGTCTCACTTTCCACTGCTCAAAACAGGCACTGAGTCCTTAAAATTGAGAGAACGGCATTATCATAGGTCAAGTTTTACTTGCCACAACCTGCTGGTAGAAGGAAATATATCCACTTGTCTGGACTAGTATTAAGAACATTGGGGGAGGGGGGAAGGAACATTTTATGAGAAGAAATAATAGACTTGGATATTAACACTAAATGTCGTATTCAAAATGGCATTTTAAAATGTGTTCAAGTAAAACACTGTAATAAGAGAAAAACCACAAAACTTAATATAAAGTCTAGCTTTATTTTTAAAAAGATTTTACAAGTCTGTCAACCTCAAGCATACATAGGTGAATTATTCATATCTTCCATCAGATGAAGTTTACAGCTTCAATCCCTCTCAGAAAAATATAAGTAAAAACTAAATCTTTTTCACATATATTTGTCCACTATATTACTCAGCTTAGTTCTGAAATTTTCTCTTATAAATACTTTAACACAGCTGCTAATGTGGTGGGACTGTTGTGGTGCAGCTGCATTTGGCTATACTTTTACAAGTCTGCTTTACTTTTGCTAGTTCCCTGGTTCGGCTCCAAGGTCCAAATCTTATAAAGAAGAAATAAAGGTTAACTGGGCTGCCAGAAAAGCCCACTGAATGCATCCTGTAGCGCCCTGTGACAAGCCAGAGAAGAAGTATAGCCTCCAGCGAGATCCTGTGGAGAGGCAGCTCTGACGTGGTTTAAATACCTAAAACAAAACGAAAAGTGTAGCATTGATATAGAAAGCATATATAAATTGGTAACATTTTTAAAAGCAATAGTAAAACTGATGCAAATTTTAAAGAGGAATTCTGAGACTGAAATGTTCAGACATTCTAAATGCATTACTATTTTTTAAAAGGAAACTCACCAACTATATATAGAGAGCGCCTAAACTCGTTTAATTGTTGAGTTTATTGTAAAGCAAATTACATTAAGATCTTAAAACAGCTTTCAAGGAGGTTTCAAAAATAATACTGGCTATTAAAATGCCCACTGTTCCCAATTTTTAAATGTTTCTTATTTACTTTGAAAGAGAGAGCACGCACAGGGGAGGGGCAGAGAGAGGGTGGGAGAGAGAGTCCCAAGCAGGCTCAGGGTGACAGCGCAGAGCCCGATGACACCGGGCTGGATCTCAGGAACCCTGTGAGATGATGACCTGAGCCAAAAATCAAGAGTCAGGTGCTTAGAGGACAGAGCCACCCAGGCATCCTTCACTGTTCCCAATTTTTAGAAATTACTTGTCTTGTTGGCTATTGTTTGGGTACCTCACTGCTATTCTCCTTCTGACATACTCTTAATAAATAAATACATAGTATCATAATACTATTGTATTAATATTTTACATAAATATTGAATGTTTTGCATAAATGTATTCTGAAACAAATACTTAAATGAAGGAGGGTTGAAAAATATACTAGTTACTTCAAATTTACTTCAGTATTACAAAAATATATTGTCTCCTTCCTCACATGAGAAATCTCTGAAAGCCTGATTTCAACAGAATGTCCCAATTAGTAAATACAGAAGTCTTTTGAACTGTCTCAAAAGACAGTGTAACAGAAACCACTTTTCTCCAATCATACGTATATTATTTAGCAATTAAAACTCTCTACCTTGGTAAAGGTAGACAAACAAGCCTAAAATATGGGACAATCCTAGACAAAGAAGGTCAACTTGTTAGCATGACTAACAGCATCGTTGGAAAACAAATATTTCCAGCTTTGCTTTAATGCCTAGTTTAAGAAACCACATTGTTTCTTCAGGCCTCAGGAAGTAAAGGAGCTTCACCCACCTTAGAATTACGGGTATGGCAAATGAATAAATCAGGTACCAGAACATTTTAATAACTTGGAAACTTTTCTACTCATTCATTCAAACTTCCTGTGTGTCAAAGTCTTGATGCATGAGCAACTTATTATTTCTAACATAATAACAAGTCTGTTTTTCATTTGTATCCATGTTTAATAAGGTTGTGTGATTAAAAAATATATGGCAATATAAGAGGCCAAAGAGAAAAAGTGGCCAAAGTAAGACGCAACATAAGCTCCTGGAATTGGCTATAATTTATTCACACTACCACAAATCAAGGTGTTAACTCAATTCTTTGTTTCTCTGCCAAGGGTGAAAGGGGAAAGCAGAAGGAGAAAGGTAATATTTACTGAGCAATGATCTACAAACTTTTTGATAGTATATTTATAGCAGTAAAAATATTTGAGCTTGCATTTCCAATATTTGTATACTTATTTATAAATTATATACTTAATGCATTAATATATAGTGAATAATTATATAACATACTAATATAGAAGGATATTATAAAATACATATGAATATTCAAAGGAGATAAAAATATTTCAACCAAAGTTCTAATATTTTCTCCCTGTATCCATCTTCTGTACGTTGGTGAATGTATCCCACTTTCGAGGCTGTTATTAAACAGTCATTGTCAAACTCCTGATAGAACCTTATGTCCCATGGGATTTAAACAGGGATTCACCACCAAACCTACCACATGGACAGAAGAAATATCTGCTTATTTCACCCCAGGACACAATAAAATGTCCACTGTTAAGACTGTGATGAATCAGAAATGATGTAAATTAGGTAAGTCACCTCAGAAGTCTAAAAATCAACCTGGAACAGCATAAAATCCATTTCTCTCCACGGAGATCTCAAAAACCATCACACAAATAAGTAATATTTTTACAAGTATCTTGGAAATGAAATGTTCCATTCCTGATACAAGTTTCAGGTAAGTTTTATCCATATACCAGACACTACTGTATTAACCTTCCTTTCCTCAGACCCTCGAAAGAAAAGGACAGTCTTCGATTCAGTGGCTGTTCTCTCCTGGCAAAATTCAGGTACCACCGGAGAATGTCTGTCAACCTTAAGAAGCCAACTATCATGAAGAGAATTGGTTTTCATAGCTGTAATAGAAACCGCTGTGCAACTAGTTGTTTTGATTCATCACATTTTGGTACAACTTGCTTCTGGGAAAGTTGAGTCATACCATTTCTGGCTTGGCAATTCAAGCATAAACTTGAAGTGTACATACAGCTTTTTATATGTTATCCTGAGAAACCTGAAACAGCTGCACTGCTGGCAGGAAAACACAGGACCACCAGTAAAATATCCAAAACAGTTGCATCTTTTAATTTATGACCGTGCACTGTTTCCATAAAGAGTATATAAAACAGTTCAACATTTTATAGGTAAAATGTAATAAACAGTCATACTCATTGATGCCATAAATGTGTAAAAAAAGTTTATTTAAAATGATTAATTAGTGTTCGAAAATAGGATTTCTTGAACAGTCATAATCCAGAGCAATGAACAAACATTTTAAAATTTTAGTTATTAATGCTAAGTTGTAGATTCTTACTGCCAAAATCAAGTCAATTAAAATTTCTTTGCATAGCACTGAAGAAAATACACTTCCCTTCTAGCAATCATTTACATTAAACATGTCTGTGAGTATAGTTCTTTAAAGACCTGGTTATTTACATTACTGTTTTTGATCTCTAGGGCTACACAAAATAGTTACTGTTAAATATTTCAATCTATTTTCACCATGGCAACTTACATTAATTCCAATTAAAAAAAAAACCATAATTCATTCTTGGTACTCAACTGTGGGCTTTTATTTTCTAGGTATTTTAACTTAATGTTCTTAAACCCTTTAATTATTGTGGTACACCAAAGTATTGTAAAGGATCTGACACGCTGAAACCACACAATGCGAATTTAGCATTTTGCCTGCTTTTTCACATTAATCCCCATCTGTGTTGTTTTAATTCTTTCGTGACCATTACAAGTACATCACTGAATAGAATTCCTGGGGTTTCTGGCAAAGGTCAGTATCATTTCATGTACACCTTTATATAACAGAATGAGGAAGAAGTCTTAGCCAAATTTATTTCTAAAAGTCAAGCTCAGTTGGATTTTGGAGCCTGGAGGTAATTGCTCTGACTATTTAGCCAATCCCAGGACAGTATTTCTGTTTTTCATGGGTTTATTTTAAATACCTGTAAATCTTATAAGCAGAAACCAGGAAAGAAAAAAAGAGGTTTGCTTACTTTGGTATCTATACCTTATTTTTACTGAAAGCAGACTAAACTCAAAGCTTTAAAAATCATACCTTTGATTATTTTCTTAATAAGACTAAAAAAAAGTATGCTTTCAAAAGCATGTCTAAGATAATTCCTGTACAAAGGGCATCTTGTGCCCTAATTTATACTGTGTCTAAAGTTGCTTTCCTTTGCCATTACCCATCAAAATCCCTTTCAAACAGACTTTGGAGGAGGGGGAGGAAAAGGAGGCAGTGGATCCTGTGAGAGGAGTAAGAAAGGATTAAGCATTCAAAAACCACACTTGAAAGTTTGTTCCTGAACTTTGATTTCCCACACTGTCATTTTCTTCTGTTACATTTAGCAGCTTCTACTCCCAAAGAAGGTGGTATAATTTACACTTAGCTTCAGAAAGACTTCATTTACTCAGTCCTTTAACATAAGAGAGTTCCTCTGAGATTACTCTTTTACTATTTCCCTTCCTTTAAAAGCCCTATATCGACCATCTGGCTAAAGTCTTGGACTCAGCTCATTTTAGTGCTATTCAACAATGCTTTGAGTCCTCAGCTAGGGGCAGAGGGCAGGGGCTGTCACTCAAGACCGAGAGGCAGCACTCTTCCCCTCCAGTCATAACCTCCTCATGAAAACCCTTGAAACACTTTGGCTCTAGAGAATCAAAGAATCTTGAAATTTAAATTGAAATTAAAATGTGAAGTTCATATTAGTTTCCTTTACCTCAAATTACCAGGCCCAATGGGCAGTTAAAAAAAAGAAAAGTCCAAGTTTTTAACTCTATAGTGTTTCCCTTTCCTAAGAAAGGGGGTGAACTCTAGAGCCTAAGACCTTCTTTTCACAAGTGGGCCCATTTGTAAACCTGAATTTAAAGGCACTGTGCATCAAACAGACCAGTTCCAAGTATTTCTGCCTCCCAGCCTACAAAATTCAAATCTAAGTGCCATTAAGAGACATTAACCAGCTGATCTCAGCTGTCGAGACCAAGAGCTCTTATAAGAAATTCAGCCAAGGCTATAAAAGATTTACATGAACAACCTGAAGTCTATCTCAATAGGTTTAAAAACAATCAGAGCAATAGTGTACTCAATTATCACTAAAAAGCAGCAACATTCTGAAAACTGAAATTAGTGCTTAGGTGCCCTAACCCAACCATGATGTCAGAATAACAGACAAACTGTCTACACAGGGAAACTGACAATCATATATTCTAACATAAATGAGGAAAGCAATCCAAGTCAGAACTACTGTCTATAATTCTGAGGGCAGTTTGATTATAAAAACACAAAGCTTCATGAACTCCAACCAAAATATAACAAACTTCCATAATCATGATACTACTCTTCACTTCATTATCTAACCTGCATGTGAGAACACAAATTGAATAAACTAACTATTAAAGCTATTTTCAGATTTATACTATACACTTAGAAATCTAGTAACCAATTCATCCCAGACATTTAGACCATCTGAACAACAAAGCTCAGATTTAGAAATTAAAAGCCACATGGTGCCCAAGTGTACAGCTGAATACAGATTGCTCAAATAAGCCTTTCTGAATTATAACTAAAAGTAAAGTGTGCAATTTAATGCTATCAAATAACACACTAGGCATTTTTAGGACAGGGTAGCTGTTACTGAGAGTTAATGTAACTACAAAGTGAAAGGAACACTTCCTTGATTTGAGTGTGACTGAACACATAAAAGATATAGCTATTTAAGTGTAACATATTCTTTTTTTTTAATTTTTTTTAACGTTTATTTATTTTTGAGACAGAGAGAGACAGAGCATGAATGGGGGAGGGGCAGAGAGAGAGGGAGACACAGAATCGGAAACAGGCTCCAGGCTCTGAGCCATCAGCCCAGAGCCCGATGCGGGGCTCGAACTCACGGGCCGTGAGATCGTGACCTGAGCTGAAGTCGGACGCTTAACCGACTGAGACACCCAGGAGCCCCTAAGTGTAACATATTCTATGATCAATTTTTGTTGGTAGTTCTGGATATATCAAATAATAGAACGCTAAGGATAGATTCCATCTGTAGAATACAGATAAATACAAGAGTATCTCAGGAATCAGGTGCTATGAGATATAGTCGAATAGAGCCATGAAAACAGATAATAAAGGATGGCCATATATATCAAATGATTTTTGATAAATCTTAAATATACTCCTCAAAGTAAGAAGATGTTTATCTCAGTTATAATATGTTTAGCTAATTTCAGTATTATTCTAAATGCTTAAATGAGATTAAGCAGGAAAATGGTATAAATAATGTTTTTACTTACTGATTCTTAAAACATTATGATACTCATTCCTATGAATTTATTCAAAATAACCAGAGGAGAGAAGGGAAGGCAAAGTTTCATGAAAAATCTAAAAATAACAAAGCATATCAGTCATAAAAATAACAAATCATATATAGATTTTGTATGTCCCAGTGAGGGACAGGTGTCACTTCTGTGGTGAAAATATAGTAGAGATAATAAAAACAAATATCCTAGTTTCTGATTTTCCTTTTTTTTTTTAATTTATTTTTGATAGAGAAAGAGACACTGAGCGGGGGAGGGACCGAGAGAGAGAATCCCAAACAGGCTCTACACTATCAGCATAGAGCCCAACATGGGGCTTGACCTCACAAACCATGAGGTCATGACCTGAGCCAAAATCAATAGTTGGATGCTTAAGTGACAGAGCCACCCAGGAGCCCCTAATTTCTGATAAGTTCCTAAAAATTCTAGTGCCTCATTCTGGCTTATTTAATGTAATTTCTTACTGTGAATTCTGTGTAACAGACGTATACCAGATGTTTCATCATAACTTTATACAACCAGGATGGTAATTTTTCCCCAAAGGTGGGACAGACAAAATGCAGAAATTTATATGTATGCAGTGTATTCCTTCTTCAAAAAATTAAAACAAATTACTGAGTGCCAGGTATACTGAGTGCCAGGCAAATTACTATATGCCAGGTATTGAAGCAACTCTGAGAATAAAACAGAGAGCAGACTCCATATTCTCACGGACCTTATAATTCAGCAGAGAAAAAAAGATGTTAAATAATGGATATTATGAATGAGAAAGTCAGGGCTCTATCAGTGTAGATTAAAAGGAAGCCAGTATGAACAAGTTCAGAAAAGGTCTCCCTAAGGAAAGGACAGTCAGATTCAGACCCAAAGGATGAGGAAGAGTTAGTTATTAGCAAGGCAAGAGGAATAGAGCAGCAATCCAGTGCAGGAAGAATGTAGCAGCAAGGCATCATATTGAGAACATGGGGGAAAGGTGGCTCCAGGTCAACATGAGGCTGGAGATGCTGGCAGAAATTATCCAAAAGAAGACCTTATAGGAAATGCTAATAACTGTGAATTTTATTCAAAGGGCAATGGGAGCCACTGAAAAGTTACTGTTAGGAACCTGGTTATTTAAGCTACTTTGACTGTACAATGGATGGGAAAAAAGCAGGAGTCAATTAGAGAGAGACTCCTAAGAAGCATGCTTCTCTATTCCAGGCTTAAGATCATGGCACCTAAATTAGGGTGGTAGCAGTGGTAATAACCAAAAAAAAGAAAAAAAAAAAAAAAAGGGCTGCTTTAAGAGATATTTAAAAGCCAACTGAGTGAGTGGATAATATGGGAGCAAGAGAAGAGGGGAGGAGAAACTGGTGTCAAAGTCAACTTCCAGCTATCTAGTCATGTGGAACAGGGAATGTGCCCTCACAGAGGCAATGGAAAACTGGAAAAGAAACAAATTGGTGTGGGAGAGAAGGGAAGGGAAAGATCATTCGTTTAATTTTGGAGTTAAGTCTGAAGTGATTATAGAACAGACACATGAGTGGATATAGCAGCTGGATATATGCGCCAAGTGCTAAGAAGAAAATTATAGAATGAAGGTAACAATTTGGGAGTCATCACTATTTAGATGGTATCTGAAACCATCAGGTAGATGCTAATATTTAAGGAGACAGGAAAGAATGAGAGAAGAGAGGGCCTAAGGCAGAGGCCTAGAGAACAACAACATATATATAATATGCCAAAAAACAAAAACAAAAAAAAATGGTGGTGAATTTTATGTGTAAACATAAAATTACGTTGCGTGGGCCACAGGATGCTCAGATTATCTGGTAAATCATTATTTCTGAGTGTGTCTGGAAGAGATGAGCATTTAAATTGGTGAACTACCCAACAGGAGTAGGTATTATCCAATCTGTTGACGACCTGAGAATAACAAAAAAGTGGAGAAAGACTGAATTTCCTATGGATGACTGAGCTGGAACATCGATCTTCTCTTGTCCTGAAAGCTCCAGACTGGCATCTAGACTTGATCTGGCACCTACACCATTGGTTCTCTCTTAGGCCTTTGAACTACGCCACTAGCTTTCCTGAATCTCTAGCTTGCAGGCAGCAGATCATGGGCCTTCTCAGCTGCCATAATCACATGAGCTGATACTTATAATAAATCTCTTTTATCTCCCTCTCTCTCTCTCCCTCCCTCTCTCTCCTACTGGTTCTATTTCTCTAGACAACCTCACTAATACAGAAGCTAATATTTTTTGAAGTGAAGGGTGTGTTCAGGTGTGGTAAATGTTGCCACTCCATACTAATGCCTTATGCACTCTCTTCCCCTAGATTTTCAAAGAAGGTAGAATCAAGGAAGGTTAAGCCACTTGGAAAAGTGTTAGAACCTGCTACTTGTGTCTGACTCCTTCTTGTAATTTTAAGAATAATGGCAGAGACAGAGATGTGAAACCTATTAGATTTCTCCATCTAGGGCCTCCTCATGGTATTTATAGCAGTAATGTTTCTTATAGCAAAAGAACAAAAGAAACAACTGAAATAGCCACTGACAGAAGAATGGGCAAATTGTTACTTACACAGTAGAACAGAGTACAGCAGTGGAAACAAAGGATATACAGCTTCACGCATGTATCAACACTGCTGACTTTCATAAACAATGCTAAGTAAAAGCAAAGACAAAAAGTTACAGAAAATATGAAGAGCACAGTTCATTCATATAAAGCTCAGAAATGCAAAGTACACATGGAATGTATAGATATGACCAAACTGTAAACAAAGCAAGTAAATGATAATCAGCAGTTTCAGGGTGACTGAATCTCTGATTTGAGGTGGGACAACAATAAAGAGAAGAAGAATGCATGCAGAGAGGACTTCTACAGCATTGGTTATACTCCATCTCCTAAGTTAATGAGTGGAATTCAAAATACAGAACCTGAAGGAGTAGAGGAGGGAGAAGCAATGAGAATGGAAAAAATTAGGGGTACTTTGGTGGCATAGTCAGTTAGACACCCAACTCTTGATTTCAGCTCAGGTCATGATCTCCCCATTCATGGGATAGAGCCCTGCATCTGGTTCTGCACTAACAGCACAGAGTCTGCTTGGGATTCTCTCTCTCCTCTCTCTCCTCTCTCTCTCTCTCTCTCTCTCTCTCTCTCTCTCTCTCTCTCTCTCCTAGTTTTCTCAAAATAAATAAACTTAAAAAAAATTTAAAGGGGCACATGGGTGGCTCAGTCAGTTGAGGATCTGACTCTTGATCTCAGCTCAGGTAATGATCTCCTGGTTTGTGGGTTTGAGCCCCACATCAGTCTCTGTGCTAACAGTGCTGAGCCTGCTTGGGATTCTCTCTCTTCCTCTCTCTCTCTGCCCCTCCCCACTCTGTCTCTCTCTCTCAAAATAAATAATTTTTTTAAAAGAATGGGAAAAATTCAGCAATTGTTTTATTATTACTCTTTGTAAAATTATGTATCATATATTTTTTCTATGTATGAAATATTTTTAAAAAAATTTTTTTCAACGTTTTTTATTTATTTTTGGGACAGAGAGAGGCAGAGCATGAACAGGGAAGGGGCAGAGAGAGAGGGAGACACAGAATCGGAAACAGGCTCCAGGCTCCGAGCCACCAGCCCAGAGCCTGATGCGGGGCTTGAACTCACGGACCACGAGATCGTGACCTGGCTGAAGTCGGATGCTTAACTGACTGCGCCACCCAGGCGCCCCTGTATGAAATATTTTTTAAAAAGTAGTGCAAAGAGCATAGCCATTAATCCAGTACACAATCTGCATGTAAAACCAACCACTCTTAGTTGGCCTTAGTTTCATAAAATATTACTATTTTGATTCCATTTGCAATAATTCATGTTAATTATAATAATTTATCTTAAAATATGTTTAACACTGCAATATGTTACATTCATATTGTTCTCTGTACTGTTTTAGTGGACTCTGGTTTATGAGCAAGGTGAATACATTAATTTAAGATCGGGAAAGTTAGTAAAATCAGATTTATCTGCAAAGAACCCTTTGAAGAATACACATCTAAACAGCAAGCCTAAGTACTGGTTAAAAAGCTGATCTACTAAAGCAGCAAAAACAAAGTGGCAGATGAAATTGGTTAAGTGGTCAAGGAGACCTCAGCCAAATCCCTGATAATCTAGAATATTCCCCATAATGCTGCTGCAGATTTGTATTTCTTTACCAGAATGAAACATACTAGGGGACTTGGCTCAGTGGTAGAGCATTTGACTTCAGAATGAAACATACTGAGCCTTCTGTAGCTAATATGAAGGGAACAGCCTAGATAGATAAACCAAATCCAACTCTTCTCTCTGTCCAATGTTAGTTAGTTAAGCACCCCCTAAATTTGCAGAAGAACTGTCCCCACTCGTGTGGGTTTTTGTTAAGTGCACTGTCTAAATTAACTATAAACAACCTCAGTCCTCTCTCCTGTATCATTTCCCTTTTCTTCACTGTACCACCACATTAATACATAAAGACATCATGGTTTAGTAGAAAGGACAAAGACTTTGGAAACATACACTTAGGTTTGAATCTCTCCTTGAACAATTACAAACATGATTTGGAAAGTGCTTTAATTTTTCTGATCCTTATTTCCTCATCTGCAAAAGAAACAAGGAGGCAATACCTCTTCATAGTATTTTTTAGAGGAGTAAACAAGAAAATGTGTATATTACATCTGGCAAAGAACAGATATTCAATAAAGTATATATCCCTGACCATCCTACATATTCTCTTTGATACTATTAATACAAAGTATACTCTCACAATAGCCCAAATTTCCAAAGTGCTTTACTTTCTGCTAATTAATATGTACCTCTCCTTTCCCAACTCTGTGACCTTCCTGTCTCTTCCCACATCTATTTCAACAATATTTAATAGTTTTGCCCTCTCTGTCCCCCCTTTCAGTGTACCCTAATTATAAAGATTCAAGTGGAGGTTTTGTTTATATTTTTTACATTAGTCAAAAGATAAGGAGTAGGGGCACCTGGGTGGCTCAGTCGGTTAAGCGGCCGACTTCGGCTCAGGTCATGATCTCGCGCTCCGTGAGTTCAAGCCCCGCGTCGGGCTCTGTGCTGACAGCTCAGAGCCTGGAGCCTGTTTCAGATTCTGTGTCTCCCTCTCTCTCTGCCCCTCCCCTGTTCATGCTCTGTCTCTCTCTGTCTCAAAAATAAATAAACGTTAAAAAAAAAAAAAAAGATAAGGAGTAGTCCTGCTTGTTCATCTTTTATCACAGGACACTAGAATAACCCAAGGATGCCAATACCTTCATATTAAAAGACAAATGGGGAAATTTGTATATATAAATATATATATATAATACATTTATATATACATAAACATATATGCACAGATCTGTATTTCACAAATACTAGCACACTCTACTACGTTTTATTTCAAAAGTTAAATTGCTACATTATTTCCACTCTAATATCCTGCATTTTGACTCTCATCACCATTGAATGGACATTTCTTTGTTCTCATCCCCCACAACATCTTCTTCTACCTCTCTTTATCTGGAGACAGCCTCCAGCTATAAAATGCTGTTAGCTTGTGACTTCCATAAGAATGTCTATAATTTGGACCACACTCCTACTGCTTTCACACAGGATTCCTCAAATTTCTCTTTTCCACTTGGCTCCTAATAACTAGTTTTCTTCTTGGTTTACCTCGTCCTTCTTGGTTTACCTCGTACCTTATCCTATTCTTTTTTTGCTATTATTTAAATTTCAGTTAGTTAACACACAGTGCAATATTGGTTTCAGGAGTAGAATTCAGTGATTTATCACTTACATTCATCTGGTACTCATCACAGGTGCTCTCCTTAGTACCCATCACCCATCTAGTATATCCCCCACCTACCTACCTCCATCAACCCTCAGTTTGTTCTCTATCGTTAGGAGTCTCCTGTGGTTTGTTTCCCTCTTTCCTCTTCCCCCATCCCATATATTCATTTGTTTTGTTTCTTAAATTCCACATATAAGTGAAATCTACGGTATTTGTCTTTCTCTGATTGACTTATTTCACTTAGCATAATACATTCTAGTTCCATCCGTGTGATTGCAAATGTCAAGATTTCATTTTTGATGGCTGAATAATATTCCAGTGTGTGTGTGTGCGTATCCTCTGCTTCTTCAGTCCTCACTGTGACTATATCCAGTTGGCTTTGCACCTCAGTTACAGCATTTTTCATTTCAGCCTGGCTAGTTTTTAGTCTTTTATCTCAGCAGCAACGATTTCTCTGGTGCCTTCTATGCTTTTTTCAAGCCTAGCTAGTAGTCTCATGACTGTTGTTCTAAATTCTTGTTCAGATATATTGCTTATATCTGTTTTGAGCAAGTCCCTGGCTATGATTTAGTCTTGACCTTTCTTTTGTGAAGAATTCCTCTGTCTTGTCATTTTGCCTAAGTTTCTTTCTTTTGCATGGTTTGAAAGCTTGTTATGTTTCCTGCACTTACAGTGTGTTGCTTTTCCTTAGGGATGGAGCATAGTCTATCAGTTTTGTCTGGTCCTCCAATTTTATTCCTGCTCATCAGTAACTTGGAAGGATCCTGGCTCACACCCCTCAGTGGGCTCCCGAAGCATGGCTTGGGCTGGAGCAGAGCCGCATGCAGGGAGAGACCAAGCCCACCACCCCACAACCCTGCAGGCACCTCCTGCTACAGACACTGCAATTTCCACGAGTCCCCTCTGCAGCTATGATGGCATCGTCTTCTCCTATTCTTTTTTTTTTATTTTTTTTTAACTTTTATTCATTTTTGAGAGACAGAGACAGACAGAGTTTGAGCAGGGGAGGGGCAGAGATAGAGAGAGACACACAGACTGAAGCAGGCTCTAGGCTCTGAGCTGTCAGCACAGAGCTCAATGCGGGGTTCGAACCCACCAACCGCAAGATCATGACCTTAGCTGAAGTTGAGTGCTTAACTGAGCCATCCAGGCACCCCAAGTCTTCTATTCTTGACTCTATCTCTGAAATGTCTGACTTCATTTATCAACTCTGTCGTACTAAACCTACAAATCTTATCTTTTGGTCTTTTGCCCTTCTTTCTTACTTATAGCCCAAGCATTTTTATCTGCGTGAGTGGCCTTTCATACTCGGTGTCCCACTGGAACTACAAATTTAAATTTTCGTAACCGAACTCATCTTCCTTTACAAACCTAGCCCTGTGTCTGTGTTTCTTAATAGTTTCAACATACTTCTAGAGTCATCTTGAATCCTCTTCCCCCTGCATACCAATGAGAAATCTACATCACAGTATCTCTCTACAAACATCTATTTACTTCTCACATCATCTTCATTGCTGCTGTTACCTAATCTTAGCTCTTTTTTTTTTTTTTAACCTCTTTCATGGCCTACAGTTAATACTCTCTCAATCGGTTACCCTATTTCTAGTATGTTCTCTCCATTCCAATCTATTCATGGTTATCAAACTAATCTTCCTAAGGCAAAGCTCTGCATCACTCTCATACAAATAGACATGCACTGGCTGCCTGCTATATGTAGAATAAAGTCCAAATTCCTTAGCCTACCATTCAAGGCTTACTGCACTTGATTCCAACCCACCTTTCTAAACATATTTCTTATTAATAATCTCCATGTACCCTGAATGTAAGCCAACCATGAGGTTTTCAGTTTTTCTCTATGAAAGCCTCATAACTACTCACTCCGTATCTCTGCTCATGCTATTTCATTATCTTGGAATGCCCTCACCATTGTCTGTCTTCCAAAGCCATGCTAAAAATGTCAATCTCTTAATTCTGAACAAAGACATGAGAAGCTTAACTGTGCAACACAGAAATGTTATATTCAGTATAGCAAACAAAAAAAGTAAAATAAACCAAGCTTAAAAGCAAGAAAAGAGGGGCGCCTGGGTGGCTCAGTCAGGTAAGCGTCCGACTCTTGATTTTGGCTGAGGTCATGATCTCATGGTTTGTGAGTTTGAGCTCCATGTCAGGTTCTATGCTGTCAGAGAAGGATTCTCTCTCCCTCTCTTTCTGCCCCTCCCCCCACCCCCCACCCCTCTCTCTCTCTCTCAAGATAAATAAACCTTAAGGGAAAAAAAAAAGGCAAGAAAAGAAACTCTCAGGTGCCAGAAATTATTCAGGAGCTCAAAAATCAGAGCATGAGCAGAGCCTTAAGTTCAGAAGATCACCTATAAAACAACTGGTAGGAATATTCTGCTCACTGGCCTGGGATAGTCACAAGAAAGTCTAGGGACATGGATAGAAAAGAATCACACATAAAAAATCACAATATCCAAGTATGTTCCATCTCCAAGAAATTAAAAACAATACCTCCAGATTCAGTGAAGCCAACAGGAGTTTGGCTGAAGCAAAAAAAATCTCTTTATCAGTATGCCTTCACAATCCAAGGAAGGCTCCTAGGAATATAATACCCACTAAAAAGAAGTTCACAGTTAAAAAAAAAAAAAAAAAAAAGAATGGAATGAGCCTCATTTATTAAAAAGTCAGAAAACACGATCAATGACAGGACTACCACACCCAGACACACAGCTAAGAGGAACTGAAAAAAATTCATCTCATGGTAGAAGAAATGAGTAAAGAAATAGATGCCCTAAGACAAGAAATCAACAATAGGAAAAGAACAAGCACTTTCTTTAAAAAAAAAAAAAAAAGTGAAACAGGAATTCTTAGAATAAAAGTCTCAATGGACAAGTTAGGCAGCTGGTTATCCAGAGACGGAGAAAAAATTAGTGAGTGGAAAATTATGGGAGGAAAACACAAAGAAGGAAGAATGTAGAGCTAAAAAGGAGACAAATGGAAAGAACCACTACCGGATATTTCAAGAAGAAAATTAAATCACAATGGGAAGAGCGGTATGTAAGGAATAAAGATGAGAAAAAACCCACTGCCACTACCATTACTACCACAAACTGGTAACAATAACAACAGGGAAAAGACAAGACGAAGTGTAAGGTTAAGCCTGATGAGGTGTTTATTTTGTTCAAAAAAAAAAAAAAGATTTAACCTTTAGACTTCTGAAAATAACATTTGTTAATTCTGGTTACTCCCTGTACCTCTCTCGGTTTGAAATACTTAACAGTTTTCTTAGATTCCACCCCCCTCTGGATTGCCCAGGTAGAATAACTTATTTGCTCCCCTGAATTTGCATAGCACTTTATCTTTACCTCCCTCGTAAGTACCATAACTATTTATAAACCTCATATGTTCCCTTGTCAGGTAAGTTTCTTGATAGCAAGATAAATAATCTACTCACTAAACAGTCATTACTTAAAAAAAAAAAAAAAATCATCCTTATATAAGCAGAGAATACACAATTTTTTTTTTAATTACATAAAAATTCTGGTTAGTTAAGATACAGACCTAAAGAATGGTCATAAAAGATGGCAAATAAAAATACAGAGGACATGAAAAGAGTTATCACCACAAATTATAAAGCTGCAAAGGAAGATAGCATAAAACTGAATGGAAGATAGACTGCATATCAGTCACTGAGGAATATAAAAAGATTTCCTGGAAATCAGAAGGTGCCTATAATAATAACAGAAATGGAACATAATGCGTGGTGTAAAATGACTTTAAACATAAACGAGTATTTTCTTTTTCTTTAATAGAAACACAGATGAGTACTTTTTTATAAATTTTATTTTAGAGAGAGAGAGTCAGGGGGAGAAAGAAGGGGAGAGAAAGAAAGTATTTTAAGCAGGCTCCATGCTCAGCATGGAGCCCAACATGGATCCCATGACCCTGTGATCATGACCTGAGCTGAAATCAAGAGTTGGGACGCTCAATCAACTGAGCCACCCAGGCGCCCCAATATGAGTATTTTCTTAAATACGTATATTTGAAAATTGCCTTGAGATTTTATCATCGTCTGTCTCAAAGCTAACCTCTCAGTGTGTTAACCAATTTTATGCTTAAAGATATGTAATATAATGGAATATAGCTATGAAGGCAAAGAAAAACAAGAAATTCAAACAGAACTAGACCCACCCAAAGCAAGATCTTTTGTAAGATATTTATTTTTCCATTCAAAGCACCTTCTCAAAAGCTCTATTTCATACACTGGAATCTGAATCATGTCAATAACTTAGATAAATCTCTAAAGCAAACAATAACAAGCAAAGACAAAGTCAAGGGGATAAAATACCTGATGTTTTCTCCTAATTATGAAAAATTCTATTTTCTAGCATGTAAAAACAGGTTCATAAAATATCTACTCAAGGGCCCGGTGACTATAAGCAGTAAAATCTGAAAAAGCTCCAAGAGTCCTGGTTTAATGCATAATAATTTGAAGTTTTTAAGAAGCATTTTTGATACTTAAGCCCACAGAAAAGTTGCACTTTCTTCCAAAAGCTAAATCACAGCATTGCTTTGGGAAAAAAATAATCCATGCTCATTATCATAAGTAATATACTAATGCAATCAGTTTTACCAAAAATGAAGCTTTTCTACAATAGAATGCTTTAATAGTCAGTTAGTTGGTTAAATACCATTTGGTCCAAAACCTTCATGTGTAAAGAAAATATTTTCCTCTTATTTAAAAAATTATAGCATTATTTTCAGTTTTCTGTTTTGCTTCCAGACTACATTTTTTGGCAATGCGTTATGACTCTGCACATGCTGGTATAATATTTTAAATAAAAACACATTCTAATCAGTTACATATGACTTGTTTTGAAAATGAGAAGTTTTTAAAAGTTTAAATTTACAGAATGTGCTTCAATATTATAAAAATTCTTTATAGTTAAAAACTTAGACTTATTTTATTATCTTAAAAGGTTAAAAGAAAGAAAAGAACTATACTGTTTTCTTGAATTTTACCTTTTGGGGAAAAAATGTATTTCTACCTGCCATTCCAAAGTTTATAAAATAAACCAGTCTTCTCATCTCTGGATCATACTTTGGGTATGTGTCAGCAAAAAGTGAACAAGAAGCCAAATCCAGACTAAAATTATTCATGATAAATTTTGTCCCTAATTGATCTCCATTTGTAAAAACTAATGTATTATTAGAACTAAAGATAGGAAAAATTTTAACTGAAATGATATAAAATAAATACCAAGGGGATAATACCCCATCCTTTTAAGATGCACTTAAGATTAATCAATCCTACATGTGGTTACTGAAAATAAATTTTAGATGTTTTATAAAATAAAACTGAAAATAAATTTTAAATGTTTTATAAAATAAATGACAATAGTGTGTAGACAGTATAAATAGTACAGCAAGGAAAAAATATGCAGATTCCTAAAACTGGAAGGGAACATTGGAAACCATCTCGTCTCACTGCCTCATTAACAGATAAAACAGATAAAGTAGCTGATTCCAAACAATGGTTAAAAATTTTTATTAATCTATTCAATGAACATGTCTTGAAAATTTACTATGTACCAGTATTATGCTAGGTGGTAAATGAGAAAACAGTCTCTCTTCCCAAGTAGCTCAAAGTCTAGTGTGAAGAAAGACAGGAAAATGAGCAATTTTTAAATATAAGAGACCTAGAAGCCTCAAGAAAGGAGAGTGCAGAAGACAGACGTTGATATATGAAGGGAGAATAATAATTTGCCATGCAGATAAAGAGGCAAAGAGGGTATTCTAGAAAGGAGAAGAATTTGAAGGGCCTTATATGCCTTGACTATTTTTTAAAATAAAGGACACATATGAAAATGTTAGTAGATGAGTAATGCAATCTGAACTTAACTGTAGAAATCTTTGCATGAAAGATAGATTGGAAGAAAGAGAGGATGAAAAGAAAGCAAAGTAAATGACTATGAGCACCTCTAGGGGCTCTGACCCTAAGGACCTTAATTATCTAATTACAGGTGAGATAGAAGCAAGAGGAAATCTTTAACAACTCCCAAGTTTGGCTAGGCTAGCCAAGTTTCACCACAACAGGTTGTGCAATAGTTAGAGGATGTTTCACAAAGAAGCCAATTCCCACTGGGGATATAAAAAAAAAAAAAAATTAGGTACTTGTCAAACATACAGGTAGAAAGATGGAGTTGGAAATCAGAGTTTAAAACAAGGAAAATTAATACAGGCTTAGGACTTAATCTAAATCACTGTACGTTTTTAACAGACTTTCCCAGAGTCCTTGGGTTCTGAGTAAGTGCCTTTAGGGCATCATTGAGGGCAGAATGGGGAGGAGGGCCAAGATGGACCTGTCACCTCGACTGTAACACATTTTTTATAAAGCATCTGTTTTAGATTTTGAGGACCTAAGTAAGATTTTTTTAAAACTATTCTGTTTCTTTAAAAAGTTTGAAAAACATTATTAATATAGCTTTAGAATCAAACTGATTTGGTGTTAAATCCTGACTACCCCTTAGTAATAGACTCAAAGTTACGTGGCTGTTCAGAGTTGTTGTAAATGATCAAGAACAACGTACAAGAAGTGCCTACGACACAGCCCAGCACACAGCAGGTACTCAATACTGAATGAGACTAAAAGATCAATGAAGAACGTTGTATAATAACAACTTTATTAGGAGAGAAGGAAGAGTTCACCAAAAAAAAATTTTTTAAGGAGAACTGAGAGAAGATGAAAGAAAACTAAAAGGCAGTAGTGTCACAAAGCAAATGAAAGACACAGTTTGAGAAATAAGAGGTAAAATAACATAAAGACAAGAAATCCACCAAATTTTGTAATTGGGAAGTCAAATGGAGAATGAGCAAAATCAGATTCTAAATAAAAGTCGAGTTGTACTAAGTTTAGGAAATTAATCAGAAATAAGGAAGTGGAGATAGCAAGCATAAAACTTCTTTGCAGTAGTTAGAGGAAGATTCAGGATCGATGAAGTGATGAATATGTTGTTTCAAGACAGAAATTTGAATATGTTCATGTGGCAAATTAAAGTTTCAGGGCAGAAGAGAACATCTGAAAGGGGTAGAGACCAACTTGATGGTGTGCTATCCCAGAGTTGAAGGGCAAAGCAGACCCAGAACAGAGATAGCAGGATCAGCCTCAGATGCACGATAGGCCCCCTGGCCTCTAAGGAGGGACATAAAAGAGTTAACCATGGCTGCAAAGATAAGTTTATAGTTAGGGTGTGGCTTTTGAGACAGTAAGTTCATACTTACATTTTCTCTATGTAGCGGGTTGAAAGATTAGCTGCTAAATGTAAAAGAGGGCAAGTGGGAGTGAGATTTAAGAGTGGTGATCTGGGAAAGCCATTGTGGGAAAGGAGAGAAGTCAGCAATGGACATGCACAAAATGATTCCTGAGTAGCTCAATGTGCTCAGTTGTATGAGTTTCTTCAGCCGTACTCAACAAATTTAACATTCCATGTATTTTTTTAAATTTCCAACTACTCTCTGTATGTAAATGTCATATACTGTCACAATAGAATTGAAACCTAAAAACACTTGTGTGATCTTGACTCCTATTTAAATTATTTTTAGAATTCCTCCATATAAAAATCCACTGTCTTTTTCTCGACAAAGAGCTCTAAACAGAGGTCAAAGCACCTGACTGCCATCTTACATAATAAGTTTTGTTATTACACATTATAGACTCAGAAGATGGATTTTTAAAAATTAAAGTGCTACCTATTGCAAAAAACACCTTTCTGATCACAGTGGGAGGCTATAATTTGGAAATATCCTAATGAAGTTTACCTTGAACAAGAAAGTACACTGCTGAGACTTGATGAGTGAAAGCACTTGAGCCTACATGATGATAGTAAGTGGTACTTAGTAGCTTTGAAACTCTGATTCATGTCTTCACATTAGCTGCTTAATTGCACTGACTGAATTTTTCATTAGCTGACCAAATATTTATTTTATTGGGTTTGGGAAACTGTCATAATCATGTTTACAGTAAGAATTTTCTAAACATTTATTCCCTTACAGTGAACAAAGACTTAACTAAACTCCTTAATAGCTATGTTTTGTGTGAATACTCTGAGTCTTCCTTATATATTTTTCCATGAATTGTTAAGAAAATAAAATGGTTCCCAGTACTAGTCAGAAAACCAGAGATAATTTCTCACAGAAAATTATTAGTTCTAGAAACCAAAATTGAAGTGTCTGGCTTACCAGAATTTGGACAATTTGTAGCTTTGTAATTCTTATGGAATTTTGTAATTCTTAAGGAATCAGGAGAAAATCAGGTTTTATGCTTGTATAAACAAATATATCCTGCAAAGTTAAAAAATGGTTACATGTTGGCTAATTTGGGCAAACACTTCAGATACTATCTAAACAAGAAACTTTAGTTCAGCTTTAGCTCTCAAATTTAATGTTTTAAAAATGGCATAGTATGCTTAAATCAATAGAATGGACTCCCATATAATGTAAATCTACTGAAACGTCTGTCAATGTGTTACAGTGAATATATATAAAACCCAAACATTTAATTAGCTATAAAACAAGAATGCACGAGTGAGGGGAGTTCTTCAAGAGGATGGCAAATCACTTAACATACACTAGAAATATTCAGGGATTGAATATAGTAAAGTATGTCTAAGGAATAATTCTGTATTTCTCCATAAGATTATATTTCATAAAACAATCAAGACCATGAAATGTCAAACATTAAAGTACTGTAGCAATTATGTAATAAAGATGTTTAACACTGCTGCATTATAGTAGAAGTACATTAAGTAGAAAAATAATGTAAGGATATGTTTTTCTCCAAAAAATACATCATGCTCTTAATTTCCATACAGAGTCTTTTAAACAACAAAAGCAATAACACACTACAATCAGACGGTACAAATATGTCTACAGCCCATCGTCTCAATCCTATTGTGTTTTCCTCTAAGAGAATAATACTTTCCAGTGGTTGACAGAATGTCTTTGGGTCTTGTGTCAAGAAAATGGAAATTTACACAAGTATAAAGAAATAAAGAAAATTAAGAATGATGTCTAAGATGCAGAAAACAACACAGCATTTTAATCAATTTATGCTTTAATAGTCTAGGTAACTAGCAATATTTAAACTCAGATTTGATTACAAAAGACCAAAAGAAGTTTAGTGATATGAGTTTTCCCTTAGTTTGCTTCCTTTTCTTTCTTTGCTCAAGGGCAAGCATTTTAGTCTTCAGTGATCCAAAAAATATGCATGTTCTGCAGTAACCATAATTTGCTGACAAAATATGTGGAATAGATTCACAGAGCTCCCAGTTTACTTATTTCTACTTGATGGTTTTTGATGATTCATATTTCAATAACAAAAGAAAATAAGCCACTGATCAGGTTCCACATCAACAGATTATACAATTAAATTAACTTTACAAAAATACTTTCATGTTCAATTTCTCCTTTGATCTTCAGAAGAACCCAGTGAAGGAGGAAACAGGGGAGGAAAGGAGAGTATCTTCAATTTATAAAAAGCAAATCAAAGCTCAGAGAAGCTCCAATTTGCCCAAGATAACAGATATTGCCCTACTAAGAGGGGTAACGGAAACCTGATTAAGACTATCCAGAAAGTGATATCCAGGACATGAGGAATATGGTGGAGAAGGCAGTTCCAGACTTCCATTCCTCCACAGAAACACTGAAAACAAGCAAAAACTGTCAGAACCAACTTTGTCAGAACTCTGGAAAGTAGCTAAAGGTTTACAGCAACCAAGGGAATGCTGAATCAAGAAAAAGGCAACCTAGAAACAGCAGGAAAGTTTTGTGGCATGTTTACTTGCCTTTGCCCCATACCCTCCCCTGACCCGCAGCCCACCTCCCTGTATGGAGCCATGGTTCCTGTTCCAGAGCAGACATTATAAGCAAATCATTGTGTTGGTCTGCTCTATCCTGTCTGGGAGCTACCTGAAGGACCAACACAAGGTACTCATCTCTACTTGAGGGAAAAAGTTACAGATGAGACATAAGATAGACCACCTAAAACCTGGGAGGGAAAAGTTAGGGAGAGACTATACATACATATTCTTTTTAATGCACATGGAACATTCTCAAGGATAGAACATGTGTTATGCCATAGCATATGTTAGTCTCAGTAAATTTTAGAAAACTCAAATCATACAAAGCATCCTCTCTGACCACAATGGAATGAAGCTAGAAATCAATAGAAGAAGGAAAATACAAAATACATGAATATGTGGAAATTAAACAATACACTTAAGCAATGGGTCAAAAAAGATATCAAAAGGTAAATTAGAAAATTTCCCTTACTTATTGATGAGTGAAAATGAAAAAACAACACACAAAACTTCTAGGATACAGAGAAGGTAGAGGCTGGTTTTGGACAACAGGCTTGAGCAACAGAAACCTGAGCAAGGCAAAGGCCCATGGCGACTACCACTTAGCTAAAAGAAAACAGGCTCATTAAGTAACCCACCTCAAAATAGCCATAGGTCCTAACTGACCAATTACAACCAGGCACAGTTCCTAAGATTACAAAACAGGGAAAATTCCATGCATCCCCTTGCTCCTTTACTCCTCCCTGTAACTGTGGACCCTCACCACGGCCTCCTCCATGACAGCCTCTCTTTTGCTGTCCTGCCTGCTGCTCCCTAGTAAGTAGTGTATTCAATAAATGTTTCTCTCTCTTGTTCTGCCTTGGTGAACTGTTTCACTGCTCCTGCCGCAAGCACCCACCCCCACCATCCAATTGCCACTCCCCCATCCGATCAAGACACCCCCACCTCACAGAGAAGATAGTGTTTAAGGGGAATTTATAACATTACAAAAGAAGAAAGATCTCTAATTAATAACCTAATGTTATACCTCAAGGAATTAGAAAAAGAGCAAACTAAACCTAAAGCTGGCAAAATTAAGGATAATAATGACTAGAGTAAACATAAATGAAACAGAGAACAATAACAAAAAAGAGAATCAATGAAAACAAATGGTACTTTGAAAAACTTAGCAAAATTGAGAAACCTTTAACCAGACTGACAAAAAGATACAATTAAAACTATCACCCACTATATGCCAATAAACTGGATAACCTAGATGATATGGACAATCCCTAGAAACACACAAATTGAGAATATAACGTATTTATCTGCTTTGGATAATTTTATATTTCTGACAGAATTGTTTAGGAATAAAAAGATGAAGTAAATGAAAACTTCTCACCCCCTCCTCACTCCCCCCACCCAATGGCTGTATATATAATTGATCCTAATAAGAAGATAGGAAAAACAAAAACAAATAGTTGAAAGATCAGCCAGAAGGTGACATTCTAATTCTGTTGCCTATAGGCTATATGGCTTAAAGCAAATGGCTTTGTAGCAGCTTCCCCACTTGTAAAATGGATGTTAATAGTAATTAAACTTGTCCTGCTTTTTTCACAAGACTGTAGTTAAGAATCAAATGAGAGGATGTGCTTTGAAAATGTAAAGTGCTCTGAAATTATATTAACAGTGTTACTATTAATGAAGGCACATTTAGTCAGTTAGTTTTCACTTACAGTAAAACCTTGGTTTGAGAGCATAATTTGTTCCCGAAACATCCTTGTAATCCAAAGCACTTGTGTATCAATAAGAAATAATGGAAATTCAGATGATTCATTCCACAACCCAAAAATATCCATATAAAAATGACTACAATACCGGAATAGAATACAAAATAATAAAAAATAAACAAATTAACCTGCAGTTACCTTTGAAAACCGTCATGGCTGGTGTGAGAGGAGGGTTACTGTGTAGGACGACTTTCACTATCAATAACAGAATCACTGCTATCTATTGGCTCAATTGGCTCAATGGACTCTTTTTCTTTTTGTGCAACTTTAACAAGAAACCTATCCAATGACACTAGTTTTTGCCTCCTTTAGAGGATTTTGAGGAAATGTGACATTGCATCGATGAGCACCCACAATCCCGCAGCAAGCGAGTGAGAGAGAGAGAGAGAACCACTGGCTCATTTCTGGTCATGTGACATTGACATCACGTACTACTCATATTGCAAGGCATCATTTATCACATTAAAATTTATTAGAAATGTTTTCTCATCTTGTGGAACACTTGTAGAACAAGTTACTTGCAATCCAAGGTTTTACTGTATTTCCAGTAGCAATTTATAAAGTGGCTCACAGATCTACAGCAGTTAAACTTCAAAGGTGAATTCTTTTTTTTTTTTTTTTTCTTCAACGTTTATTTATTTTTGGGACAGAGAGAGAGCATGAACGGGGGAGGGTCAGAGACAGAGGGAGACACAGAATCGGAAACAGGCTCCAGGCTCTGAGCCATCAGCCCAGAGCCTGACGCGGGGCTCAAACTCACGGACCGTGAGATCGTGACCTGGCTGAAGTCGGACGCTTAACCGACTGCGCCACCCAGGCGCCCCTCAAAGGTGAATTCTATGTTCAACATCCATTGGAAGAATCACATATGTTGATTTACAAACACACATGGTTCTTATTCCATTAACATAAATTTATGGAAAGTCAAAAAGTGGTGCCTGCAACTCTTCAAATCGGTAGAGTATGCAACTCTTCATCTCGGGGTTGTGGGTTCAGGATCCACACTGGGTATAGAGATTACTTAAAATCTTAAAAAAAAATTATGGAAAGTCAAATGACAAAATAAGAGACTAGCAGCAGGTTAAAACCATATCTGTCAATAAATAAGTAATTTAATATTCACTGTAATCAAGTGTCTTACAACTGAATTCTATTGAAAAAAGCATTGTTACCAATTAGGATAGGTTCAGTTCTGCAGTAGTAATGAATAATCCCTAAATTTCAGTGGCTTAATATAACAGAGGCGTATTGCTTACTAACACTAACTAACACTAACACTAACACTATCTGTCTAATGTAGGTCACAAAGGGAAGTGCCACTCATCATAGTCATTTAGGGACCCAGTTTGGTGGAGACCCCACCTCAACTGCTTCGAAGATTACTAAACCAGGAGGAAGAGAATACAAAGAAACTTACACAGCCATGAAAGCTTTCACTCTTTAACTCTTATTTCATTGGCAGAAGCAATTCATGTGGACTACTACTTCAAAGGGAACAGGGAAAAGGTATACCGATGCGTCCAAACAAAGTATTCATAATTTGACTTCTGATTAGCACAGATATCAAATAGTAATTCATTAAAAAACAAAAACAAAAACAACCAGGGGTATCTGGGTGGCTCAGTTGGTTAAACATCCAAACCTTTGATTTTGGCTCAAGTCAATTGTGGGATCAAGGCCTGCATCAAGCTCTATGCTAAGCGTAGAGCTTAAGATTCTCTCTCTCCCTCTGCCTCCCGCCCCCACTCGTACTCTATCTCAATTAAAAAAAAAAACCAGAAATATAGCTCTATTTCTTTTTTCTTTTTGCCCTACATAGTAAAAGATTAAAACAATAATATACCCTTCTGAATTATTATTTCAATTTAAAATATATGCTACTTACTTGCCATTTAGTGTTTCTGTTGCCGTTTTACCCCCAGGAAATGAATTTTTATTAGTATCTCTACAAAAGGCTTAAATCATACTACTAAAATAAAATCATCTTTGACTTCTTTGCAGGTAGTACTTCAAGAGAACATTTGGATGGCTAAAGTCAACAACACAAGATTCTTGTTGGTGAGGATGTGGGGAAAGGAGAACCCTCTTGCACTGTTGGTGGGAATCCAAACTGGTGCAGCCACTCTGGAAAACAGTATGGAGGTTCCTCAAAAAGTTAAAAATAGAACTACCCTACGGTCCAGCAATTGCACTACTAGGTATTTACCCAAAGGATACAAAAATACTAATTCAAAGATACATGCACCCCTATGTTTATAACAGCATCATCTACAATAGCAGCAGGTTAAACCAGTATCTGTCAATAAATAACTTAATATTCACAATAGCCAAATCAGGGAAACAGCCAAAGTAAGTGTCCACTGACTGATGAATGGATAAAGAAGATGTGGTGTATACACACAAGAGAATATTACTCAGCCATAAAGAAAGAATGAAAGCTTGCCATTTGCAATAATGTGCATGGAGCTAAAGAGTATTATGTTAAGCAAAGTAAGTCAGAGAAAGACAAATTCCATATGATTTCACTTTGATGCAGAATGTAAGAAACAAATGATCTCAAGGTGAAAAAAGAGAGAGGCAAACCAAGAAACAGACTCTTAACTGCAGAGAATAAACTAATGGTTCCAGAGGGGAGCTAGGTGGGGGATAGGTTAAGTAATGGGGATTAAAGAGTGCACTTGTTGTGATGAGCACTGAGTGATATATAAAAGTGTTGAATCACTATATTGTACTATATTGTACACCTGAAGTGAGTATTACCCTAATATTTAAATATTACTAATATTTAAAACTAGAATTTAAATCACAACTTTAAAAAAAAGGACTACATTTGGAGAAAGCATTTCCCAAACCTACCAAATTTTTATTTTGGGCCTTTACAATATTCAGTATAGAGTAGGGAAAGACTGTATTTAAGTGAAGGTCACTGTTTATAAAAGTGTCATATGTACCATTTGGAATAGTAGGAATCAAAAGAGTCAGCGAGCTCAGTCCTTGGAATTTATGGCCTTCTGAAATCACAGGCTTCTCACTTAGTGCATCTTAGGTAATCAGGCTATTATATTTGCAGTTAAAAATTACTAACAAAAATTTATTTGTGGCATCTCATTTATAACTACATTCTATGCTATTAAAATCTTGAAAACTTAATTATCCTTAATATAATAACTTAAAGTAGAAAGATAAATGTTGAATACTGATAATCAAGATTATAAATTTCAGGAACAAGTGAAAATTGGAATATTTGGGATTATGAAAAACTAATGAATATTCAGAGCTCTGTAAGAGAAATGACAGAGTTTCTGCTGGGATTATTATGTGGGTAAAAGCACCCAAGTTTACCCATGACCCTGACTCCTATAGGCATGGAAGATTTACTAATAAAGAAGGTAAAGAGATGTCTTGCTGCTGCCATGGACCCTATCTGCAGACAACCTCCTCCCCAGTGCCTCCCATCAACTTTATGAAAAGTACTAAAGTTCTCTCCTGTGAGTGCTCCTTGAATAACATGACAAAAACCTTCCAATATTAACATGAGATGAATAAACAGATGATAATTATTTTATTATTTTTCTTAAAACATTTTTTAAAGTTTATTTATTTATTTTTGAGAGACAGAGAGAGCAAGTGAGTGACAGAGCATGAGAAGGGGAAGGGCAGATAGGGAGACAGAGAACCAAAGCAGGCTCCAGGCTCTAAGCTGTCATCTTAGAGCCCGATGCGGGCTCGAACCCACAGACCATGAGATCATGACCTGAGCTGGAGTCTGACGCTTAACCGACTGAGCCACCCAGGAGCTCCTATTATTTTTCTACTTAAGGATAATGAAGGATAGCATGTACAGTAAAACCTTGGATTGCAAGTAACTTGTTCTGTGAGTGTTCCACAAGACAAGCAAACATTTCTAATAAATTTTAACTTGATAAGCAAGCAATGTCTTGCAATAACGAGTAGTACATGATGCAGAACATCACATGATCACAACTGAGGCAATGGCTCCTCTCTCGCTGTGGAATTGTGGGTTACCATCTCCCATGCTTGATGCTCGGTCTCAGATTGCAGTGTTTGGCAGAAATCAGTGATTTTTCAGAATGCTGGAAGGTGCCCACAACTGGCACTGGTGTATTTTTGTCATTTCAAAGCACCTATGGATGGTCCTTTGCTTTTCCATATAAGAGTAAGCTTGGAAATGTTTTCCTTCACTCTAGGTCAGGCTGCCTGCAGATATAGACCCTTTCCTCTGCTGCCTTATTGCCAATTACACTAAATACAGTATATGACAAGAGTTTATTAATACTGTATTACAGTCAACATCCATGTAAGCATACACAATAGCCCCCCTGTAGGGGCCCCTGGGTGGCTCAGTCGGTTGAGCGTCCAACTTCGGCTCAGGTCACAATCTCGCGGTTTGTGGGTTTGAGCCCGCGTCAGGCTCTGTGCTGACAGCTCAGAGCCTGAGGCCTGCTTCGGATTCTGTCTCCCTCTCTCTCTGCCCCTCCCCCACTCACACTCTGTCTCTCTCTCTCTCCTTCAAAAATAAATAAACGTTAAAAAAAATTTTTTAGGGGCTCCTAGGTGGCTCAGTCGGTTAAGCATCCGACTTCGGCTCAGGTCATGATCTCGCGGTCCGTGAGTTCAAGCCCCACGTCAGGCTCTGTGCTGACAGCTCAGAGCCTGGAGCCTGTTTCAGATTCTGTGTCTCCCTTTCTCTCTGACCCTCCCCCGTTCATGCTGTCTCTCCCTGTCTCAAAAATAAATAAACGTTAAAAAAATAAATAAAAAATAAATAAATTTTTTTAAATAAAAAAAAACAATAGCCCCCATGCAGAAAGATTCCATTGAGCCAGTAATAGATAGCAGTGATTCCATTAGTGATATTGAAAGTCATCCCACACAATAACCCTCCTCTCACACCAACCACAAAGGTTTTCAAAGGTAGTGCAAGTTAATTTATTTTATGTTTTGTATTTTCTTTATTATTTTGTATTATATTACAGTCTTGTATTCATTTTTATATGGATATTTTTGGGTTGTGGAATAAATCATCTGATTTTCCATTATTTCTTATGGGAAAATTTACATTGATATAAAGTGCTTTGGATTACAAGTATGTTTCTGGAATGAATCATGCTCGCAAACCAAGGTTTTACTGTACTTAGTTATTTATGTTTTATGATGTGAACAGTGAAATTTTATCTGCCTTAAAAACCTCATTTCAATTAGGACTTTGGTATTTTTCCCCTTGTTATTACATATGTGTTTTTAAAAGAATGTTTTAAATTTAATTTTTTTTCAAGTTTTATTTAAGTAATCTCTACTCCTAACGTGGGGTTCAAACTCACGATCTCAAGATTAAGAGTCACAAGGTCTTCCAACTGAGCTAACCAGGTGACCCTTTAAATTAAATTCTAGGGGCACATGGGTGGCTCAGTCAGTTAAGCGTCTGACTCATGATCTTGACTCAGGTCATGATCTCACAGTTCATGAGATTGAGCCCTGAGGTGGGCTCCATATTGACAGCATGGAGCCTGCTTGGTATTCTCTGTCTCCTTTTCTCTCTGCCCCTCCCCTGATTGCTTGCATGCATTTCTTCTCTTTGTCTCTCTCAAAATAAATAAACATTAAAAAATTTTATTCCTAAAATAAATTGTAATGGACATGGTGATCTCTGATACTGCAAATTTTTGCCTACTATTTTATTCATAAAAATGAGCTGATTTTTTTAAAAATTCCATCTAATATAAATACAAATACAAGAAAATAGCTCCATCTCATCAAGATAAAAAAGCTTCTGCAGGGTGCCTGGTGGGTCAGTCAGTTAAGCGTCTGACTTCAGCTCAGGTCAGGATCTCACAGCTCATGAGCTCGAGCCTACTTTGGATTCTGTGTGTCCCTCTCTCTCTGCCCCTCTCCAACATGTGCACATGCTCACTCTCTCTCTTTCTCTCTCAGAAATAAATATTAAAACATGTTTTTAATTTTTAAAAAAAAAAGCTTCTGCACAGCAAAGAAACCAAAGTAAAAGCAACCGAGGGGTTGGGAGAAAATATTTGCAAATGACATATCAGATGAAAGGTTAGCATCCAAAATCTATAAAGAACTTACCAAACTCAACACCCAAAAAAACAAATAATCCTTTGAAGAAATGGGCAAAAGACATGAACAGACACTTGTCCAAAGAAGACATCCAGAGGCTAAGAGACACATAAAAAGATGCTCATCATCAGGGAAATACAAATCAAAATCACAATGAGATACCACCTCACATCTGTGAGAATGGCTAACATCAACAACTCAGGAAACAACAGATGTTGGCGAGGATGTGGAGAAAGGGGAACCCTTTTGCACTACTGGTGAGAATGCAAACTGGGGCAGCCACTCTGGAAAACAGTATGGAGGTTCCTCAAAAAATTAAAAACAAAACTACCCTATGACCCAACAATTGCACTAGTAGGTATTTATTCAAAGGATACAAAAATGCTGATTTGAAGAGGTACATGCACCCCAATGTTTATAGCAGCACTATCAAAAATAGCCAAATTATGGAAAGAGCCCAAATGTCTACAGACTGACTAATGGATAAAGAAGATGTAGTGTAGATATACAGTGGAATATTAGCAATGAAAAAGAATGAAATCTTGCCATTTGCAACAACATGGATGGAACTCGAATGTATTATACTAAGTGAAATAAGTCAAAAATAAATATCATATGATTTCACTTATATGTGGAATTTAAGAACCCAACAGATGAACATGGGGAAGGGAAGGAAAAATAAGATAAAAACAGAGAGGGAAGCAAACCATAAGAGCCTCTTAAATACAGAAAACAAACAGGGTTGCTAGAAGGGTGTTGGGTGAGGGGATGGGCTAAATGGGTCATGGGCATTAAGGAGGACACTTGTTGAAATGAGCACTGGGTGTTATATGCAAATGATGAATCACTAAATTCTACACATATAACCATAACTACATGTTAACTAACTTGGTTTTAAATAAAATCTAAAAAAAAGAAAATAGCCCCAAACCAGAGACTCTTAAGTATCCAAATCAAGCCAAAAAAAAAAAATCTTAATATTTTGACAGTTGTCACAGATTGTCTTATGCAGTGCTGGTAGAAAAACAAATGCCAGGACTGCAGGACTACTATTTAAATAGCACTATTTTAATTAAAACTAAAAAAGCCCAGGTTGGGGTAAAAAAAAAAAAAAAAGGTGAGGAATTACACCACGGCTCCACTTCCCAACACTCTACAACTGATTAGGCCAACATCGATCTGATTTTGGTATTGATGATAAAGCTTATAAATCCTCAACAAGTTATAGCATTTTGCTTCTGGTCACTGCTTGAGAACAAGATAGAAAATATCCAGAATAACCAGTTTCCGTATACTGTTACTAGTGGATTAAGAATAAGTAGCAATTGTTGAATGAAGACAGATGTACCATTTTGGCTGAACTCTTTAAGACAGACAATTTAATAACAATCATTTCAATCACACAAACCACTCTAATTATGAGTCTGTTCCCCTAAAAGTATTTTCATCAGCTTAAGAAGTTTTTAGTGGCATGTGGAAAGAAAATTTGAACAACCACTCCCTACCTTTAAATACAGAAGCAGCTTTCATTTATTGACTTTTAAAAATACTATGCTGTTTTTCAAACTCAACTAAGTGAATAATTAAATAATATAATGCTTTTATACCTTACCAGAATCTTTTTTTTTAATGTTTATTTATTTTTGATAGAGAGAGAGAGAGAGAGAGAGAGCGAGTATTAGTCAGGGAGGGGCAGAGACAGAGAGAGACACAGAATCCGAAGCAGGCTCCAGGCTCTAAACTATCAGCACAGAGCCTGACGTGGGGTGTGAACTCACGAACCATGAGATCATGACCTGAACTGAGGTCCGATGCTTAACCAACTGAGCCACCCAAGCGCCCCTGTTTTAACAATGGAAATCTTTAAGAGAAACAAAGTTTTGCTTCATCATTCTAGCTACAAAAAAGTAACTTTACATTTTAAACTATTTTACTGAGAGTATCATAGTCAGTTGTATTACCCAAATCACAGGAACTAAGAGATCAAGGGAACAGGGACCAGACAGAGAAATATTTTCAAATGAGATATAAAGCAGTTATACAACTGAACAAAGTTTTGACTTGTTAAATTCAATATTGTTTATTATTTAAACATCACATAAAACAATCACACCATGTACTACATACTATAAAAACCAGAAATTAAACAAAATTTCTATATACTATGAAACTAACAGGAATATTGTAAAATTATCAGTACTTAACAAAGGCATTTCCTGGAAAATTTTAAAGAAATAATTCAAATATTATCACTAGGTGGCAAAAGTTGCATTATGCTCTTAAAACTACATAGAGTTTAAATTATTCAACAGAAGCAATAAATTACAAGTTCAAAACTCACATTAAATATTTTTTTGAAAAGTTGAGGTTCTCAATCTATTCTAATTTTGACCCTTTTTCACATTTTGTAATGTTGAAGAGACTTGTGAGAAAGAATAAGGAAGAACTCAATTTTTAAGGGCATCCTTTTAGATATCTTATTAGAAGTCTATCTAGTCGCTGAATTCAGATAAATAAGAAATCTTGAATGTAAACTTTCTCCTTTACAGTAACTTTCAAATCTAATAACTGTATCCTATACAGTTTGAAAACAGCAACATTTGTGAGGGCCAAAAATCTATGATATAGAATATACTGCTTTCTCATTTCTCCTCCTACTCTGATTTGTATTATTCCTGGCATTTCTTCATCATTTGTCATTTTCTCTTTTCATGCCATTCTGTTTTGATACCTATTTTTGACCACCTAATAACATCTGTTGGGTTTAAAAGAGAAAACAAAAAGGAATCAAAATGAACAGAGTTGTAAACAACATAAAAAATAGCATTTAGGATTTTACTTTTATTTTTTTGCTTTACTTTTGCTTTGCTTCTCTTCTCCATGCTATAACATATGTACAGAGAAGAAACTTATGAATTATAAAAGGAGCGGTGATAATATGAGACCGATATAAACAAACTTACCTCTTCTTCCTAGATTCCTTCCTGAAAATAATCAATGAATTAAACCTTGTATCAAAGTATATATTACTTTTCAAATTACCAAGTAAAGCAAATGATAGCATGCCTGCTTGAAATAGTACCATTCTCTTCATCTTTCTCACTTGTTTTTAAAACTTATTTTAATCAAAGAATGTTAACTTATTCTTCATATTTTTGTTCTCACCCTTGGATACAACTCTAATTCACTGCACTCAATGGTTTCAACACATCATAACCCTTTGAGACCTCAATTTCTTTGTCTCTAATGATTTTTGAGAGAAATGATGTCTAAGGTCCCTTTTTTCTATAAAATCCTATGATTCATTCCTTGCCTCCCCATATTCTCTAAATCTTCTACTAAGCAGTATGAAATAAATACAAGGATGACTTACCTCCATATTATAAAACAGTACTAACCATAAGATTGGTGGTATTCCGAGACTAGTAAATTTCAAATTCCTCAACCTGACACTATCGAATTCCAACCTTTTTGTACCTTACCTTCCACTATTCCCTTTTCTGCAAGCAATTCTGCATCCAAGCTTCAATACTGACGTTTGCCATTTATGCTCTACTGGTTTCCCTTAACTTTCTCAGTTTTGCATGCCAAAATCTACCTATTTCCAGTTGAAATTCCTGAAAAAAACTTGTAAGCTTACCTGTATCTCTTCCAAAGAATAGAAAGAATATAAACTTTGGAATCAGACAATTCTAGCTTTAAATCTTATTTCCAAAGCTCTGTGACTTTGACAAATTATCTTTAAGCCCTGTCTCCTTAACTATAAAACAGTGATAATTTACGTACACATCGTAGGGTTGTTGTGAAATGGATTAATGTAATATAAATGCCTAATACAGTGTCTGGCAAAAAGCAGGTGTATTTGGTATTCCATGTTAGTAATTAGGACTCTGTATGCTCAAAATTAGTTCCTCTTCCTCATTCCTTTCTCTGAACCCCAAGAGTACTCTTTATTTACTTTCTCATGGCTCTCTTCACTTTCCAGTTTTTCTTTTACTTACTTACTTATGTGACTAGTCTGAAAGCTCTGAGAGCAGAAGCCAGGTCTACTATATCCTTGAATTTTTCACAATGTCAAATACATCATGTATCCACAAATACACTCCCAGTATTTGTTAAATGAATTAAAAATACAGAAAAATAAAAGAAGATACTACTTCATGATTAAAGGGAATAACAGCAACACATCTGAAAAAGTTTCCATTTCCTTAAACTAATGCAAAGTGAATATCACTAAGAACCAAAATGCCAACTTTTCATCAATGCCACATAGAAGTACATTCTTGTACTTTACATAAAGTATTTTAATATTAATTGCAATGTTTAAAAAAAAAGGCACCTGCCTAGAAAGTAGCCACCAACTGTGTAACACAAACAATCCTTCCTCTTCAACAGAATATGTTTTATTAGATATAGTGGTCCTAACTGGATAAAAAAAAAAAAAAAAAAAAAAAGGAGGGGGGAGTGGGGGGGAATAGGGAAGAGATAACAATTGCCTAGATGATTTCTGAGATTAATTTAAAATTCACTTAAATTTTCTGCAATATATATGATAAACTATAAGACTTTAATAAACACCCAAGTGAAAAACCAGAAAAAAACAGTATACAATTTGGTTTTTCCAAATCAGAACTACATATTCTTATTACATCATAACCTAAGATAATTTGGCACACATATTTTTTTTTGCTGGTATCAAAGAGTAGATGCTTAAAGCATTTAACCAAATGCTTTCCTTTTATTTTTTTATTTTTTTTTTGATTTTTTTTAATGTTTATTTTTGAGACAGAGCATGAATGGGGGAGGGGCAGAGAGAGAGGGAGACACAGAATCGGAAGCAGGCTCCAGGCTCTGAGCCATCAGCCCAGAGCCCGACGCGGGGCTCGAACTCACGGACCGTGAGATTGTGACCTGAGCTGAAGTCAGATGCTCAACCGACTGAGCCACCCAGGCGCCCCAATGCTTTCCTTTAAAAGAAGATGACTATCTAACTGCAGTAAGTACAGCAGGAGAACTGGACGGTGGTGGTGGTGATAACAACAGCAAGAACAGTCATCATTGCTTAAGGGCTTACTATATGCTCCGTATTGTACTAAGCCCCTTAACAGTCTTATCCCATTTGCTCCACACAACAGCCCTACAAAGAAGCTATTATATTCCTCATTATAGATTTGAGGAAACAGAGACTTAGAGAGGTCAAGCCACTTGTAAAATGTTCTATAACTAATACATGATACAGTAAGGTTTAGAACTTACTAACCATGGCAACTCCACTGCCTCCCCCAAACCTATGCCTTAATTTTCTTACCACCTAATGTACAAAAACAAAACAAAAAAAACTAATAAACACAAATAAAAATGTACTAAGGTACAGAAAATTCTACTCCACTAGGATTTTTTTCAGGCAAAGCATTACTCTATTTGTTTGTACTATTTGCTTCAACAGAAACCCTTGATACACTGGAGAAAAAAGGTAAAACACATGCCCTACCCAACAGCACTTAAATGTGGGAGTAAGGGCCTCCCACGAGGTAAGGGAAGGAACTTCTTTACGTAACAGAAAGAGAAAAAAGCAAAAGAGAGAGATGTAAATCCAACAGAGTGACACAAGACCATAGTTTCAAGTAGGTGATATGATCCTTCCTTTTTAACCCTTAAATCTTCAAGAACATGTGAGAAGACTTTTGGGGGAACGAACAAAAGTGACAAACTTCTACATCCAAGGTACCATCGGGCAGGACAGAGCTTCTTTAAGGACTATCTCAGCACAGCTCTAGAGCAGGGAAGTAAACAAGGGAACACAACAAATTTATGAGGAGGGTTGCAGACTGTCAAAAGCTACTGGATTGCTGAAATCCATGTTTTAGCTGTGATTCTGCTTTTTATTAAAATAACAAAGGAAGGAAGTATCATCTCCTCTTCCGACAACTAAAACTGTCATTAAACAAATAAGTGGGGAATTGTCAACCGTACACCCTCACCTTTTTTCTTCACACTGTTCCTTAAGTTATTGTTTCAGGGCTATCATAGTTATTTTTTCATTTTTCTTAACTGAGGAATTATTTTTTTAATGTTTATTTATTTTTGAGAGAGAGAGAGAGAGACACAGAGAGAGCGTGCGCGCAAGCAGAAGAGGGGCACAGACACAGGGAGACACAGGCTCCAGGCTCTGAGCTGTCAGCACAGAGCCAGACACAGGGCTCAAACCCATGAACCACGAGATCATGACCTGAGCCGAAGTCAGGCACTTAACTGACTGAGTCACCCAGGCACCCCTCTTAATTGAAGAATTATTAACATAACAGTGTTATATTAGTTTCAGGTATACAATATAATGATACAACAATTCTATACATTACTCAGTGTTATTCAAGTGTACTCATGATTCTCTATTACACCCCTCCCACCTACCCTTTGGCAACCACCAATTTATTCCCTGTATTTAAGAGTCAGATTTTTTGTTTATCTCTCTTTAAATTTGCTTGTTCATTTCTTTTGTTTCTTAAATTCCACATGAGTGAAATCATATGGTATTTGTCCTTCTCTGACTGACTTACTTCACTTAGCACTGTACTTTCTAGGTCCATTCATGTCGTTGCAGCAAATGGCAAGATTTCATTGTTTTTATGGCTGAGTAATATTCCACTGCACAAACACGCACACACGCACATGCATACACACACACACACACACACACACACATCTCTGTTCACTTATCTATGGATAGGCACATGGACTGCTTCCGTATCTTGGTTATTATAAGTGATGCTGAAATACACATAGGGGTGCATTTATCTTTCAAATTAGTGTTTTTGTTTTCTTTGGGTAAATACCCAGTAGTGGTATTTACTGATAATTCTACGTTCCTTAAATTCTTACCTATGATTTCCCCCAGGGTTTTGTTAACAGCACAAATGAAATCATTGGGACAAAACTTCTCACCTGCCACTTTATCTATTTCAAAACATTACAAAACCATAGCAGTTTTCCTCAAAGATAAACTATACATTTCAATAATTAGAAAGCAAATACTAACACTTAACTAACCCCAAAACTATAAGGAAGAATGGCCTTACAACCATTTATCATTGAATTGATACCCTTATTTGATCAAATTAGGAAGGGTGAGAAAGGAAAAGTAGGAAAACTCAATAGATCTAAAAACAGTATACCTAATACAAACAGATTCCAAACATAGACTTTCCATATTGTATTTTCATATTCTCCCAGTCAGTAATCTAGGGCCCTACATATATTATTTAATCAAAACAACCTCAAAACAACCCTTTAAGATAGGTGCTATGATTATATCTATTTTATAAAGGAGGAAAGAAAGACACTGAATACTGAATGATTAACTAACTTGACCAGGTTTATTGAAATCAAGCAAAAACACAACCAAGATTTTAAAACAGGCAATATAAGTCCAAAAACCCTCCTCACAACTACTATTCTACACTGTATCTTTTTACTATTTACAAAGTGATTTATGTATCTTCAAAGATTTATTTTTAAGATTACTATATTTATGACATCAAATTTTCAGAAAATAGACTACAACATACTGTTTGAAATTGTGATGCAAAATCACTAATATTTAGCTACTCAGAAACGAACACGACCTCTGAACATGGCTTTTAAAATGATAAATGATAGAGCACAGGATAAATGCCAGAGCACAGTTAAACAACTATACAATGTACTTAACTGTCTTAGGAATTAGTATCAATAGCGCAGACTAAGATTCCTAAATATGTGAGATTAAATATAGGGATCATATATACATATAATAGTTAACCCCTCTTTTCTAAAACAATTTTTTTAATGTTTATTTATTTTTGAGAGAGAGAGACAGAGTGTGAGTGGGGGAGGGGCAGAGAGAGAGGGAGACAAAGAATCCGAAGCAGGCGCCAGGCTCCGAGCTATCAGCACAGAGCCCACCACAGGGCTCAAACTCGCGGACCATAAGATCATGACTGTCGCTGAAGTCAGACACTTAACCAACTGAGCCACCCGGGCATCCCTAATAGTTAACTCCTTATAATTTATGTTCTAAAGGGATAGACTAAAATGTATCTAGCATTTAAAGACGAATGAAAAGGGGCACCTGGGTGGCTCAGTAGGTTAAATGTTCAACTTCGGCTTAGGTCATGATGTCACGGTCCATGGGTTTGAGCACTGCGTCGGGCTCTGTGCTGAGAGCTCAGAGCCTGGAGCCTGCTTCGGATTCTGTGTGTGTTTCTCTCTCTCTGCCCCTCTCTTGCTCTCTCTCTCAAAAATAAGTAAATATTAAAATTAAAAAAAATAAAGAAAGAAGAATGAAAAGCAAAAAACAAATAGCTGAAATAACTGCACACTCTACTGTGGCATCTCCTCGAAGCGTATTAATCATTATTCAACCATATCTCTATGGTGAAAAAAAAAAAACCTTCAAATTTTCTAAAAATGGTAACTTCTTCTTAAAAATGAAATGAAATGTTATGCTAAGTGGAATTACAATTCTGGGATGCAAGCCAGTTTATGATGAACCAACACTGAACACTATGGCATAATTTAAGGTTGTTGTAGCTTTGCAATGAAAAAGAGAAACTAAATATTATTCTCTTGAAAAGTACTTTTTTATGCAAAAAAAAAATGAAACACATTTTAAGAAACACGAATGAATACAAAACAAATTTGTCAGTCTAATTTCAGACTGCACTTAACATAAGAAAAAAAGTAATAGGACTTTAATAAAACTTGTTTGAGAGAAGTCATTTCCTGTTAAGTAATAATACATTCCTGATGTCACTGGGTGGCAAAGTATTAGTACTAAAAGAAAGTGTCTGCATGCTTTTGGTAAGAAAACTTCATTTTTCCCATGTGCAACTGGAACCAATATCATGCCAGTCTGAAAAGATCTGTCTTTCATAAGGCTACAAAGCAGGAAGCAAAATGAATAATGCAGTTGGGTCCATAAAATGAAAAGATTCTCTATCATTTTTTTTTCCTATTTGGTATCATCTATCAAATAAGTTATGGAAAATAAAACTACAATTAAAAATGAATGGCAATTCCATTTGAAACAACATGGATAGACCTAGAGGGTATTATGCTAAGTGAAATCAGAGGAGAAAGACAAATACTTGGGCTCTAAAAAAACAAAATAAACAATCAAAGGCAGTAACAGACCCATAAATACAGAGAACAAATTGATTTGCCAGAGAGGAAGTGGGGGATAGCCAACACGGATAAAGGGATTAGAGGTACAGGCTTCCCATTATGGAATGAATAAGTCACAGGGATGCAAGGCACAGCATACATAATACAGTCAATGATACTGTAATAGTGTTGTATAGTGACAGATGGGAGCTACGCTTGTGACGAGCATAACATAACCTATAGAATCATCAAATCACTGTTATACACCTAAAACTAATGTAACATTGCAAGTCAACTACAATGTAAAAAATGTTTAAAAAATGAATGGCAATTAATCAATCTACTGATCACCAGAACATTAACATTAACATGATGGTAACTAATACTGAGAGGTTCAACTTGTTTCAAACAAATGAAGCTGTGATTTTTTTTTAAACACTAACACAAACTTGTACATGTAGACATATATCAGATGATCCAAAGAGATCATTCAGCATATGAACATGATGGGGACTGGCTCTGGTCACCCAATGAAGATGGTATTGTTCTCCATATTAAGAAAACAGAAGAGTAAGGTAGAGGTCAAGTGAAGAACGTTAACCTGATACAATAAAATATTTTGTGCTACTGACAGTGAATTTTATAAAAATGACATAACTGTATCTTAGATTACAAACAAGCATAGCCAAATAGAATGATAAACCTAAAGATGGTCTTTGAGAGATCTTTCCTGAAACAGATTACCAACTGCAGAATAAAGATAAGATGAAGAGAAAAAGAAAAAAATAAAATTTAAAAAAGAGGTTTTACTTCTCTAGATAGGAAAGCCCAAGGGGCTTATACAAAGCAAAAGTAAAGATATATATTAAGGGGGGAAAAGTTGACAATTAAACATCAAGTGGTTTAAAACTAATATCCCCATTGTATGAAGTTTGGACTGGAGAAAAATTAGTAAGAAGTCTAAACATTCTATAAAAGGCAATATTTAAGTACAAGCTATCCTATGGAGAAATAGCATGCTTAATTCCCAAAATCACTGAACAAAAGATTTAAATGGCTATATAAATTTAAAGTTAGCTGTACACCTAAGAGAGTACATAATTAATTCACCACTGTTTTTCAAAACTGACTTTTAGAATGTTTAAAAAATCTTTTACCTTGACAACTAAGCAATTCTTCTCAGACTCTAACAGCAACTCCACAGCTGTAATATATGCTTTAAATTATATATATTCATAATAAATAAATATATATATGTATATATATATGTGTATATATATATATATATAGGCACATCTATATATGAGCTTTAATGTTAGTAGTAGTGTTCACCCACATTGATTAAATCACAGACATTAAGGTGTCAGCATTATTAAATAAAACATTTAGGCCTAAGATACACACAGATTGTTTTTAAAAAAAAAGGACACTAAGACAAAAATTGGAGAAGTACCATGAATATAAAATTTGAAATTACACCCAATGCTACAATGGGCTTTGTTTTCCCAGAAGTTCTTACAGTCTACCTACTTTTGTCCAGCCCAGCAGCTGTGGCAAGTGGCGGTGGTGAATCAGAAGGAAGTGGCAGCTGCACTTGACACAGCAGGGAACGAGAGCGAACAGAGAGAAATAAAGCCTGAAACAGCTGCCTGAACATTCTGATGCTTGTTGCAGCTCTCACACATAAAGACTTGTGTCCAAGTGTCATATTCTGTAGGCCATGCAAAGCACTGAAGGAGGCCTTCCCTCTACGAAAGTCTTCACAGGGTTGGGCAGGCACTCAAGCCAAAACCCTTGGTATTTTCCTAGCCTATTCCTTACTCTTCACATGAAGTCAGTTGCCAAATCCTATTAATTCTATCCCTAAATCTCTCTTGAATTCATTCTTTTAATTCCATCCTCCCTGTTTAGACCTGTTTTGGGCTCTTTTTTATTTCAGCCTACTCAAATACATCATTCACATTGCTGCCTTCAGAAGTATTTTTCTAAAATAGAAATCTGAATACGTCACCTATTAAAAGTTCTTCAACAACTCCCTATCACTAATAGTGTGTGGTCCAGAAGCACCTGGCTGGCTCAGTCAACAGAGCATGCAACTCTTGATCTCAGAGTTCTGAGTTCAAGTCCCATATTAGGTGTAGAGATTGCTTAAAAATATATTTAAAAAAAAAAAAAACCATATGGTCCAAAGCCCATATGGAGAGAACAGAAATAAACAGTGGTTTTTCAACACTGATTTAAGACACACAGAAGTAAAAAGGGGGAAATGTGTATCCTCCAAAATACTTAATATGGCAAGTAAGACTCTTCACGATCTGGAATCCCACTCAGTTTCTTGTCACTTTTGTTACAAACCCCATGCTCTAGTCAGACTGAACTACTTACATTTCTATCCAAGGCACTATACTCTTTCAAATTTCTCTCCTTCTCCAAATAGAATGGTATATGCGCACTACTGGCCGACTCAAATTTATCCTTTAAAATGGAGCTAAAATGCCACCATCTCTATGAAGCCTTCCTTGACCCTCTCCCATATAACGATACACTTGTTTACATGACAGTCTCCATCTGCAGATGTCAGCCCTTAAGGAAGGAACCATGGATGACTAGAATTCACAATTTAAGGACCCAGCACAATTATACTTAATACGCTTCCAAAAGAAGAATAATCTTGGCATTTGGCACGATCATGCCTCTCTCTGTTATAGCTCTCAAATCCTCTTCAGTCTAAAAAGTCATTTCAGGGAAAGATGATTCAGATGATTTTATAGGAAAGTTATGTCAAGATCATTCTTATGCTATTAGGACTATTTCAGAACATAGAAAATAGTTTATGAAGCAGACAAGATTGGCCTAAAAACCTTAAAGATAACATACTGCAAATGTGTTTAGGATTACAGATCTGAAGACCTTGAAGAGAACACTACCAATTTGCACCTCGTATGATATTAAAGCAATTAAATAAATAATTCTTTACAAAAGTCATTTCAGAAATGTGTGTGCCTTCAAGGCACCATGGGATGAGGTTAAGAAACAAAAATGAGAAGGAGATATTCCCAGACTTAGAAGAACTTACACTCTAGAGGGAAAAAATGAGAAAAAGATAAATAAGGAAGATGAATCTTTAATAAGGATTTTGAAGGAGGATGTCTTAAGCAAACTCTCTGGAATTAACTGATGAGAGAATTTGTAACAGCCAAAACTAAACACTGCCTCAATGACCTCTAATTTTTGATCTGGAAAAGCAATTAAGGGAGCCAGTTTTGCTTTACCAAGGCATAGTATATTTTTCTGACCTCTGAATGCAAACATTTTATTTTGAAGACTGAAACAAAATTCAAGCCTTTTGGCATCAGAAGGTCAGGTGTTTGAGGTTGAAAGAAGCTGGTTCCCGTTGAAATGTTTTCTGGCTTAGAAATCAGAGACCCTCTTGGATCCAGTACAGGAATAATAAATATTTACTTTAAGATTTGACTATAAACTGACAGCAAAGATGTGAAATGTTCCCTTACAGTTTTCACATTTAAAATTAAACATTCCTCAGGGCACCGGGGTGGCTCACTTGGTTAAGTGTCCGACTTTCAGCTCAGGTCACGATCTCATGGTTTGTGAGTTCGAGCTCTGAGTCTGGCTCTGTGCTGACAGCTCAGAGCCTGGAGCTTGCTTCAGATTCTGTGTCTCCCTCTCTCTCTGCCTCTCCCCCCACTCACATTCTGTCTCTCCTTTCCTCAAAAATAAATAAACATTAACAATTTTTTTTAAAAATTCAACATTCCTCAAACTTAATATACACCTCTAAGACTCACTACTACTACTCCAAATAAGTTCAAAGACAAAAATGGAATTCAAAGACAGGAAAAGACAATATCCCTTAGGTCAAGAAAAATTTCAGGACTCAACAATCATATATGTTTGCTTACAGTAAAAATTACTGAAGATGGTATGGAAAACACATGGCTTTAAAGGGAATCCAATAGGGAAAGGATAATTTTTTCAATAAATGGTATTGGGACAATTGGGTGTGTGTGCAAACAAATGGTCTTGGACCTATTTCTCACACCATTACAAAAACATTAATTTGACATAGATCAGAGACCTAAATGTAAAGACTAAAACTATAAAAGCTTTTAGAGGAAAACCTTGGAGGAAATCTTCATGGCTTTCAGGTGGGCAAAGTTGTCTTAGATATGACACCAAAAGCATGATCCATGAAATAAAAAAAAAACTGGTAAGCTGGACTTGATAAAAATTCAACTATATTTATATTCCTTTTTTTTTTTTAAGAGAGAACAAGTGAGCACATACAAGTAGGAGAAAGGTGCACAGAGAGAGAGAATCATAAGAAGACTCCAAGCTTAGCAGAGAGCCTGACGTGGGGCTCCATCCCACAACCTGGGATCATGATCTGAGCCAAAGGAGTCAGATGCTCAACCACCTGAGCTACCCAGGCACCCCTACTACATTTATGTTTCGAAAGACATCATTAACACATGAAAAAACAAACCATACTCTGGGAGAAAATAATTGACAAATTATGATTCTAACAAAGAACTGGTATCAGAATACATAAATAACTCTTATAACTTAGTAAGACAAACGGCCAAAGTTTATAATAGGGAAAAGATATGAATGGACATCTCAACAAAAAAGAATCTCTAAATTGTTATTAAGGATATAAAAAGATGTTCAGGGACACCTGGGTGGCTCAGTAGGTTAAGCATCTGACTCTCCATTTTGGCTCAGGTCAGGATCTCACGGTTCATGGGTTCAAGCCCCGCATCAGGCTCTGTATTGGCAGCATGGAGCCTGCTTGGGATTCTCTGTCTTCCTGTCTCTAACAGCCCCTTCCCTGCTTGTGCTCTCTCTCAAAATAAATAAATAAACAAACATTAAAAAATATTTTCAACATCATTAGTCAACAGGAAAATGCGGATTAAATATGCATTGGGATACTTGTTACCCACTAAAATGGTTACAATCAAAATGACAGGTAATACTATCTTTGGACCATGCACATACCAGAGAAAAAGAACAGTAGTTTCTCAAAAATTTATTCTATTTTGGGGATTGGAACATTTTGCATCTTTTTGAAATCTAAATAGAAGCCCGCCCACCTGTTCCTGACCCCTACCTTTACCCTACACACACACACACACACACACACACACACACACACACACACGTTGCTGAGGATTTGGAAAAAAGGAATACTCATGCTAGTGGAAATGTTAAATAGAATAGCCATTTTGGACAACAGTTCCTATACCTATTCCTAGGTACATAAACAAGGAAAATGAAAACATATGTCCATATAAGGACTTACATATGAATGTCTGTATCAGCATTATTCATAATGCCCAAAATGCAGAAACAACGAAAGTCCATCAACTGATGAATGGATAAGACACATAACAGTTAGATAACATATAGTATATCCATATAATGGAGTATCATTCAGCAACAAAGAGAAATGAAATACTGATATATGCTATAATATGGACTCAAAAACATGAAAGAAGTCGGACACAAAAGACCACATATTGTATGATTACATTTACATGAAATGTCTCACTCAATAGGCAAATCTATAGAGACAACAAGGGGAAAAAATGTCTGGGGATGGGAAATGGGGATTAACTGTAAGCTGGCATACTGAATCTTTTTGGGATGATAGCAAAGTTCTAACACAGGATTGTGGTCGGGCTCAGTAAAAAAAAAAAAAAAGCTCAAAAGAAAAAAATTTCCCCTTTCTTCTGTTATCTCTCTAGACCTGTCATAACACTTTTTATTTGCTATTTAACATCCTTCAGGCATGAGGATACTCACTGAATGAGTGCAGACCCTCCCAGGCATGCAGGGCACATCAAGTCCTGAACTTTCCTGTGTCCACAGCCCCGCTGGGGGTGGCAGTAGCAGCAGGAACTGAACAGGGGCAGGGAGTAAGTAGATGGCCAAGTACATGTTGCAGAGGCAAGTGCATGTGGCTCCAAGCCCACTAAGGTATGCTCTATTGTTCCATCAGACTTTACTTACAAAATACAAATTCAAAGATAAGATTATTAAGAATTTCATGATGATGACCACAAAGCATTACACTCCAAGTGCCCCTTTCTGAGTATGGGGCCCTATGAGACCACACTGGTCATACATACATGAATCAGGACTTGATTGTAGCAATGGCTGCATAACTTGGTAAACTTACCAAAATTCACTGAATCATACACTTAAAATGGGTGAATTCTACCAGTATGTAAATTATACCTCAACAAAGTGTTGTGGGTTTTCTTTAATGGCTTTAAGTCTTTAGTGGCAGTACACTAAAATTTACCAAATGAGTGAACATCATAGAGAGTACATGTCTAGGACTTTATGTCTAGGGCTTTATGTCTAGGCCTAAGTAAGTGCCTTTTCCAGAGACAAGCAAAGGACACCCTCTGATAAAGACAATGTATCTCAGAAAAGTCCCACATCAGGTCAGAAGGTAAGGTTCTGTTTTTGAATATGTAAATTGGCAACTCTCTGTAGACAGAACAGGGGTGATGAGTTTATCTCATAACTGGGGAAGACCTTTTAAATGCCAGGGGATTCTAAATGGAGAAGAGGGCCAAATCAACAGCACTGTGCTTCAAGTCCATAATTAAGACTGCATCCCCATCAAAAGATCTCCTCTTACACTGAGCACTTCCAAGTGCTGAATTACTTCTGACTAAGCCTACTCTGACTCAATGAACCAAACGCCTATATCTCTGTGCTGGAGTTTCTGTGATAAGTGCTCTCGAAAGACCTCACATTTCTACCAAAATGCATACCTAAAATTAGACGTAAAACAGGATTGAGGCAGTCCACACAAAACCTATGCAAAATTCATAATCAAAAGCACTAACAAAAACATTAGTAAGCCTCCCAAAAGTATTAGCATAGTTTATTTTAAAAGGCTGGTTAAGTTCCAAATAAATGGTTAATGCAGTATATATATGTTTTAGGAAAAAGGAAGAAATAAATGTAATTTGATGGGAAAGAGTTGTAAGAAAGCGGTAAGGTTGTCAAATCATAAAAACAAGGGCAAATGCACAAAAATTGTGGAGAACTCCAAAAATAGCACTTCCAAGAGAGAATGCATGACAAAATTAAGCCAAAAGGAAGAACATGGTGATAGTAGTACTTTATTCATTCTTCTGTGGCATTCTTCTGCATGCATTCATCTGTGGGAATGTATCTGTATATCTGAGTTCAGCTGCTACTACTAGGTAATATAACACATTTACCTACTGGGGAAAATCATGGGTGAACCAAAATGACTTTTACATTTTATAAATATAATTCCCCTATTTACCATTCACATATGATTAATTTGTGTTACAGACAGGTGTTCTAGAAACAAGTGATGTAACAGGACAGACTATTTGATCTATTGTCTGCTTCAACTTGTGTCCCCATTGTCAACTCTTTCCCTTCCCCATTCCCTGGCTTGCTTTATCCAAGATCCACAGTGTTAGACACCTTTCAGTAATCACATCCGTTGAACCTCTCGCAGATTATTTTTTTCTATATGCATTTAGTATTTTGTTTTGAAAGTCAGGGTTGGGGATGGTGTCTGTCAGGATGGCCTTACAATATAGCAGAGAGATTTAATATGCATTCTTATTTCCTCATTTTAAAAGCAGATGAATGAATACAGTAGTCCCCACCCCCTCCCCATCCCCCCTGCTTATCCACAGTGGGGGGGGATATAGTCAGCCAGCAGATGCCTGGAACCACAGATAATACCCAACCCTATATATACTATGTTTTTCCTACATATACACACACATATGATAAAGTTTAATTTATAAATTAGGCACATTAAGAGATAAACAACTAATAAAAGTTGTGTAGTAAAAGTTTTGTCACTGTGGGTCGCTTTCTCAAAGTATCTTATTGTACCATTCACCCTTCTTCTTGTGATTATGTGAGATAAAATGTCTACGTGGTAAGATGAAGTGAGGTAGTGACGGGCATTGTGCCACAGCGTTAGGCTACTTACTACTGACCCTCTGATGGTAAGTCAGAAGGAAGATCATCTGCATGCAGACTGTGGTTCACCTCGGGTAACTGAAATCATGGAAAGATGATGGACTGGGGGGAGGGAGATGTGTTGCTGCTGTACTTTGTTTTATTCGCACACTCAAAAACAATCTTAATTTAATTTTTCTTACTATAACACTAAATAGAAAAAAGTACTTTCGCACTATAATGTATACCACAGTTTTGCTGTTTTCAAGGCATGGAATATAATTAAAAAAAAAAAAGAACAGGCACTGAATTTGAGCAGCTCTTTAATACTGGCAGAAGCTTAGTAATATAATTTTTTGTGCAAATTGTTATACAATATAAATTGTGTATATATGTAATATACCAATAAAGTAAAATGGTATTATCTTCTCAAATTAAAAAAAAAACCAACTATTACTCTTGGAAATTTCATTATGGTTACAAATACTGACATAAATGATTTTAACTTAGAAAAATCTACTGGTCAAACTAGTTTTCATCGTTAAAAAGATGAGCCAATGAAAGGTAAAATACTTGTTTTCTGAAACAAACTTTTTTGTTTTAATATTTCTTCTGTCTCTTTTAAAGTGGTGGTCATTTTATTTATTAAATGTTCACATGCCAGATGTGAAAAATCATTAAGCCTCAAATGGACCTTAGGAACACGTCTATCCTTCAATCTAAAGATTTTACTAATGAAATAATAGGAAAGTTAACACAAAAATTTAGCAAAGATCTATTCATTATGAAAGCAATCAAAAATGATATAAATAATATAGAATTGCTAAATAAATTATAATATGGAATAATTTTATTTTTTTAATCTTATTTTTGAGAGAGAGAGAGAGAGAGAGAGAGAGAGAGAGAGAGAATGAGAGGCAGAGTGCAAGCAAGGGAAGAACAGAGAAAGAGGGAAACACAGAATCCAAAGCAGGCTCCAGGCTCTGAGCTGCCAGCACAGAGCCCAACACGGGGCTCAAACTCATGAACCACGAGTTCATGACCTGAGCTGAAGTCAGACACTTAACTGGCCACCCAGTTGCCCCAAGATATGGAATACTTTAAATGATGCTATGGATAACTATGGAAAGATAGTAAAAAACATAGTAAGTTAAAAGAGGTAACAAAATAATATAGCATATGTGTGGGGGAGTGTTGTTTTTATTTTTTAAATATTTTTTTATTTAAATAAATTTTTTTAAGTTTATTTATTTTGAGAGAGAGCACGAATGGGGTAGGGGCAAAGAGAGAAGGGAGAGAAAGAATCTCAAGCAGGCTCTGTACTGTCAGCACAGAGCTCAATGTGGGGCCCGAACTCATGACCCATGAGATCATGACCTGAGCTGAAACCGAGTGGAATGCTTAATCGACTGAGTCACCCTGGTGCCCTAGCACATGTGTTTTTGTAAAATATACACTATACATGAATATAGGAAAGGGCCTAGAAAGCTATTTACCAAAGTTAAACCAGTGGTTCTCCAATCAACAGCATCAGGATCAGTTGGAAACTTGTTAGATATGAAAATTCTGGGCCCCACTCCAGTCCTACTGAATCAGAAACCCTGGAGGTAGAACCCAGCAATCTGTGTTTCAGTAAACCCTTCAAGTGATTCTGATGTATGCCAAAGTTTGAGAACCACCCACCACTCAAGATCCCTTACTGGGATCAGGATCCCTTTGAGACTATGATGACAATTAGGAACTTTCTCTCAGAAAAGTACACATTTGGAATATGCAATTTTACATGTATTTCAAAGACAAACATAGGGCAGAGGGTATCTGCAGTGGTACAATACTATTCCCAATGGAACATATCTTTTGAGCCTGAGGACTCTACCTATAACAAAACACATACTTAACTGCATATAAGTTGCCAAAATTAAACTGAGAAAAATGAAAGAACCAAAAAACTGTAAGCCAACCCCTCAAGTCTGGCACACCAGTATTTCTTCTGGTTTGTCTTCACTTACTCAGATTCCAAGTCTGACATAAAATCTCCTGGGTTTAACTTCCCAAACTTCTGAACTTCATTGAGTTTATAGGCTGAACTTATGCCCTTTGCAATGGAGAATTCTCACATGATCACTATTCCATTTGACTATCAATCTGTACTTCCTGGCCTTAAGAGAAAAACTTTCAAACTTAAAAAAAAAAAAAAAAAAAAAAACTTTTCTCATTTCTGAACAATCTGAATGTTTTAGAAACAAAGAGGCATAGAACTCACATGTCCTATGATTTAAGCAAATCCCTGATTTCCTTTAACTTATAATAAGAAATAGTATCAAACTACATAGACTTGAAGTTATAGCTACATAAGAAAACAAAGGCTACAAATTAAAAGATTTAATTTAGGCAATCGGTAATCATCTCCTAATTGTATTTTTCTAAATCAATTGCAGGTTTCTGTGGTAACATATGCATCTCCTATGATAATGAAGTTTAACCATAAAAAAAACACTAATGCTATTCTAAGAAAAATATTCTCTTTTTTTAAAAACACTATATGCACACCTGCTATTCTCCTATCAATCCAAGCAGGAAACTATTTCTCCTTTACATCATGAGCAATAGAAAAGTACTTATTAAAACATTAATCACAGTCCATTATATTCTGACTTACTGCCAAAAGTTCCCATTACATCATTGAAAATATCTATTAACCCAAACCTGCTTCTGACAAGTTACAGGAGTGTAGTGTTTAGAACTTAGTAATGTAAAAGTCAGTTTAAAAAGAACAGTTACACAATTGATTTTGCAGTGGCAGCAAAAATAATTAATTTTTTTCCGACATTTACTACCAAAAGGTTGATTTAACTGGTGTTTCTACTGTAAATTTATTTAAAAATTATTTCAAATTTCACCTAGCATTATTAAACACATTTACCAAGAAAGTATTAAATACAGGTGACTGGTTAAGGAATTTCAAAATGTGCTGAATACACCACTGTATGTAAAACTATATTGTCTTGTGTAAATATGGGCCTTGTTTAGAGCCATGTCTCACAGGAAATTGTAGCAAATGAAAACCATCCCTGTTTTTCCACTCCCACTCTTTAGGATTTATGCTTTTAGATTTAAAACCAGTTATACAGAGAAACAAAAAGAACATGGCAACATTACCTTCAAATCAGAATAATGGTCATTCTTATTGTGGTCATTCTTATTGTGTTAGAACAATTGAATATTAATAGAAGCAAAGCTTAAATATATTGAGTCTACACCAGCAGACCCAACTCTCTGGTTTTCACTTGTTGGATATTTGTTTGAGGAGTGGTAACATGGGCTTCTTCCAAATCAGGATGAAAAGAATCAACATTTAGGTGATAAAATGCTAAGAAAAAAGCACAAAAGGTTTGAGTAATTATTTCCCAAAAATAGAGACCTCTTATGACCTATTATTATTTGCATAATGAAAAAAACAGTAACTCAATAATAGAAAATTGGTAAACAGTGGTAAAAAAAAAAACATTCTGTTTACTTTTGTTAGTTTTTTTCTATAAAGAACATACATTACCTTTATATTGGGGATAACTTCATGAACTTCAATTTATTTTAACAGAAGCTCTTAAGAAAGTTACATGTGACTCCAAGATGATAGGAGGAGATTCTTAGAAAACAAAAAGCTTATTTGTTTTCACATATTATATGTATTTTCTTTCAAATTTAAATTTTATAATTTCTATTCTTTCTGAAAATAGGAGTGAATGACAATTTTTAAAGCTTACATAAAATCTAATGTTTTTTACGCTTGATGACTAATTTAGTTAGAAAATTCATAGCAGAAGGATTTAGGGAAATTAAAAGCATGAATTATATCTTAGTTAATAAAAAGACAGAAAAAGAAAACAGACCTAGGTTACAATCATAGAATATGTTAACTATAAATTAGAAGGTTCTTTAGCACAAGAACCAACATGTTTTACATTTGAAAGGTTAAAAGAGTCACCAAGCTACACATGTCTAATAATTTCCTAACAACTCAATCTCCAGATTATTTCTCCTTTTATTTTACAGAAACACAATTCTACACATCTAAAGAAAATTAAGTTATCTATACTTGAAAGTGGTTTTTAAGAGAATATGAATCTTCCAAGGTACAGCTCTCAAAATAATTACCTGAATCCTAACCTGTTATCCTGAGTCCCCACCAAAAAAATGAAGAATTAGTAAGTGATTGCACATTTCACAATACCTTCAATTAACAGGCTAGCCAACATATAATTAAAAGAGAGACTCTTCTTGCTGATGATTTCAAAGAACCTCATTTCATATAAGCACAGACATATTATCCCCAACGTGAATATAAATAATTAATTTTGCTCTACATTTTATTACTAAAATCACTATTTACAAAACTCAAAGCTGCCTCTAAAAACACTTAACATTTTTCATTAAGTTTTTTTTAGAACTACAAGCAAAAAATAAATGACAAATATCTACTAGCATAGTCATCTCACTTCTTCCTTATCTGCTTAAGTCTTGAACAAGCATTCGTTGATGACTACTTCTGTTATACAACACTGACTAGAAAATAATTCTCATTGATATGGTATGTGTAAATTATAAATATTAATATTTGTCTACAAACTTGGATTAAAAAAGGGTATGATTATCTTTAATAGGTCTTTGAAAATCATTACACTTAATAAACAATAGAGACTGTAGAAATGAAACAGTATTTAGATTAAAAATAAAACTTAATTTTAAAAAAGAATTAAATTGATACAGATCATGCAGAACAAGTAAATGACCCAGGCTACATAATTTGACATTGTTTTGGGGTTTTTTTTTTTTTTTTTTTTTTTTTTTATCGAAGTATCTTTGGCCTGAAAATGCAACTTGACAATCATAATGGGAAAGAAAAACCAAATCCATCAACAAATTAAACTGAACTTAAACTTTAAAAATGAGTTTAGGGGCGCCTGGGTGGCGCAGTCGGTTAAGCGTCCGACTTCAGCCAGGTCACGATCTCGCGGTCCGGGAGTTCGAGCCCCGCGTCAGGCTCTGGGCTGACGGCTCAGAGCCTGGAGCCTGTTTCCGATTCTGTGTCTCCCTCTCTCTCTGCCCCTCCCCCGTTCATGCTCTGTCTCTCTCTGTCCCCAAAATAAATAAACGTTGAAAAAAAATTTTTTTTAAAAATGAGTTTAAGGAAGTGCCTGGGTGGCTCCCTCAGTTGAATGTCCGATTTCAGCTCAGGTGAGGATCTCATGGTTTGTAAGTCAGAGCCCCACAATGGACTCACGGCTGTCAGCACAGAGCCCACTTTGAGTCGTCTGTCCCACCCTCTCTCTGCTCCTTCCCCGTTCATACTTGCGCACTCTCTCTCTCTCAAAAACCCATTTTTTTAAAAATGAGTTTAAGTTCAGTATTTATAGAGCTCACTACATATTAGCAATATTCCCAGTAATGAATGTTAACTCCAATGGTAGCATTTATCACTCAAATAGCTAACATTTATATAGTACCTACATGTGTCAAATATTATTCTAAGAATTTATCATTTATTAACTCATTTAATCTTCCCAATTCCATGACATAAGCACTAATATTATCCTCATTTTGAAAATGAAGAGATAAAGCACAGAGAGACTGGTAAACTGCCCAGGGAACTAATTAATGAAAAACCCAGTATTTAATAAACCCAGGCAGTGTATCTCCAGAGTATGTTCTCTTAATCTCTACACTAAAAAATTTATGTGACAATAAACCTTAAATAGTGTGGTATTGGGGCACCTGGGTGGCTCAGTCAGTTGAGCATCCAACTCTTACTTCAGCTCAGGTCATAATCCTAGGGTTGTGGAATCAAGCCGGATGTCAGCCTCCACACTGAGCATGGAGCCTGCTTCAGCTTCTCTCCCACCACCCTCTCTGCCCCTCTCCCTCCCTCCCTCCCAACTCCCCCCCCCCCCCACACACACACATACTCTGCCCCTCTCCCTCACTTGCACTTTCTCTAAAATTAAAAAAATAATAATAAAAATTAGGGGCACCTGGTGGCTCAGGCGGTTGGGCCTCTGACTTCAGCTCAGCTCGTGATCTCACCGTCCGTGAGTTTGAGCCCTGCGTTGGGCTCTGTTCTGACAGCTTGGAGCCTGGAACCTGCTTGGGATTCTGTGTCTTCCTCTCTCTGCCCCTCCCCTGCTCACACATGCTTTCTCTTTCTCTCTCTCTCTCTCTCTCTCTCTCTCTCTCTCTCTCTCTCTCTCAAAAATAAACATTTAAAATAATAATACTAATAATAATAAAAAAATAAAAATAGTTTGGTATTACTACATCTATGTTTAATAAATTAGCAGAGGAACAGATGACATTATTCCTGTGAACAGTAATTCATCATCCTGGTGATATTCATTAATCACAATGATTTTCATCAAATGGAGACAGTATGTAATCCCAGCTAGTGCAGGGCATTCCTTTTGTTTATGTTAACTAGCCCACAATCTTGGCCAATCAAAATTAGACTCAGTTCAACAAGAGTCCACCTCCATGAACCTTCCCTTCTCTCTAAAGCCAGATGAAACCTCTACCTCTCCCTTGCTCCATAAAACCATTCCTATTAAAAAATAACAGTTAACATTTATTGAATGTTTTCTAAGTACTAAAAGTACTATGTCTTAAGTACTATAAATTAAGCTACATAATCAATCCTGAGAGATAGCTTCTATTATCAACTCCATTTTACAATTAAGAAAAGTAAGGTTCAGTGAGGTTAAGTTCTCATGACTAAGGTACAAAGCTTGGATTTGAAGCCAGGTATATTTCACACTAAATCTATGCTACTTAACCTTGTGCCAGCCACTGTGACACTATGGGAGCATATATCTCATATAATATATTGTGTCCTACTTATTTATATACCATTATATCCCTCAATTCTATATCGAGTTCTTTGCTGACCAAAACCGGTCTTATATACTTTTATTTCCTAAAAATAAATTGGGCTTAATGAACATCTGATGAATAAATGAATGAGTAAATAAAAGATTACTATAAAAGCTACATATCTAATGAAAAATATATGTAGCAAACAGATCAGCAATTCTCAAACTTTTTCATCTTAGGACCTCCTTACACTCTTAAAAATTACTGAGGACTCCTAAAGAGCTTTTGTTTAGCTTATATGTATCTATATTTTCTACATTAAAAATTAAAACTAAAAAATTAGAAAATATTTATTGATTCATTTTAAATAACAATTAAAACCCATTACATGTTAATATAAATAACATACCATGTTAACACTAGTCAAAAGGAAGCTGGAATGGCTATTTTAATATCAAACTAGATTTCATAGCAAAGAATATACCAGAAATAAAGAGAATCATTTCATAATGAAAAAGAGGCCAATAAATCCTAAATTTTTATGTTCCTAATACGAGAATTTGAAGATGACATGATTGTTTACACACAAAAAAATCCAATGGACTCCATAAAAAACTATTATCACTAAATGTAAGGTTGCAAGCTATTAGATCAACATATAAAATTTAATTATATCTCTTCATTCCAGAAGAAAGCAATTTTAAATTGAAAAAAAAACTTTTAAATACCATTTATAACAACATTAAAATATATATACCACACCTTTTTTATCCATTCATCAGTTGATGGATGGGTTAAATAGGTGATGGGGATTAAGGACTACACTTGTAAGGAGCACCAGGTACTATAGGGAAGTGTTGAATCACTACATCGTGCACGTGAAACTAGTCTTACACTGTATGCTAACTAACTGGAATTTACACAAAAACTTTTAAAATATATATAAAATAGATACAAATCTATAAAATAGATACAATCTGATACAAGCAAGGCATATACACTGAAACTGGTGAGAGAAAATTAAAGACGACCTAAATAAATGGGAAAATATGCCTTGTGCCTGAATCAGAAGATTCTATTATTAAAATAGACCCAATTCACTCCAAATTGGTCTACTGATTTAAAACAATCGTGACCAAACTTCTGGTAGAACTTAGAAGCAATTATACCCCAGTAGTACAAGCATACTTACAGCACAAATATTAGTTTCTAATACATCTCTCTAATAAAAGAAACCGGGGCTTCTTAAAGAAAGGTTTGATTCTAGAACTGGATCAGAAAATATACATGATGAGCCTGAGGCATCTTGTAGTGCCAGAAAGCAAGTAAATACTTAAAAAAAAAAAAAAAAAAAGCACAATGATGTGGGAATGGCTAATGGACACCAAAGCCAACTAAGACACGTCAAGTGGCCAACACTGGCTTATAATCCAAAGTGTAAACAAACATTCATGAGTCCTTAGTGATAGAAAAAACAAAAGATTGAATAAATAGATGGGGAAGAAGAGTTAAATCTCCCATGCAGAAGAATTCCAAATAACTTATGTAGATACAATACTCTCCAGAAAGTTAAGCACAAGTCCCCACTCTTTAGGTATGGTCTGTGCATAGTGACTTTCTTCCAAATAGAGAAATGGAGAAAGAGGGAATAAGAGTAATTTTACAGAGAAACCTGAAAACACTACCTCAGCCTTATGATCATGGTTAACTCCAACAGTATTAAGACATATTGATAGCATGTACCCTTGATATGAAGTAATGAAAATGGTATTTTATCTCTGCCTTAAAAAACATATAACCCTAGTCTAATCATGTGAAAAACATTAAACATATTACAATAGAAGGACATGCGACAAAATACCTGACCACTACTCAAAACTATCAAGGTCATCAGAAACATGGAAAGTCCGAGAAAACTGTCACAGCTAACAGGACCCTAAGGAGACATGACTACTAAATGTAATGTCGTACCCTAGATGAGATTCTGGAACATAGAAACACAGTAGATAAAAACTAATGAAGAATAATTAAGAATGAAGTATAGACATTAATAAAAATGCATCAATATTATTTCACTATTTACAGCAATTATATCATACTAATGTTAGGTGTTATTAGGAGAAATCATGTGAGGTATATACAAATTGTCTATATGACCTTTGAAGTTTTCCTGTAAATCCAAAGCTGTTCTAATATAAAAGTTTATTTTTTTAAGTTTATTTATTTATTTGGAGAGAGAGAGGGATCCCAGAACGGGCAGAGAGGGAGGGAATGGGAAAATCCCAAGCAGGCTCCATATTGTCAGCAGAGGGGCTCAAACTCACAAACCAGGAGATGAACTGAACCTGAGCTGAAACCAAGAGTTGGACACTTAACCGAATGAGCCACCCAGGCAACCCTAAAATAACAGTTTATTTTTAAAAAATATCCCAACAGTCTCTGTTATAGAAATGGACAAACTGACCCTAAAATTTACATAGAAATGCAAAGAACCTAACAATCAAAACAACTTTGTAAAAACAATAATAAACTGAAGTCCTGATGTGCAGATTTCTCAGAAAGCAATCAAGGCAATATAGTTTTGGTATCAGGATCAACAAACCACTGGAAGAGAATGGAGCTGAGAAATAGATCTACACAGATACGGGCAAATGATTTTTGACAAAGGTAAAAAGGAAACTCAGTGGAGAAAATAATAGTCTATTCAACAAACAGTGTGGAAATAATTCAATATTCAAATGCAAAAAAAACCCACTTCAAATCATACTTACCATATATAAAAATTAATGATAATTTTTATAGCTAAACTTTTATAGCTACATCATAGCTAAATGATGTTAACTACAGAAATATAAAACTTATAGAAGAAAAGGCAGGAAAATTATTTTGACTTTGGATTAGGCAAACATTTCTTAGATATAACACCAAAAGCATGATCCATAAAAGAAAAAAAATTAATGAACTAGACTTCATCAAAACTAAAATTTTTGTTTTAAAAACACTTAAGAGATTAAAAAGAATAAGCTACAGACTAGGAGAATAAATTTGCAAACTATACATCTGATAAACAGAATATAGAAACATTTGAATACAGCATATATACAAAGCTCTCAAAACTCAGTAAGAAAACAAATCCAGGGGCACGTGGGTGGCTCAGCTGGTTGAGTGTCTGACTTCGGCTCAGGTCATGATCTCACAATTTGTGGGTTCGAGCCCCACATTGGGCTCTGTGCTGACAGCCTGGAGCCTGAAGCATTCTTCGGATTCTGTGTCTCCCTCTCTCTCTGCCCCTCCCCCACTCATGTTTTCTCTCTCTCTCTCTCTCTCTCTCTCTCTCTCAATAATAAATAAAAATTTTTAAAAAATTTTTTAAAGAAGGAAAAAAAAATCCAATAAAGAAATGGGCAAAATTGACAGCCAAATTCAAAAGAATGAAACTGAACCACTAATTTATAACTAAAATTAACTCAAAATGAATTAAAGACTTGAATGTAAGACCAGAAACCATAAAACTCCTAGAAGAAAACATAGGTGGTAAGCTCCCTGACACTAGTCTTAGCAGTATCTTTGTGGATCTGACTCCTGAAGTAACAGCAACAAAAGCAATAATAACAAATGGGACTATGTCAAACTAAAAAGCTTCTCCAAGGGTGCCTGGTGCCTCAGTCAGTTAAGTGTCTGACTCTTGATTTTGGCTTAGGTCATGATCTCACCGTTGTGAGATGGAGCCCCACAATGGGATTTGGACTGGGCCTGGAACCTGCTTAAGATTCTTTCTCCCTCTGCTCCTCCCACCCCACCCCAGCACATGCACATGCCCAATCAATCAGTCAATAGCATCTCCATGGCAAAGGAAATCATCAACAAAATGAAAAGGCCACCTACTGAATACAAGAAGATATTTGTAAATCACATATCTAATAAGGGGTAAACATCCAAAATATATAAAGAACTCATATGGCTCAATAAAGTATATGACTACTTTCTTGGTGGTTGGCTAAGAGGTATGAAGGAGAAATTACAAAGTGACAACTGCAATCTTCTGAGGATGACACATTGATTTTACACAGATGTTGAAGTTTGCAAACTGTGTATTTTAAATATATGCTGTTTACTGTATGTCAACTATACCTCAGTAAAACTGCTTAAAATAGAATAAAATTAAATCTAAATCGCCATAATGATATTACCATGTATGTTCACTATTAATATTATGGAATCTTACTGACTTTATTTTTACTATAGATAGAAACATGTAAAAAAAGAAAAGAAACATGTTATTGTTTTATCATTCTAGGAATTATCTCAATTTTTCCCTACAATGCTAAAAAAACAAAAAAACTAAAATAATGAATGAAAGAATGATGGTATCAACTGAAGAATAATAAATAAATCACAACTATCATATCAATCTTCAGTTTTCATTAAACATTTTCCAAATGATTCCATCTTTTTTTTAAATGTTTTTATTTATTTTTGAGACAGAGAGAGAGAGCATGAGTAGGCGAGGGGTAGAGAGAAAGGGAGACACAGAATCCGAAGCAGGCTCCAGGCTCTGAGCTGTCAGCCCAGAGCTTGACGTGGGGCTCGAACTCATGGACTGTGAGATCATGACCTGAGCCGAAGTCAGATGCCCAACCGACTGAGCCACCCAGGCGCCCCTCCATCTTTTTTTACATCACTTTTTAAGAGGATTTTGAAAATATCCGAGATGAAGGGCACCTGGGTGGTCAGTCAGTTAAGTGTCTGACTTAGCTCAGATCATGATCTCACGGTTCGTGGGTTTGAGCCCCGTGTTGGGCACTATACTGACAGCTCAGAGCCTGGAGCCTGCTTGGGATTCTGTGTCTCCCTCTCTCTCTGCCCCTCCTCTGCTCATGCTCTGTCTCTCTCTCTCTCTCACTCAAAAATAAACTTAAAAATCTTTTTAATAAAAGAATCCAAGAATTTTCTCAAATTCAAAAATCAGTGAATTACCAGTATGTTCTTAACTGTAACAATTCAATCATTTTTAGTAAATTGATTTGTAAAACAACACCACAATCCAATTTTTGAACGTTTTCATCAACCCAAAAGGGATTCCTGATGCTCATCTGCAGTCACCCAAGGGTATATTTTTAAGGACAAAAAGGAAATACTATATTCTCATTCATTCAGTCATTAAACAGGATGGATTTCTTTCCACAATAAAAAACATGAGAGAAAAACTTTGACTATCTGTCATTTTCTGAAAGAATGTGTGTCAACATTTATTTTTGATGTTCATGTACAATAATTTACTTGCTACAGTTTTTAAGTGTATAAATGTAATAGGCTGGTGCATATACAAATATATAGAAGGAAGGAGAATTATGATGTAGAAATGAACAATTGGTCATTCTAGCTGCCATTTATAAATCTAAAAAAGAAACAAAGAGAAAGAAAGAATAATAGGCTTGAACTTATTATTGACGTATTTGCATTCTGACAATATAAATGCAAGCAGAACCAGCAGTGATAAGCTGGATTCAATATTTACAAGATGGATATGTTCCATTTTCATACATGATCACTGATCAGTGGTTAGTTGCTCTCAAAGAATGATGTCAATTTGGGGTGTATATACCTTCTAAACCAAGAATATATGAAATTAAAATCTGTGCTATGCTTTAATCTCTTTAAATTTTCTAATAAAGCTGTTTTCCACTATTCGTTTATTCTTATATCTGCAAATTATTCACAAAATAACTTAAAATTATTTAATAAAAAGGGTCCATTGTACCTAGATGATAACTGGGGATGACTATTTTTCCTGATAAAAAGAGAGCTAAAAAAAAAAAAAGAAGAGGGCTGGAAACTGATGAAACCCCATAAAGCATTATGATAGAAGAAATCAGAGGCTATACTCATGTATGCCCATAGATAGTTTCCCTTAGATCTTAAAAATATGTTTATTAGACTTCATAAATATTTTAGTAGTCACTTCTATTACTGTGTGCTCTGAGCTTAAAACAGCATTTCTCAAACTTTTCTTACCATAATTAGTAAATATACTTTACATGAAAACCCACTACAAATGTACCTACACACGCACATACAACTGAAACAAGAGTATCACAAAACAATACTCACATTTACTAAGTACAATGTCCTTGGCTAGTTTATTTTCTATTTTCTTCCATTTTTTTAAAATGCTGGACATAATTGACAATCTGAAAACACTAGTAATATAGCTCTTCAATATATCATTCTTAAACATTAAGTATAAGCTGAGAGTTAAGGTGGTACTGGTAAAATTATTCTGCAACAAATAAATAAAATTCACCAAGACCAGTTAGCAAACTCCAGAAACAGATGGAAATGGTAGGGCCACCATCAGATTATATGTGTTAATTTCAACCAAATGAGAGGATAAAGATAACAACTAAGCCTTCCTAAAAATGGTAGCTTCATAGAAAAGTTACCATAGATGTGCAAGAAATACCCTTCTGTTAACTGACTCATTTGCTGGGAGACCAGAGCTGTCCAAAAATATATCTTACAACTGGGAAGACTCCCGTCTCTCACTAGCAAGTCCTGGCCACTGAATCTTTCTTCATCCTCTTCTTTTAGAAGGAGGGGTGGAAATAGGAGAATGAAGTAAATATTACTGCTTCTGGCTCCCTAACTTTCAATTCTTTCTAAATTCAGTTTGAGGTAAAACTCAAAGCTTTTGCCTTAAAGGTTGACCAAATTTTCTCTAAGTCTAAAAACAGCTCATCACTCCTTGGCAGAGTATTTTTTTAAAGATTTAGGAAGCAGCAATCCCACAAGCCCAGATGTTACTCATCATAAACCAGCAAAGCAGATAGGCTGCATGCCTGTAACACAGGCAAGCACAAGGGCAGGGAAGACTAAGGTATTAACAAAAACAGCACTGAAGTGCCATTGACACTGGGTAAGGAGGTTAAAAGAAAGTGAAGAGTGATTATTCTATTTTACTTCCATATTTATTGGCCCCAGACTGGTTAAGTTGGTTTTAGGACTTGCTGAGGCAGGCAAGAGGCTGACAAATGGTGATATTCTATTTTGTTTTCATGCCCATTAGCCCCAGAAAAGTTAACATGATTTTAGGGTTTGATGAGGTAAGCAAGATGCTGATTAAGTCCAAAGAAAAAATTGAAGATTAAAAAAAAAAAAAAAAAGGGCAAGACAATCATTATGAGAAATCTAAAGAAACAAAATCACTGTATTATAGGTGGCTCAGCTGAAAATAATATTTACATATTCACCATGGAAATAGTGGATATTGATTCAATATAAAAATGGTGATATAACTGTTTTGAGACACAACAGGAGAACTGAAATTTGGATAGGGAAGGAAGGAGTTGTAGACAGCTAAATCTTTATTTCTCACGTTAGGATGTTAAGAGACAAGTATAGGGGCGCCTGGGTGGCTCAGTCAGTTAACTATTGCCTCTTGATTCTGGCTCAGGTCATGATCTCACAATTTGTGATATCCAGCCCAAAGTCAGGCTTTGCAATGACAATGCAGACAGAGCCTGCTTGGGATTTTCTCTCTCTCCCCCCTCCCCCTGACTTGTGCTCGCTCGCTCACTCTCTCTCAAAATAAATAAATAAATAAATAAACTTAAAAAATACACAAATAGGACAACAATAAGCTAAGATTTAGAAGCTGGGCAGAGTCAAAAAAGTTATGTTGAGGTATATAGAATTCAAGAACGACAATTCACTTGGCTTTGAAAAATTACCTGAAATAGCATCTTGTTCTCAGTAAATAAATATCAAAGCTACACAGAACCAATCAGCATCTTTTCCTACAAAGAAATATTTCAGCATGAGGAGCCCAATCCTGCCTGGTCACCTGATCCACATTTTACCATCCCATTGGCAATTTTCTTTTCAAAAGAGTATTCCCTTAAAAAATCTTTCATAAACTAAAAAATGATTCATCAGCCATAGTCATTCTGCTCCCTCAAAGCACAGCCATTTGTTTTCCAGATTCAACAACCACAGTTTTTTAATCTAAGTAGGATCTAATTCCTGACCATTACTTTTTTTCCAAATCTGTTGTGTATTGGTTTGTTATGATTTCAAATTCAATTGTTTATGACTTAAGTAAAGTGGTTTTGATCTAAGGGTGAATTTGTTTGCACTGAGGAAGCTGTGTCAGGATGTTGTCATAGACACCTGTTGTGGTTGGTTAAGTGTTCAGTAGTTCAACTGCTGACAGGCACTGCTGGAGACTTACTGACAGTAACATACTGAAGAGCAGCTAAGATGTAATGAACATTTAAACTTTAAATACCAAGAGTCTGCGAGGCCGTACTGAGGGTGTTCAGTCTGGTCAAGCTTGCTCTGTTCCAAAAACTCTCCAGAGATCTTGAGACACTTGTCTCTGCCATAACCAGGCTTCTCTTGGTTGGCAATGGTATTAAACCATGCAGCACTCCCAGGAAGGGAAGAGACATCTGTTCCTGCTCTGGCAAAGCTACTCCTCATAGACAGTGGTGCAAACAGTGTACAGGTCCCTAGAGTGATAACCTTCAGAGCAGCCCGCCATGCTTGCCAACACCAGAGCCATTGCCCACTAGCTACATGCTCCAACAGCAAGGGACCTACGCCAGCAGCTGATACCCCAGCTTTTAGCTGGAAAGACTGACTCTACTGAGAACCAATGCATAGAAAGGTACACCTCAACTAAATTTGGGCTTCATTTCTTTCACCTCTCCTTTGCCTGAAACAATAGTGTAATTAATATATCATTGACTTAGAGTATTTCTTTACTGGCTTACCAAGAGACATTATCCTATATGCGATTGGCTTGTGAAACATTATAAATTATAATTTCCACAATAAACCTGTTTTAAATAAATTATTGGCAAATACAATCTGTCTCTGGATAATAATGTTGCCTCAAATAAAACAAAATCTAAGTCTCCACATTCTTCTGAAAACAATAAGACCAAATATGGGAAATTCATTTTTATAACTAAATTGACAATGCTTTGGTGTGACAGAAACCTACAACACAGGATCCCATCCTCAGGGCCAACTCTTATCAGTCAGTTGCACACCTAGCATATTGGATAAGCAGAGCAGATCATTTTTTACCACATCTACTCTCCTATACAACATAATTATTTTCTGTAATGATCACGAAATGGGAATAACAATGCAGAAAGTGAACATAGATAGTGAGATTTTTCTTTTATTGGACTTTGTGCACATAATTATGTCAGTAGAAAATTTCTAATGTAAAACAAAAATAAAATTCACATCACAAAAGAGGCCAAAAAGTTACAGATTAAAATACCTATTAATTATATCAATTTTTGAAAACGTAATGAACTCAAAATACTTTGTTTTGAGCTCTGACTTCTCCAAAGTTGTCAATGAATTCATTAAAACTGATCTTCATATATTCCTGTTCAGTATGTAATAAAACCAGATTTGTCAATTTACCTTTCCTTAATCCTATAATAAGTCATGGGAATGTAATGTAGAACACAGACCATACAGTTAATAATACTGTAATAACTTTGCATGGAAACAGATGGTAACTAGACTTATTGTGTGATCACTTTGTAATGTACAAAAATATTGAATCACTATGGTGTACACCAGAAACTAATAGGATACTGTATGTTGATTATACTTCAATTAAAAAGTTTATCTTTGCTTAATCGATGAAGAATATGTTTTGTTAATTTTAATTTCCAGTTTCTTTCCTGAAGCAATAGATCCAAACAGGAAACATCTTAATGATAAGGATGACTTTGACAGAGTTTCATAAAATATCTATTTCAAAATAAATTCCAGAAATTGTAATACTATTCATGTCTGTGTTTCTTTAGGATTGATTCTAGCTGCAACCTTCAGATGCACCCTGGTTGAAGGGTTTTTAAACACAAATAAATGCTCCAAGAACTTACATTTTATTTTTTCATCTTTACAATCACTGGGCTATATCTATTTATCTATTTGAAGTTTATTCCAATTCTACTACTCAGGAACTTACAGCACCACAGGGGAGATGGATATAAAAATTTTGCCAGAAAAAAAGCTGGAAGGATTCTAAACCCTTACAGACTCACTCTTGAATGAGGCTAAATAGAGCTGAGCACATGGGTATTAGATATTGGGGGGGGTGGGGGGTGTGGAGCATAGGGCTGACTATAAAACCGGGAGTTCTCTGAATTAACTATGTACAATACAGTGTTATTAAAAAACAAAAAATAAAGATGTGCTAATTGAAAGTTTACATACATACTATGAAATTCAAAAGTAACAACAGCGATTATTTAGAACTTGAACCAACAAAAGATATTTTTTAAGGAAGGAGTATTTGAAAATGGACAATGCTTAGACTGCTAGTACGTGGTGACAAAAAAAAAAAAAAAAGTAGACTGACTTTCAACTGGTTTTATTATTTTTTAAATTCTCTACAGACAATGGAACTCCTAACTGCCTGCACTGGGATGAACTATTGCTTATGCCCCACCCTTGCTACACCCCCACTATCAGGTCACTTTTACCTATGCTCCAACACAAAAGCCTGTGAGTTACTTTGCCCATCTCAATCCTATTTTTCTCACATACACATGCACAAAACACAGAATGGAAACTAGAATTTGGCTTATGCTTAGAACAGAATAATTGTTTTTTGAGACTACATAATTTGAATTCACTTTCCTTAATATGCTATCTGAAACTATAATGATCTAAAAGCAAAATAAAAATAAAGCTCATTCAGATTTTGAAAGCTCTGTATATGGTAAAGGTAGGTGGTACAACAGAGAAAAAGTAGCCTAAGAGACTAAGAATCCAGTCCTAGCTTTGCACGAACCAGAGATGTGGCTATGCGCACAAAAGTTTTCTTCTCTGGCCTCTTTTGTCTATAGTGGACTCAAGACAGCTCACTGTCCTACAAAAGAGGAGACACTGCATGGAGTTATCTCTAAGGTTTTTTTCCAACTCTTGCAGCCTCTTTGGAAACATTTTTTAGAAATATTTTTAAACAATGATTATTTGATAAATAACTTAAAGCAATTGACAACTATGCTGACTCAAAGAATCCCTCCCTTACTCTCCCTTATCACAGTAAATGGCAGCTTTGTTGCTCAGAAAATTTTTTATACCTCCCTACATCTAATCTATCAAAAATTCTTTGGTCTCCATATCAAAATTGTATCTATAATCTGACCATTTTCTCAGCAACTACACTGCTACCATGTTAGTATGAGGCACTACCATCTTAATCAGGACTGCTGCAAGCTTTCTTGTTTTCACTCTATCGATTCTCCTATAATAAACCTTTCTAAATGTAAGTCACATGACACACCTGTATTCAAAATTCTCTTACGACCTCCCATATCCTTCAAAGTTAAAGCCCAAGTCTTAGAAATCATTACCTTAAAAATCCTACACAATCTAACTGGGCCCAGCCTGCCTCCTTACATAAAAACTTGCTACCACTCTGATTTACCATTCCCCAATTCACTCTGCTCCAGACACGGGCCTACTTTCTCCTTCTCATGTAGACTCCCACCTCAGGACCTTTACACTTACAGTTCCTTCTGACTCTCTCGATGATATCACATGATTGGCTTCTTTGCTTAATTCACGTCTGTTCAAATATCTTTCTACAAAAGATTCTATCAGTACCATGTAAAAATAGCACTCTATTCCAATCACTACATATCCCTTTATCCTGCTGTATTTGTCCTCAAAATACTACCATCTAATAGATTCATTAGTGTATTTTTATTGTTGGCTTCATCCCAATAGAATGACAGTAGGTGTTTTCTCCTTTTTGTCCACTGCTGTTTTCTCAGTACCTAGAAGAGTAACTGGTACACAGAAGGTGCTCCATAACTCATGGAACTATTAAATAACAAACTGTTTTTGCAATTAACATGAGCTAAATACCATGAGGTTTCATTTCCCAATGGAAACATTTATATATAGAGATACAGAGTCTTGTGAATTTTATAATGATTTGGGAAGAATTGACCAAATTCCAATAGTAACTTGAACTTGCTGTTTTAGGGTCCTAGAAAAATCTGAATTAAAACTATATTTTGTTGTAATAATTTAATTATAGTTTTGTTATTTAAACTAAATTTCATTTATGTAGTGCTTCTTTTCTTTCTAAGATTGATTTTTAGATATATATATCCATAATTAATATTATGATTTAATACTTTTAAAGTTCTTACTATAAAAAAACTATTCTGGAATCAACTGCATAATTACATTTCCTCAGTGACCTTGTAATCTCATGAGCATTTACTCTAGACTAAACAGCCTCATTCAGCTGCCCTGTGTCTGACTGTCGATGAAAGAAGCTTGTTTGACAACTGCTTCAAGCAGAAACATATTTTTTTCCATGATTGCATAAAAAAGATTTAAAACTTACCAGACTAGAGCCAGACTAGAACTTTAAGCATAAAGGTTCATGTTAGATGTGTGAGCTGATTTCTAATTCAAATGCCAAGAAAAACAGATAGTTAAAGACATTTTGCTGTCATAGTCAGTGGGGAAAAAAAGTTAATTTAGTAATATGTTCATAATTATAACCAAATAAAACATATATCATATATTTTATGCACAGAGATATTGCAGTTTTTTCTGTGACTTTCCTATTTTTCCATGTTCTTTGATTTTCTGATGTCCCTAAGATTTTATAAAACTAACATTTAAACTTAGGAGGACAGCATCAAAAACAAAGAAAACATACACCTTTCCTCCATTTTTTGACAATCCATGTATAATAGGTCGACAGGTAAAGACCTTGACCAAAAAACAGAAATTTCAATGTGATTTTTAAAAATGCTTCTCCAAAATGGTAAGAAAAAAATCACTTAAACAAATAGTCAATATGATACTTAATGATTAAACACTTGAAGCGTCAAAAATAAGAAACTGCAGTTATCAGAACTAGATAACACCAAGTTAGGAAGCTTTAGCCAAATTCAATAAAATATTTTAAAAACTGCAGTCAGAGTTAGAGCATTTAAAAGAAAAAATTCATTTTTTCAGATGATTTACTTCCAAATAAACCCCAGATACTCACCTAATAGAACAAAATTATTAGAGTTCAGTAGAGCAACTAGATACAAAATAAAAATATATTTATGAATCAGAGGGGCGCCTGGCTCAGTCAGTTAAGCACATGACTTTGGCTCAGGTCATGATCTCACAGTTCATGAGTTCGAGCCCCACAATGGTTCCTGTGCTGACAGCTCAGAGCCTGGAACCTGCTTTGGATTCTGTGGGTGGGTGTGTGTCTCTCTCTGCCCCTCACCCACTCATGCTCTGAGTCTCTCTCAAAAATAAATATTAAAAAAAAAAATTTTTATTTAAAAAAAGAATCAGAAAGCATAATGAAAATAATTCTGTAACAGCATCACAAGTATAACAAAAATTAATTTCTAAGAGAGATATATGAAAACTCAATAGATTTCAAATGCCCATTCTTTTCTAATCAGTTTATAAGTTTAAAGCAATTCCAAATAAAATCCCAAAAGGAGTGGTGCTTGATTATTATCTAAGGAATGAGTTGAATGGCTATATCTTAGTTAAGCTATTGATGGGTTTTGGTTTGTCTGATTACCTGTTTCACAATATCTTATTGTAAAAATTTTCAAATGTACAGAAAACTTGAAAGAATTAGACAATGATTTGCTGCTTTGGCCAACAAAGTTTACTTAGAAGAATAAATGTATAAAAATGCTAAGAATTGGGGCGCCTGGGTGGCTCAGTCGGTTTAGTGTCCCACTTCAGCTCAGGTCATGATCTTGCGGTTTGTGAGTTCAAGCCCCACATCGGGCTCTGTGCTGACAGCTCAGAGCCTGGAGCGTGCTTGGGATTCTATGTCTCCCTCTCTCTCTGCCCCTCCCCTGCCCATGCTCTGTCTCTCTCTGTCTCAAAAATAAATAAAACATTTTTTTAAAATTCTAAGAATACTTTGAAAAAGATAAATAGCAAAGGAAGACTTGTCCCACCTGTGATAGGCAAAATTCTGAAATGGCCTACAAGATTCCCTTATGTCATTCTTGCACAACTCCTTCTCAATGAGTGAATATGATGAATTTCACTCCTGAGATTAAATTATACTGCAAAAGGGATTTTGCAGATGTAATTGAGATCTCAAACAGGTTGACTGTCAGTTAATGAAAAGGGAAATTAGGGGTGCCTGGGTGACTCAGCATCCAACTTTGACTCAGGTCACAAGCTCATGGTTTGTGGGTTCAAGCCCTACACAGTGCTCTGTACTGATAGCTCAGAGCCTGGAGCCTGCTTTGGATTCTGTCTCCCTCTCTCTGTCCCTCGGCCACTCACATTCTCTCTCTCTCTCTCTCTCTCTCTCTCTCTCTCTCTTTCTCTCAAAAATAAACATTAAAAAATATATAATAAGAAAAAAGGGAAATTATCTAGGTGGGCCAAACTTAATCAGATAGGTAGCCTTTAAAAGAAAGAGTCGGGGCGCCTGGGTGGCTCAGTCAGTTAAGTGTCCGGCTTCGGCTCAGGTCATGATCTCACGGTCTGTGGGTTCGAGCCCCATGTCAGGCTCTGTGCTGACAGCTCAGAGCCTGGAGCCTGTTTCAGATTCTATGTCTCCCTCTTCCTCTGACCCTCCCCTGTTCATGCTCTCTCTCTCTCTGTCTCAAAAATAAATAAATGTTAAAAAAAAATTAAAAAATAATAATAAAAAAATAAAAATAAAAATAAAAGAAAGAGTCAAAGTGATTTTCTCTTGCTGGCATCGAAGATGAAAACCACCATAAGTTCTACATTTGGAAGGAACCTAAGTCTGCCAATAATATGAAGAAGCTTGGAAGACACCCCCCACAAGCCTCGCTTACATGGAACCACAGCACTTGCTGACATTTGATTATAACCACGTGACACCAGAATTACTTGGTTCTGGATAACCCATGCCCAGACTACTGACTCACAGAACTGATAACGAATGAGATAAAAATGGATGTTAAATTTGCACTAATATGATACACAGCAACAGAAAAAAAATACATAGTTTAATATTAAAACATATCATGAATTTAAGTTAATAATTATGTGGTACTGTTAAATACTGAAACACAGATTAATGGAAAAGAAAGGGTAGCGGAGAAAAAGTGTTAGTATATTAATAAAACACATCAGTAGAAAAAAAAAGTCTTATTGAATATATTGGTCTGGGCCAACTGATTTACCATGTTGAAAAAAAATAAAGATTCTTTTATAGCTCCTTACAAAAAATAAATTCCAGATGAATTAAGTAATTAGATAAAAAATTGAAGCTACACAAGTATTAGAATATAAATATATATAAAGTTCTATGTTGGTTTAGGACCTAGTAGAAGAAAAATGGAAAACTAACAGGACATCATCAATACATTTTACTGCTTAGAGATGAAAACTACTTCATATCATAAACAATATAAGGTTAAAAAATAAAATTTTAAATTTCAAGGGTTAATAGTCTTACTATACAGCTGACTCATTTAAATAAATAAGGAAAACAATATTACCCCAGTAAAAAAGAAGACAAAGAATAAACAGACAACTCATGCATAGGAGGAAAAGAGGAAAAGAAATTACCAGGAGGACTGTGCCACAAATACAAAGACAGTAGTAAGATGCTAAGGAAAGCAAATGGCACATGCAATGGCACAAAAATGTGTGAGAAACAATAAGATTCTTAAGAAACACCAAGTATGAGGGGGCAGGGTATTATGACTACAAAGACAGGAGTCAGATTGTATGGGTGATGATGAGCCACTGAAAGATATTAATGACAGAGAGACATGACCAGATTGATAATATTAAAAACTCTTCTATGACAGCAATGGAGAAGTGCTTAAGGGGCACCTGCCTGGGTGGCTCAGTCAGTTAAGTGTCCCACTTAGGCTCAGGTCATGATCTCACGGTTAGTGAGTTCAAGCCGCATATCAAGCTCTCTGTTGTCAGCCCAGGGCCTGCTTCAGATCCTCTCTCCCCCAACCCTCTGCCCTTCCCCTGCTTATGCTTTCTCTCTCTCTCTCTCTCTCTCTCTCTCTCTCTCTCTCTCTCTCTCTCAAAATAAATAAATGAACATTAAAAAGAAGAAGAAGAAATGCTTAAGAAGGGAAACAGGGGTGCCTGGTGGTTCAGTTGCTTAAGCCTCAGACTCTTAACTTCAGCTCAGGTAATGATCTTGCAGTTCGTGGGTTCATGCCCCATATCAGGCTCTGTGCTAGCAGTGCAGAGCCTGCTTGGGATTCTCTCTCCCCTCTCTCTCTGCCCCTCCCCTGTTCATGCTCACTCTCAGTCTCAAAATAAATAAATAAACGTTAAAAAAAAAAAAAAAAAACAAGAAAAAGGGTGACAGTGTTATAACAAAAAAATTGATAGAATACGTTCAATGCCTCATCTCAAAGTCTTGATATATAAAGTTCCAATTTATCAACTGAAAAAAAAAAACTAAACAATTTTTAAGACCAAAAGAATGGTCATGAAAGCATCTCCAAGGTTACTGTGAAGATAGGTCTTCTATTCTAGGGACTATAACCTATCCTAGTCCCTCAAGAACAAAAACTTTTAATTACTTTGCCAATAGTAATGATTTGTTAACAGGTCAGTTACTTTTGGTAGGTTGGTTTTATCAACATAGTCTATGGCCACACAAGAAAACAAAACTGACAGGTATTCACAGAGATCAAACAAAAAACTTTCTAGTTAACTAACTCAATTCAATACTATTATTACTATCACAAATTTTTTCACCATTGGTTATGCAATAATAGCTAAATAAGCTTAGCATCTGATGAGGAAGGACTCAAGATATTAAACCATCAGACTTTAAATCTGTTTTTGTAAAGTTATCATAACTGAGAGCACCTGGCTGGCTGGCTGAGTCAGTAGAGCATGTGACTCTTGATCTCAGGGCTATAAGTTTGAGTCCCACATTGGGTGCAGAGATTACTTAAAAATAAAATCTTCAGGGACACCTGGGTGGCTCAACCGGTTGTCTCCCACTTCAGCTCAAGTCATGACCTCACAGTTCATGGGTTCGAGCCCCGCGTCAGGCTCTGGGCTGACAGCTCAGAGCCTGGAGCCGGCTTCAGATTCTGTCTCTCTCTCTCTCTCTGTCTCTCTCTCTCTCTCTCTCTGCCCCTCCCCCGGTGGTACTCCCTCTCTCAAAAATTAATAAGTAAACATTAAAAAAAAATTTTAATCTTTAAAAAATAAAAAATAGGGCTGCCTAGGTGGCTCAGTCTGTTGAACATCTGACTTTGGCTCAGGTCATGATCTCACAGTTCGTGGGTTCGAGCCCCACATCTGGCTCTGTCCTGACAGCTCAGAGCCTGGAACCTGCTTCAGATTCTGTGTCTCCCTCTCTCTCTGCTCCTCCCCCAACTGCACTGCACTCTCTCTCTCAAAAACTAAATAAAAATTAAAAAAAATTTTTTTAATAAAAAAATAAACCTAGCATAACTGACAGCACAGACGTATCAGTTGTGTTAACAGATCTTATTTAAAGATCGCATTTTATCTTATAAAACTAGTTTTATTTTTGTAATAACCTCATGAATGAAAAACTCATGTTAAATAAATCACTTCCATCTACTTAAAACAGTAGAGAGATTTGATTAAATAATTAGAAACTGAAGAATAAAACTGAAAAGCACTCATAATTTATATCAGTTAAGGGAATAACTCTTCTTTGGGTGGAAGGTAGTAAAATATTAACTAGAAATCCAGTTGATTATTAAAAAGACAATCTCAGAGTGCCAATCAATGAGACTACTAGACTAACCACTAAAGCCATTGTCTAGGGAACTGCAATTAGCAGTTAAATTTTCCCAATGCTTTCTCCCACTGGCACAGAATTAATAAACAAGTTCACATATTGCCTTGAGCAAACAAGAAGAGTACTACCAGTGCAAGGTGAAATATAATTATATATTCATAATACTCTCCTGAGTGAAAATTTTTCATTTATTCTTCTTCTGCTTCTCAAATTTAACTAACCCTAGAAAAGACCCTAGTAAAAACCACTAAAAACTTCATGGCAATGTACTTTTGATTTCATCCTTTATCAAAGTTACACGTGAGAAAAAAAATATAATTCTTTGGAGACACAATGGCTCCCAAGACTTTATATCACTTAATTCCCAAAATATATAATTAAAATTATTTGGGGGGCACCTGGGTGGCTAAGTAGGTTAAGCATCTGACCTCAGCTTATGATCTCATGGCTCTTGAGTTCTAGCCCCTCATCATGTTCTGTGCTGACAGCTCACAGCCTGGAGCCCATTTCCAGTTCTGTGTCTCCTTCTCTCTCTGACCTTTTCCGGCTCGTGCTCTGCCTGTCTCTCTCTCTCAAAAATAAATAAACATTAACAAAAATTTTAAAAAATAAGATTATTTTGAAAGAGCCTGCATCCATATTTTTGCACCAACTAAAGTGAAACTACAAAGTATACCATTCTTAACTTCACCAAGTCATACAGATTTCAAAGCAGATATAAGAAAATAGAAATAAGAGAGTTAGTTTATTCTTTATTTGCCTCTAGAAGAATTAAACTTGTTCCTCTATAGGATAACGTAATATAAAATGGAAATTTTGTTGTAATAGGAAAAAAAAATAAAAAGAGTAGAAGGTAGAGGACCGGGGGAAGTGGGAGCGCCCACTGTAGTAAAGGGATACACAGGGCTTAGTAGATACAAGACATGGACAACTCTTAGGACATATGTGTAACTATTACACCTTTAGTCAACTTAAGTTTATATTGTACTCTAACAGCAGCACCTTTGAGGATACCAAATAATTCTCTGAAAAGTCATTTCACAGAAAAAATTCTTCAGTTTGTCTCTAAATGTTTCTGAAAGTTAGAGTAAGTAAAAATATATTCTTAGATTTATAAAGCTTTCTTTAATATGAAAAAAATAAGATAGCATATAGCTTCAAATAAGAACTACATTAAAAGAAATGAACTAATAGCATAAGAAATCAATTTAGAGTTTATTTTTGGCAAATGTTTTGTATGAGGTTATAACATCACCAAAAAGACAGCTTTTGAGCAAATCCTGGCTCCAAAAACTAAAGCGGTCTGTATGGAATTCAATCCCTTTCTCAAGGTAGAAGGCTGAAGAGCTGTGAGTGAATTCTATCTTCACAGGTAAATAGTTCTATATCAAGGAAAAGTCAATGCTTCCTTAGCAATTTTGACATCACTGTTGATGATCTAGAAATTCCTGCACTACTTAGCCACAGATGGCTAAAAGAAAGTGTTATAGGGGCGCCTGTGTGGCTCAGTTGGTTAAGCATCCAACTTCAGCTCAGGTCATGATCTCATGGTTCATGGGTTTGAGCCCTGCGTCAGGCTCTGTGTTGACAGCTCAGAACCCAGAGCCTGCTTTGAATTCTGTGTTTCCCTCTCTCTCTGCCCCTCCCCTGCTAATGTTCTGTCTCTCTTTCTCTCAAAAATAAATAAAACATGGAAAAAACTTTTTTTAGGAAAAAAGAGAAAATATTATAGTCAAGGTCTACTGACTTAAATACGTACATGTTTATTTGTAATCAAAAAAATTTGCCTTCTTAACTGTTATGGATATAAAATATATGTATAGTCTGTTGAGAGCAGCAAAAATCTACCTTGAGAATTCTGGAACTAACTATATTATAAATAGTCAATGGCTAATGAAAGTCCCCCAACCACCACTACCAAAAAAAAAAAAAACAAAAGAAAAAGAAAAAGAAAAAGAAAAAGGAAAAGGAAAAGGAAAAGGAAAAGGAAAGAAAAAGAAAAAGAAAAAAAGAAAAAGAAAAAAAAGTGATCCAGCCTCCTTTATTTAGGTTCAAATAAGACTGCAGGTAAGAAAAACTTGGGAAAAGTACAAACACTATATGGTAATACCTTATATAAAGAACACTTACCCGGGCATTATATCGTAATTAAGGTGTCTATCCACCATGAAGACCTAACAACTGTAAACATTTATGCTCCAAATGTGAAAGCACCCAAATATATAAATCAATTAATCACAAACATAAAGAAACCCATTGATAATAATACCATAATAGTAGGGGACTTCAACACCTCACTTACAGCAATGGACAGATCATCTACACAGAAAATTAACAAGGAAACAATGGCTTCAAATGACACACTGGACCAGATGGACTTAACAGATATATTGAGAACACTTCATCCTAAAGCAACGGAATATACATTCTTCTCCAGTGCATATGGAACGTTCTCCACCCCCAACAAGTACAGAAAGATCAAGAACATATCAAGAATATTTTCAGACCACAATGCTATGAAACACGAAATCAGCCACAATAAAAAAAAAGTTGGAAAGATAACAAATACTTGGAGGCTAAAGAACATCCTACTAAAGAATGAATGGACTAACCAAGAAGTTAAAAAGGAAATTAAAAAGTACATGGAAGCCAATGAAAATGGTACACCGCATCCCAAAACCTCTGGGATGCAGCAAAGGTGGTCATAAGAGGGGAATGTATAGCAATCCAGGCCTTCCTAAAGAAGGAAGAAAGATCTCAGATACATAACCTAACCTTACACCTTAAAGAGCTGGAAAAAGAATAGTAAATAAAACCCCAAACCAGCAGAAGACAGGAAATAATACAGATTAGAGCACAAATCAATGTTATCAAAACCAAAAAAACCAGAACAGATCAATGAAACCAGAAGCTGGTCCTTTGAAAGAATTAATAAAATTGATAAACCACTAGCCAGTTTGATCAAAAAGAAAAAGGAAAGGACCCAAATAAATAAAATCAAGAATGAAACAGGACAGATCACAACCAACACAGAAATAAAAACAATAATAAGAGAATATTATGAGCAATTATATGCCAATAAAATGGAAAATCTGGAAGAAATGGACAAATTCCTAGAAACATATGAACTACCAAAAGTGAAACAGTAAGAAATAGAAAATTGGAACAGAGCCATAACCAGTAAAGAAATCGAATTAGTAACCAAAAATCTCCCAAAAAAACAAGAGTACAGAGCCAGATGGCTTTCCAGGGGAATTCTACCAAACATTTAAGGAAGAGTTAACACCTATTCTCTTGAAGCTGTTCCAAAAAATAGAAATGGAAGGAAAACTTCCAAACTCTTTCTATGAAGCCAGCATTACCTTGATTCCACAACCAAAGACCCCACTAAAAAGGAGAACTATAGACCAATTTCCCTGATGAATACGGATGCAAAAACAAGATATTAGCCAACCAGATCCAACAATACATTAAAAAAATTATTCACCACGACCAAGTGGGATTTATACCTGGGATGCAAGGCTGGTTCAATATCCACAAAACAATCAATGTGATTCATCACATCAATGAAAGAAAGGACAAGAACCACATGATCCTCTCAATAGATTCAGAGAAAGCATTTGACATACAGCATCCTTTCTTGAGAAACACCCTTAAGAAAGTAGGGATAGAAGAATACCTCGAGATCATAAAAGCCATATATGAAAGACCCAAAGCTAATATTATCCTCAATGGGGAAAACTGAGAGCTTTCCCCCTAAGGTCAGGAACAAGACAGGGATCTCCACTCTCACCACTGTTATTCAACGAAGTGTTGGAAGTCTTAGCCTGAGCAATCAAACAACACAAAGAAATAAAAAGCATCCAAATCAGCTAGGAGGAGGTCAAACTTTCACTCTTCGCAGATGAAATGATATTCTATGTGGAAAACCCAAAAGATTCCACCAAAAAACTGCTAGAACTGATCCATGAATTCAGCAAAGTACCAGGATATAAAATCAATGCACAGAAATCAGTTGCATTCCCATACACCAACAATCAGAAAAAGAAATAAAGGAATTGATCCCACTTACAATTGCACCAAGAACCAGAAAATACCTAGGAATAAATCTAACCAAAGAGGTGAAAAATCTATACACTGAAAACTATGGAAAGCTTATGAAAGAAATTGAAGAAGACACACAAAAAAGGAAAAATATTCCATGCTCCTGGATAGGAAGAACAAATATTGTTAAAATGTCAGTACTACCCAAAGCAATCTATGTATTCAATGTAACGCCTATCAAAATAACACCAGCATTCTTCACAGAGCTAGAACAAACAATCTTAAAATTTGTATGGGACCAGAAAAGACCCCGAATAGCCAAAGCAATCTTGAAAAAGAAAACCAAAGCAGGAGGCATCACAATCCCGGACTTTAAGCTGTATTACAAAGCTGTAATCATCAAGACAGTATGGTACTGGCACAAAAACAGACATTCGGATCAATGGAACAGAATAGAGAACCCAGAAATGGACTCACAAACATATGGCCAACTAATCTTTGACAAAGCAGGAAAGAATATTCAATGGAATAAAGACAGTCTCTTCACCAAGTGGTGCTGGGAAAATTGGACAGCGACATGCAGAACAATGAACCTGAACCACTTTCTTACACCATACACAAAAATAAACTCAAAATGAATGAAAGACTTAAATGTGAGACAGGAAGCAAAATCCTCAAGGAGAAAGCAGGCAAAAATCTCTTTGACCTTGGCTGCAGCAACTTCTTAACATGTCTCCGGACGCAAGGGAAACACAAGCAAAAATGAACTATTGGGACTTCATCAAAATAAAAAGCTTCTGCACGGTGAAGGAAACAACCAGCAAAACTAAAAGGCAACCAATGGAATGGGAGATGACATTTGCAAACGACATATCAGATAAAGGGTTAGTATCCAAAATCTAATAGAGAACTTATCAAACTCAACACCCCAAAAACAATCCAGTGAAGAAATGGGCAAAAGACATGAATAGACGCTTCTCCAAAGAAGACATCCAGATGGCTAACCGACACATGAAAAAAATGCTCAACATCACTCATCATCAGGGAAATACAAATCAAAACCACAATGAGATACTACCTCACACCTGTCAGAATGGCTAACATTAACAACTCAAGCAACAACAGATGTTGGCGAGGATGCAGAGAAAGAGGATCTCTTTTGCACTGCTGGTGGGAATGCAAACTGGTGCAGCCACTCTAGAAAACAGTATGGAAGTTCCTCAAAAAATTAAAAATAGAACTACCCTATGACCCAGAAATTGCACTACTAGGTATTTATCCAAGGGATACAGTTATGCTGTTTCTAAGGGACACATGCACCCCAACGTTTATAGCAGCACTACCAACAATAGCCAAAGTATGGAAAGAGCCCAAATGTCCATCGATGGATGAATGGATAAAGTAGATGTGGCATATATATACAATGGAGTATTACTCAGCAATCAAAAAGAATGAAATCTTGCTATTTAAAACTATGTGGATGGAGCTGGAGGGTATTATGCTAAGCAAAATTCATCAGAAAAAGACAAATATGACTTCACTCGTAAGAGGACTTTAAGATACAAAACAGATGAACATAAGGGAAGGGAAGCAAAAATAACATAAAAACAGGGAGGGAGGACAAAAACATAAGAGACTCTTAAATATGGAGAACAGAGGGTTACTGGAGGGGATGTGGGAGGGAGGATGGGCTAAATGGGTAAGGGGCATTAAGAATCTACTCCTGAAATGACTGTTGCACTGTATGCAAACTAACTTGGATGCAAATTTTAAAAAATAAAATTTTAAAAAAATTTTTTTAAATTTTTTAAAAGAACACTTACCCCACATTTTAAAATCTAAATCATAATGACAAAGACAAAATGAAATCAAAAAGGGTTCCAAACAATCAGAAGAGTTGCCAAAGTTTACTAAATTTAACAATTTACTCAAAACAAAGAGAAAAAGCAGTTAATTAAGCTACATCTATTTTACACAGATTTCTAATGGGGTTAGTTAAATACACACACGTGTATATATAGCAGCAGCACCAAAAATAACACGTTATAAGAGGAAGATGAGGATATTCCACTGCAGAAACCCAGTAGGAATCGGCAAAAATAAAACACTAAGTGCTAGAGGTAATGAACTTTAAGAAAACAAAAACAAAAACAAAAACAAAAACAGCCAGAACTCAGCTGCTGGGAAAGGCAAAGGTTGGCTGCCACTGGGGGAGAAGTAGAAAACCTATGGCCACCCTCCTCAACTCTGTGGTGACACAGGGAAAAGCCTTCAAACACTGAAGAAAGGCAGAAAACCCATTTGTACCTGTGCTAACACAATGATGCAAAGCAGAGATTGCGGGAGGAAGAGAAAACTGCCTTACACCCAAGCCTTCCCATCCCTATCAACACCTACTGTTTAGTTGTGGAGCTGGGAAAGGAATAGCTAACACACCTGCACTCTCAAATAACAGATAAAAGTTGTTTGCCTCAGGAAAGAGATAGGTACGCCAAGAAAGCACCACTCTGAGGTTCCAGCAAATAAGACCTCTTGAGGCTAAAGTTAGAACAGAACTAAGAAACCCCCTTGTTCCCACCACAAAACTTATTCCAAGTAAAGAGAAGAAGTAGTCTATTGCTGGGGAGAGAGAACCCAAGAGAGAATTCCTATGGGGCTCGGGCTGGCAGCACCTGCTGAGAGCTAAGAGTGGAGCAAGAAGACTGAAAAGATCCCTCCAGCACCCCAGGCCTCACACTAGGCACAAAGTGGCAACAGACTATAACTGGAAGAATATGAAGCCTATCAACATCAACTGAATCAACAATAAAACCCAAACTAAGATCAAACTACAGACTTAATGCTTAACTCCCTACACTAATGCCTTGGCAGAAGAACAGGACATAAATATTTTCAGGCATAAATATTATTTATCTCAGTCTCTGTTCTGTCACACAGATTATCCAATATTCAAACAAGAATTACAATAAACACAAGAAAGCAGGAAAAACAAATCTATCATCACGACATAAAATAAAATAGTCAACAGAACCAAACCCAGAGATGTTGGAACTATCAAAGAGGCACTTTAAAGTAACATGATTACTAAGTTAAAGGATCTAGTGAAAAAGGTAGAGAACATGTAGAAACAGGGGCTTTCAGAAAAGAGGTGAAAATTATAAAAAGGAATGTTATGGAAATACTAGTTATGAAAATAGCAAGATGAGAAAGAAATCCTTTAATGAAAAAAAGAAATCTGTGAAGAATAAATGGTTGAGATATTTACAAAAGAAAAACAACAAATTATAAATCCAGAAAGTACAGAGAAACTTGGAAAGCTCAGAGAAACTGTATTTTTACATATAACGGTCAGTTCCTTGTAGGAAACATATAGTAAATCTTGGGTTTAATGCAATCTGACAATCTCTGCTTATTATGTGGAATATTTAGACCTGTGCTATCCAATATGGGAGCCACTAGCTATACATCATTATTTAAACTAAACTGAATTAGGGGTACCTGGGTGGCTCATTTGGTTAAGCGTCCAACTTTGGCTCAGGTCATGATCTCACAGTTCGTGGGTCTGAGCCCCAAGTCAGGCTCTGTGCTGACAGCTCTGAGCCTGGAGCCTGCTTCAGATTCTGTGTCTTCCTCTCTCTCTCTCTCTCTGCCCCTCCCCTGCTGGTGCTCTGTCTCTCTGTCTCTCTCTCAAAAAGAAATAAACATTAAAAATAAATAAATAAACAAACAAACTGAATTAAAATTTAAAATTCAATTCTTCAACTGCGCTAGACACATTCAAGTGCTCAGTAGAAATATGAAACTGAGGACTTCTATTTTGGACAACAGAGACATAATATTTCTATCACATCAGAAAGTTGTATTGGATAGTACTGTTTTAGGTCATTTAAAAAGATGTTTTTTAATGTGTATTTATTCTTGAGAGAGAGAGAGAGAGAGAGAGAGAGAGAGAGCGCACACACACAACAGACCATGGACAGGGGAGGGGGCAGAGAGAGAGGGAGACACAGAAATCCGAAGCAGGCTCCAGGCTCTGAGCTGTCTGCACAGAGCCTGAAGCAGGGCTCAAACCCATGAACCATAAGATCATGACCTGACCCAAAGTCAGATGCTTAACTGACTGAGCCACCTAGGCGCCCCCTAGATCATTTATATGTAATGCAATTACAGACATAGTTAAGACTAAATCCACTACTATGCTGTTTCCTAATTGTATCATATCTTTATTTTTTGCCACCCTCTTTTCCTGTGCTCCTCTTCATTAATGAAGTATTTTTATGATCTCATTATTTTCTCTGCTAGTGACTTACTGACTATCCCTCTTTTTTTTCTAACATTTTTAGTATTGCTGTAGGGTTTATATTAAACATCTTTAGCTTATCACAATCTATCTCCAGATACTCTTATACCACTTCATGTATACTGTAAGAACATTACAGCAATAGTTTTTCTCTCTTCCTATCCTTTGTACTGTTTTCATCCATTTCACTTGTGCATTCTCATTATGCATGCCTACTTCCATAATCTTTCAAATGTAATTTTGATGACAAAACTATTGGAAAATGCAAATCCCTGTAACAAAGGAATATTACTTTACATACTTTGTTGTCACTAACATTAAAAATAAAGATTTTTTAAAAATTTATTTTGAGATCTAGAATTCTGGCACTTGCTAACCCAATAAAAGATAAGAAACCAACATCTTTATCACTAACTTTTTACATCATGAGACCTATTATTGTCTGTCTCAAGCTTCAATTTTGGCCAATTATTTGACAAATTTATCTTAAACTCAAAAGGGGTTTAGGTTTTGTTTCACATCCCTTTGGCTTCATGTTTGGAAGATGTAGGACCTTAAGAGAATACAGAACTAAAGAAAATATTAAGATCTACTAAATAGCAGATTAGTAAATTATCTACCATTTTAATAGTAATTTGACCTTTGAGCCTCCAGTTTCATATGTAAAATACTATGCGTCACATTCAAGATTTTGGTTTTGAAGATACATGTAGGGATTTTTTTTGTTGTTTTTTCTGTTTTTTGTGGGGTTTTTTTGTATGTAGGTTTTATTATCTGTTTCATCTATCTTGTTTTTGCTTTTTGGGTCTTTTTTTTTTTTTTTAGAGAGAGAGGGAGAGCACAAGCAAGGGACAGGGGTAGAGACAGGCACAGAGAGAGAGAGAGAGACAGAGAGAGACAGAGAGAATGAAGGAGGAGGAGGGAGGGGAGGAATCTTAAGCAGGCTCCACACTCAGCACAGATTAAGACGCGGGGCTCAATCCCACAACCCTGGGATCAGGACCTGAGCCGAAATCCAGAGTCGGAGGCTGAACCCACTGACCCACCCAGGCGACTGGAGGGGTCTTCTTTTTTAATTACTTTTTAATCACCTGGTGTCGCTGAACCTATTACTTTCTTTTCACATTACATTCTTTTTTTTTTTTTTTTTAACGTTTATTTATTTTCAAGAGAGGGAGAGAGAGAGAGCACAAGTTGGAGAGGGGAAGATAGAGAGAGACAGACACAGAATCCAAAGCAGGCTCCCGGCTCAGCTGTCAGTGCAAAGCCCAATATGGAGCTCAAACCCATGAAGTGTAAGATCATGACCTGAGCCAAAGTTGGACATTTAATTGAATGACCACCCAGGCTCCCCTCACATTATATTCTTTACACTATTTTATTTTGTTAAGAAGCAATGGTTTCTGAGTCTTCTTTTCATTCAAAAGTTAAGGTTGAGAAACCAGACCAGGACATGGATTTGTTCCATCCAACAAAGTCTGTACTTACACTTTTCAAGTATATTGTAGATACCTACCTGGTTCACTGACACAGACTATGATCATATCCATCACTCAAAAGAGTCACAATCCCAGGTTCATTTCCAAAACAGATGCATATAGTATGGCTTTTGAGCCACTGGGCCATCCCTACATTATACCTTTTGACTAAATATATTTTGTGGCTCATTTCTCATAAATATACTTATGCTGTAAACAACAGACAATGAGTAAATCTACTCTTTTTCATAGCAAGGTCACAACTCTCATATTTTTACTGGCTTACTAACGACTAAATTAAGCCCCTATTTCTAAAAAAAAAAAAAAAAAATACAGTGAGCTGAAAATGAACAGCTACTTCAGTATGACTGCCAACGACATCACTAAAAAGAGAACTAATATAATCCAATCTTAACTCAAAAGACCTAATAAAACCACAGAAAAAATAATGTGTACCTTTAGTATTAAGAACCATTCATTTTTTGCAGAAGAGTACAGTTCTATAAATTCAAAATCTAAAAAATTTTTTAAAGCGTAATTTAAAAATAGTACCAACAGTGAAGCCCTAAAATCAGCTCCTCAATGAGAAGTTCTTAGACACTTACCCAAGTCTTCCCAGCATCTCAAGCTCAGGAACTTGTGGTCCACATGTCTCTATCTGCAGTGGTTGGTATTCATATAGAGCTTCTTCAAGCTTTTGAATAGGTGCTAATGAAATATGCTGACCCTGTTAGAAAAATGAATTAGAGCAATATCTTTTAATATTATTTTCATATTACTATTTATCTGTAGACTAAATTCCTTACTTTAAAAATATTATCTATTAACTCTGCTATTTCATGGGTACAATTCATTATATTACTGAAACCCACATTATATAATTAACATATGGTAATTGACATGATTTAAAAGAAGAAAACCAAATCCATCATATTATTCAAATTTAGCATTGGGACTCCCGGGTGGCTTGGTCAGCTGAGCGTCCAACTCTTGATTTTGGCTCAGGTCATGATCTCAGAGTTCTCTTGTGCTGAGCAGCTGGAGCCTGCCTGGGATTTTCTCAGTCTCTCTCTCTCTGTCCCTCCCCCGCTTGCACATGCTACATGCACACTCTCTCTCTCTCAAAAAAAAAAAAAAAAAAATGGGTGATGGGCATTGAGGAGGGCACTTGTTGGGATGAGCACTGGGTGTTGTACGTAAGCCAATCTGACTATAAATTATATTTACATAGATAAAAATTTTAAAAAGTTAAAAATAATTAAAAATAATAATAAATTCAAATTTAGCCTTAAAGAGTATATATCTATTTGGGGCGCCTGGGTGGCGCAGTCGGTTAAGCATCCGACTTCAGCCAGGTCACGATCTCGCGGTCCGGGAGTTCGAGCCCCGCGTCAGGCTCTGGGCTGATGGCTCAGAGCCTGGAGCCTGTTTCCGATTCTGTGTCTCCCTCTCTCTCTGCCCCTCCCCCGTTCATGCTCTGTCTCTCTCTGTCCCAAAAATAAATAAACGTTGAAAAAAAAAATTAAAAAAAAAAAGAGTATATATCTATTCACTATCAATGGTAGAATTCTGCACATATATAAGTACAGTCCATCCTCATATTTTCCTATTTTTATGATACAGCTTTGACAATTTTGGTACTCAGTGTTTTACTGAAAGCCCTAATTAGGCAAGAACACTAATTAAATTATTCCCCACAAAATTTTGCCACATAAATTTCTACTCTCTTAGGTCTTTAAAATGAAATAAAAAACTTACTTACCAAATGTGTGGATATGATAGTTACTTATACCTCCCGCCCCCACAAACACACACATAGAGAGAATTCTGTAGTAAAAACTAAGTTGAATGAAACATCCAGGATTTTTCTGAAAAGAAATAACTACTGACTAACTAAAATAAAAGGACTGTATTTAATTACAAGCATATAAAATTAAAGACCACTGAGCTATATAAATCATTACATTGAGATTTATCATACATTTGAACATAGATTCTAATTTTTAAAAATCCCTATTTTTTTATATAGTCCATGTTTTCAGATTCTAACTCTAGTTATTTTTTCTTTGTATAGTTCTCAACAACTTAATTCCTAGCTTTTTAATAAAAACGAGCTCTTGGGGCGCCTGGGTGGCGCAGTCGGTTAAGCGTCCGACTTCAGCCAGGTCACGATCTCGCGGTCCGGGAGTTCGAGCCCCGCGTCAGGCTCTGGGCTGATGGCTCAGAGCCTGGAGCCTGTTTCCGATTCTGTCTCCCTCTCTCTCTGCCCCTCGCCCGTTCATGCTCTGTCTCTCTCTGTCCCAAAAATAAATAAAAAATGTTGAAAAAAAAAAAAGTATTAAAAAAAAAAACGAGCTCTTGCAGTTATTAATCCCACCATATTCTAGTTTATAGTTTAGTTCTGTTGTTACCTCCCTTAGTTTCCTTTATTTTTCTCCTAAGTTACTAAGTTGGATACACAGTACATTTCTCTTTTATTTGAAAAAAAAAAAAAGTAAAAACTATGACTTAAAAGTGATAAAGTGCAACTGAGGCAGTGAGAAACAACCACTGAAGACATCTGCATGTGACCTGTGGTTTTTCTTTTCAACAAAGTTTAATCCCATGTAGCATCACCCTAGTTAGTTTACTGTCAGGTATTAATAACTTCTTTGACAACGCAACCTCAAAAGTTCTTCCCCAAACACTGGCATAGGACTCAAACTGCCATTTAGCATATAAAAAGATGCTTAACATTTCTAGTCATTAAGGAAATGCAAATCAAAACCACAATGATATACCATGTAACACCCATGACTATTAAGGATGGCTATTATCCAAAACAAACAAATAAAACCACAGAAAATAACAAGTTTTGTCAAAGATGTAAATAAATTGGAACTCTTGTGCATTGCTGGTAGGAAGGTAAAATGGCACACCCACTATGGAAAACAGGATGTTGATTCCTCAAAATATTAAATATAGAATTATCATATAAGCCAACAAAATTCCATTATTGACTATATATACAAAAGCAGTGAAAGCAGGAACTCGAACAAATATTTGTACACCAATGTTCATGGCATCATTATTGACAATAGCCAAAAGGTAGGAGCAACCCACGTGTCCATTGATGGATGAATAAATAAACGGAATGTAGCATATACACACAATGGAATATTATTCAGCCTTAAAAAGTTTAAAACGTTGACACATGTTAAAACGTGAATGAATCTTAAAAACATTATGCTAAGTAAAATAAGCCAGTTACAGGGGCGCTTACGTGGCTCAGTCAAACATCCAACTCTTGACTTTCAGCTCAGGTCATGATCTCACAGTTTGGGAGTTCGAGCCCCACATCAGGCTCTGTGCTGATATCATGGAGCCTGCTTGGGATTCTGTCTCCCTCTCTCTTTGCCCCTCCCTTGCTTGTTCCCTGTCTTTCAAAATAAATAAAAATAAACTAGAAAAGGGGCACCTCGGTGGCTCAGTCGGTTGAGCGTCCGACTTCGGCTCAGGTCACAATCTCGCGGTCCGGGAGTTCGAGCCCCACGTCAGGCTCTGGGCTGATGGCTCAGAGCCTGGAGCCTGCTTCCGATTCTGTGTCTCCCTCTCTCTCTGCCCCTCCCCTGTTCATGCTCTGTCTCAAAAATAAATAAATGTTAAAAAAATTTAAAAAAAAAATAAACTAGCAAAGAAGAAGAAGAAGAAGAAGGAGAAGGAGAAGGAGAAGGAGAAGGAGAAGGAGAAGGAGAAGGAGAAGAGAGAAGCCAGTTACAAAAAGACAAACACTGTATGATTCTAATTACCTGAGATTCCTAGAGTAGTCAAATTCATAGAGACAGAAAGTAGAATGGTGGCTGCCAGAAGTTAGGGTGAGGCAGGAAGGAGACAGGATGTTAGTATTTAATAGGTACAGAAGTTTTAGTTGGAGAAGATTGAAAAAGTCTGGAGATGGATGCACTACAATATGAATGTACTTAATATCAATAACCATATACTTAAAAGGAGTTAAAATGGTAAAGTTTATGTCGTGCATATTTTACCATAATTTTTAAAAATGTGTTTTAGATATTCTGATTTACTCATTTACCTGGCTAGAATAATACACAGGAAAAAAAGAAGTGAAATACCTAGAAAACTTTGTTAACATTATTTTAACCCTTAACCTCCATATGTTTCAGAGCCTTTCTAAATAAACATGAAACTGTCAAGCGAAATCTTATACTATCTCACAGTAATCCAATCTCTGAATAATGAATCTAAGTACAGGGGGTTACACAGGTTAAGAAGAGGATTGCCCAAGTGGAACATTTTAAGTGGCATTTTGACATTCCTGTTTCAAAGTGTCTTCTTCATAACCTGCCAAGTACTAAATTCTCCTGCCATCCGATACAAAAAGTCCAGTATTAACGTCACACTGTTAGGTTAGGAGGGGAAAAAAAAAAAAAAAGAAAGAAAAAGAAAAACTGTAAGAATTAAAGAAGGAACCTATTATAGTTCCACTAACATAGTAACGCAGATTACTTTATTACTCCCATTTTCATTTTATAAATCAGTGTAATGCCCAGAAAAGATGATACAGAATGGGTATTTTCAAGAGCTAGAACACTTTCCAGAAAAAAATAATATTCAAAAGAGACAGGCTCTCTTAAGTCATTACAGTAGGAAACATACTTAATCATTCACTAAATACCAGCAATAAAGCCCAAGTTACTAAAGTTATGAAATCATATAATCTAAAATCTTCTCTGCAAGTTGGTAGGCACATGAAAGATCAACTGGTAATATTAACAGTTAACATTATTTACTTGGTGCCAGGCACTGGCCTAAGGGTTTTGTTTTGTTTTTAGCTTTTTAATGTTTATTTATATTTGAAAGAGCAAGAGAGAGAGACAGAGAGGGAGTACGAGAAGGGCAGAGAGAGAGACGGAGACCCAGAATCTAAAGCATGTTCCAGGCTCTGAGCTGTCAGCACAGAGCTGGACGTGTGGCTTCAACTTCAAACAGCAAGATCATGACCTGAGTCCAAGTTGGCCACTTAGCCATCCAGGTGCCCATAAGGGCTTTTTTTTAATGCACTATTTCATTAGTATTCACAATAGTTCTAGGAGATAAATACTATTATTCCTACTTTACAGATAAGAAACAGGGGTTTAGATATGTGACTTAGCAAGGTCACACAGTATTAATGACATATTGAGTATCAGAAGCCAATCCTGTCAGATTCTAAAGCCTATGTTCTTTTCCCCTAACTTCCTTATTTTATGAATAAAAAAGCTAAAATATAAATTTTCCTAAAGTCACACAGTAAGAGTCAAATCTCCTAATTCCTATCTCATATGGGTTCTACCATACAACACTACCTTTTAATATCTTATTTTTAGACAATATAATCATGGTTGCTCAATTTAAAAGTTTGATATTAATAAGTAAATCCTAGATAGTTAAAAATAAATTTTACTACAAATCCTAATAACTGAAATATGGTCAAAATAACACAGGGTCAAAGAGGATTCTTTTTAATTATGCGATTTAGAGAACAATAAATGTTGCTCTGTGATAATTGTTTACCATGAGAATGATAAAACAAAATTCATAAATGATGCACAACTTAACCTTGTAATGTTCAGTCAATCTTTCCCCAAAAATACTTGGTGTGAGATAGATGCCAAGTTTCTCAGATCTAAAGCTGGAAGAATTTACAGGACAAACCATGGACATAATTAAAATTAAAATTAAAATTAAAATTAAAATTAAAGTCACCAACAGAGAAAATGTCTTAGCAAGTCCTACAAGGAAAGTGTTGGGGTTTTTTTTAAGTGACTGGAAGCAAAAAAGTCTCGAAAAGTTTGGATGCAAAATGGTAATTGAATGTGATATTTCCACCAAAACAGTTATGATATGACTCTAAATTATCAGATTAAGGAAACCAAACTACATGAAGCTCCAGTGATATATCACATCTGAATTAATGGACATTTCATCAAAGAAGATACACAAATGGCTAATACGTATGTGAAAAGATGGTCAACATCATTAATCTTTAAGAAAAATGCAAATTACAACCACAATGAAATACTACTTCATAGTTACTAGATTTGCTATAATCGAAAGGATAGATAATAAAAAGTTTTACTGAGGATGTGAAGAAACCAGATCCTTTCACACATTGCTAAGGAGAGTGTATAGTGGTGCCACCCCTTTGGAAGTGAGTTTAGCATTTTTTCTTCAGTTTACAAATAATGTACTTTGACTTAGTATTAGTAATACTAATAGGTAATAATAATAGGTATCCAGTCAAGAGAAATGAAAACATATGACCACACAAAGACACAAGATATTCCTAGCATCATTATTCATAGTAGCCAAATAGTGGAAATAATCTACATGTCCATAAACTGGTGAATGAGTTAGAAAATGAGGTACATTAATATGATATAAAAATTAACTCACAATATTAATAAAATATGCTGAATGCTATTCAGCAACAAAAAAGAATAAAATATTGATACATGCTGCAACATAAATGAACTTCAAAAACATTATGCTAAGTGAAAGAAACCAGGCAAATGACTACATGTTGTACAATTCTACTTACATGAAATGTCCAAAAAAGGTAAAACTACAGAAACTGGTAAAAATCTACAGAAAGTAGATTAATGACTGAGGGCGACTACGAGTGTGAATTTAGAATAACTGCAAATAAATACAAAAATCAGTTGAACTGTACATTTAAAATGAATCACTGGTGGGGGGCACCTGGGTGGCTCATTCCATTAAGCATCTCACTGTTGATCTCACTGGCATGAAATCTCATGATCGGGCTCCACACAGGGCATGAAACCTGCTTAAAATCCTCCCTCCCTCTGCTCCTCCCCCACTCATGCTCTCTCTCAATAAGAAAAAAAGATGGTGGTTCAAATCAGTTCAACATTGTTGACTACGAAATATCCAAGTAGAAATTATCAGTAAAGGCAGCTAAAAATACAAAACAAACCCAAGAGAAATTCTGCTATCTTTCTCATCAAAGCGATGGACAAGTCATGAGAATAAATAAGATTTGGGGGAGGCAAATGTCTTGAAAAACACCCACATTAAGTAATCAAGTACATTTTGCTGACTTTCAAGTGTACAACACGAAACTGGGGCCTTTCCAACTTTTGTTGTTGTTGTCATATAAATAATAAATAAATGAGGCATGGAGGGTAAAAATGTAGTGAGAAGAGCCACAGTGAATTATATAACCTAAGGTAACATCCACTACACTCAGGGGGGAAAACCCATGCAAATCTACATTCAATAGCATAAGTAATGTTTTTACTCCCCTAGAATAACAAAATGGAGCCCCTGTTTCTCTTCTAAGATATACCTGAGAGCCCTATATCATATTTCAATCATTTGCCAAAAATATAAGCACACATGGAACGATTTTCAAAAATTCAGCTTATTCCCATTCAGAAAAATATACAAACATTTGAAAAGCGATGCTGACCAAGGTAATTATACATGGCTGTAACTTAAGTATTAATTTGAAGTATATTCTTTAACTTTTCTTACTTAGCAAATTTCAAGTCTATTATGAAAATAGTTTACACTTTACTAAAACTTAACTGTTAGATCATCTATACATTACAAATATTATCATTATGCTTTCTCCTAAAATAAAGGAAAAGTATAGACTACCTTTTGTGCTAACTCCAAAATCAGGATTTCATTCCAAATAAAAAGTTACTATGCTCTAGATTTCTGGAATCAATTCAAAAAGAAAAGAAATTAACTCTGAAAATAATTTTTACTTTAAGGAACTTCTGGTCATTATAAGAGACACACACACACACTTTTACAATGCAGCAACCATTTAGAATAACATCACTAAAGAAAATATATTATTTTCTAAGAAAAATAACAGCAACAGACATAGTTCATTAGTAATCATTAGTATATAGGTTCCTGAAATAAGCAATAATAAAAATACTAAAAAAGATAGGAGTGCGCTTGTCATGATGCATGGAATTGTTAACTCACTATATCATACACCTGAAACTAATATAACACTGGATGTTAACTGGAATTAAAATAGAAACTTTAAAAAATACTAAAAATGAGAATACCCTTTCATATAAACCAATATACAATTCTCTGCTAAGTACCATATAAGAGGTATTCATTAAGTATTAGCAATTTAGTATGATAGGTTAAATGATTCTGAAAAGCCTTTAACACAATTTTAAGAACTCTCTTAATTTTTCTGTCTTGCTTAAATGACTGACTTGCCAGGCTAGCCTCATCTTCACCATATTTGCTAATAAACCCAGTAAGCTTGATAAACTCTGAATAATTAGCTGTTTAACATCTGTCTCCCCCATTAGACCATAAGGGCCTATGTTCACTGCCATGTCTACAGCACACAGCATGGCAACAAAGAGCTACTCAATATTTTGTTGAATGAATGAATAAAAGGGCATGTGAACAGTCATATGGTATAGTAGTATGAACACTAGGAAAACTAAGAGAAGTCAGGTGTCCATATTCTATAAATTTAAGAATGCTCTCACTAAGCATAAACAATTGAAATTTTGTTAATCACATATACTATGAAGTTACATAAGCAATACATCTCTACATTTCCACACCTTAATATTGTTTTCTTTCACGTACTCATTCTAGAGGTTGTGGATGCTTTTTATCCCTAGGCTGGAAATGTACCTTCTAGCCACTTAAGAACTCATTTTAACAAAATTTCAGAGGTTATTGTCGTATCCTGTTGCAATCATCATTCATTCACATAACAAATACTGAATACTAATTATATGTCCAAAATTAAAAAGTACAGCAGTAAACAAAACAGATGTAAGTCCTGCACTCAGGTAGCTTACATTCTAGTAACTTTTCAATGAGATTCTGCCTTCTACTTTTAAGTCTCTGAATCATCTAAATGCCAAAAAAAACCAAAAACGAAAACAAAAAAAAAACCACAAAGAAAAAAAGAATACAATGACAGTGATGTTTGTTTTCATAAACTGAGTCCTTTCACATATTAAATTTATCAAATCCTATAGAATGTGTCACACTGCTCAAGAGAATTAAAAACCAGAATATTTCAGTATTCTCAGAGCATTAAACCACTACAATTCTGGTTATAATTTCTAGAGAAAATATCTGTAGGAGACTTCCCAGAAAATCATTTTTTTTTCTGAAATACTGTTTCTATGTTGGTAAATGTCCTAATAACTTAAATATGTATGTGCACATATGTGCATATGTTTTCCATTTGTGTATATATACATATGCATTTGTATATGGATGTAGATCTATTTTTTAATTATGTGGTGGGTGGGTGTGTACTCACAGAATTTTATAATGGCATAGAGAATACTTAAAGAATATGCCTGGCACTGCTTTCAAGCTGCTCCTTCTAATAATATTTTTTTGGTAATTCAGTTGCTTTTCATTTTTTTGAGTAGCAAGCAGAGCAATTTTTATACTATGCTGTTCTGATCACTCTAGGGTGATATTAGCTTGTCATCACCACAACAGCTGCACAGTAATAACTTCCTGGTAGCACATAATTTCATGGTAAGTACAATTCATTTTCCCCCATAGATATGTCTTTCTCTAATTTCTTTCAAAATTTACAATAAACAGTATTAAGGCCAATAAGGAACAAGACCCTGCATGGTAAGAAATAATTATATATTCATATATAAATATATATGGGGGGGACTGCCTCCAAACTAAAATGAACTGAGGTGATGAAACTTCTTTCAGTTTCATTGTCATAATCTAAAATGGGATGGGGTGGGGTGAGGGGGTGAACTGGGGGTGGACTAGATGTTCTTCCAGGTCTAACCTGCTATGATTTCATAACCACTAAGTGGAAATAAACCACTACCTCATAATGTATCATAAAAATAAAAAGAATTTTCCCCAAATTTAATGTAAAATAATTTGATTCTAAATATACCAGAGAAACAGCCAGTGGAAAAAAACAAGCATGAATCCCAATTCTCAAGTCTCTACTAGAATCAGGAGACTACAATCCCTTTCTGAATGCATGCTTTGTAATGAGCAGAACATAACTTTTTCTAAAAATTATTATGGTTTGCTCTTTTAAGCATTCTAATGCTGGATTATTCCCACAAATCAGCCTGTCTGAGCATTCCTTGTCTTTTAAAGTATGGTGCCTAGTAGTTAAATCAGCATTTTTTTCCCAAAATTTTCCTTCTCAAAAAAAGCAGGCTTTTCCAGAGTATGGAAGAAGTTTCATCCTGAATACACTAGGAATAACACCATTGTTTTTTAGTTCTTTAGTGATGATCAGTTCCTTTTAAATATGTAAGACATGCTTTAAAACATTAAAGAAGAATTTCTATATCTAGCTAGGCTTAAGCTTCTTGTTCATCACTGGAAAGCAAATGGTCCTAAAAAAGTTACATCCTTACTTGGCGAAGCCAAGTCTCCAAAACAATTTCTGTCACACTGGCTCCGGAAACTTCATCACAATCTGTTCACTACAGTGGAATTACTTTAAGGCTTTGTTAACTAAAGTCATTTGCAATCCCCTCACTACAACATACAGTACTTAGTGTTCAAATTACCACACAGAAAAACGTCCTTTAATAATATGTAAATTCTACAGGCGCCTGGGTGGCTCAGTCAGTTAAGCATACAACTCTTGATTTCGGCTCAGGTCATGATCTCATGGTTCCTGAGTTCAAGTCCCACATCAGGCTTTGCACTGACAACACAGAGCCTGCTTGGGATTCTCTCTCTCTCTCTCTCTCTCTCTCTCTCTCCCTCTCTCCCTCTCTCCCTCTCTCCCTCTCTCCCTCTCTCTCTGCCCCTCCCCTACACTCTCTCTCAAAATAAATAAATGAACATTAACAAATAATAATAATAATAATAATATACCAATTCTATTTTTGAATTGTTACTGTTACACAAATACATTTGTGTATTTGTTATTGTACCTTTGTGTCTTATTGTTACACAACTATAAACTATTCATTGAGAAAGAAGTTTAAAAATAAAATGTAACATATTAGAAATTTAAAATGGGAGAAAATTAGGAAATAATATCTATAAAAAAGATTGATGCCATTAAAGCATCTCAAATATAATTACAACCAAGCTCTGCGTATTTTTTAAAAAGCATTTCTATAAACTCCTTTGTATTGGTGTAGAACTACTATGTCTTATATAGAAACTAAGTTCAGCAATATACTCGTGGATATATGTCATTAGTTTTCAGAAAGTCAAGGATCTCAGGCTATATAGATGAACATGAAATACAAAAGGAATATAGTATTTTCTCCCTATGCTTTAATCTGTTTTGACTATAACTACATTCATACAAATTTATCTCCTGAAAAATGCAAAGATAAAGGCAGGAAAGGAACTAAGCTAGTCATGTCTGCCTCAGATAGTTCTATACCTAAAACATCCAAGAGGTCCAAATGTGTCATCTAGAAGGGTACTAAGTGGTGTAACTAAGTTCAACGAAGCTGTTAACAGTGAAGTCACATCTTGCACAGGGATTAGGTTCTAACAGCAGAATCAAGGCAAAAGCTGGTCAAAATAACCTCTCAAAAAATCCTTTAAGTAGTCCATAAAGTAAACTATCCATTACTGTATTCATATTGTAATCGCTGTATATAATCCTCCAGCACTGGAATAGATTACTATGTATTCTATGGAAAACCAGAAAAAGCAGTTGGCTTGCTTTTGGCAACCATGTTGTTTTAATTTTTTTTTTTTTTTTTTTTTTTTTTACTGAAGAAAGAAGAATTATTTGCTATTTTTCTCCCAGTTTTGTGTTGTTTTCAACTTCAGTTGAATTCAAATAAGTTAAATGTACATATGATATGATATGATACGACTTGGCTGAACATGACAAGTATTTAAATGTTCATTCAATTGAATTCATGGAGAAAAAATGACATTTGAGATGGGCTATGAAGGCCAAATGGGGCTGAAATGGAAGGGAAGAAAGAGCATTTCTAGTGAAGGGAATTTCAATACCAAGAGCAGCTTCAGGACAGTAGCAAAAGTAGGAGCCAGAATATAAATGATAGAGGAAAGAATGAGGATTGAAGAAGTTGAAACATTGAGGAAACATGATTATTATTTTCATCAAATCATAAGATAAAATGAAAATAGATATGGTGGTAGCTTAAAAAACAAAGTAGGGTCTAAGGAAGAGACTTTATTTTGTTTTATTTTTGTGGTTCCAGGTTTTTTTTTTTCCTTAGCCACTGATAAATGAGGCAGTGTTGAAAAGTATTATTTTTACATTCTTTCTCTGATGCTTGTCTTGCTACTGAACTACCATTCATTGCCAAGAGGACAGAGTGTCCAGCAAATCATAACTGTTTCTATAAAAAGATCAGAAAAGAAAAACATCAAGGAGACTATTTGGTGAGACAAAACCTGCCTCCTTAAAAGAGTCTGCATTAATTTTAAGAAAAACAGAATTTGCCAGAAATTTTTAAAACTTTTCAGGCATATAGCATTTTAGTTCATCTACTTTTAGTAATTACAAAAATAGTTTCCAGAAAGAAATCTTATCTTGGCACTTTAGGTGAACTTTTAAGTAACCAATAATAATGACAACTTACACGTAAGTCTACATTTTCTGAATGTAATAAAAGAAGAAAGTTGCTTAGAGTTCTCTACAAATATTAGTAGTATTATATTAGTAAAACAAAAAGTATCGCATAGTACCATTATTAGTCTTCTGAAGCAGAAATATTTTTTAGTGAAAAGGTAGCAGAAAGCTTCTTTATACCAAAATAGAGACTGAATAATTCAAAAGATCATATTTTATCTAGAACTAAACCTTTTGTGCCTAGTAGAGTGCTTGGTACATATTAGGAATGCTTGCTTCATGAATGAACAAATGTTTTGTAGTGACCCAGGCCATCCCACTCACTCCAATCCCCTACTCCAAGTCATGCTCCCCAAAAACCACATTACAAATCTGGTGCTATGTGAGGGCATTTAACTACAGAATGAATAGTTACTGTGCCATTCCCATTGTGGAAAATAAGTAAAAGACTTAGCCAAGCTGGAACTGACTTTATGCTTCCTTCTGTTCTAAAAGGAAATAACAAATGCTATGAATACCCTAACCACCCCAATCTACCTTCCTCAAATACACACCACTACTACCATCACCAGCACCACCGCTACCTTCACAAAAACCACCATGCAATTAGATCTACATTCTTTAAAAATATATATATATATAAAATATAAATATAAATATATAAATATAAATATAAATTTTTTTTTTTAAGCAATCGCCACAACCAACGTGGGGCTTGAACCAACCAGCAGTCACATGCTCCACCAGGTGATCCAGCCAGGCACCTGTAGCTCTACCTTCTAAATGCAGAATAGAATAGAATAGAATGTTTAGGATTCTGTGATTCCCTTTTCACTTGCAGTTTTGCCTTTTTACTAAAGTCACACAGATATGGAATGTGATTATTAGCAGTGGGGTTCCATGCAAAGGACACAGAAATAGTTACTAAACATCTACCATATGCCATGCACTGGGTTGGGCACTCCATATACATTTGAAATAAGTTTTATTATGCCTATTTACAGGAAAAGAAACTGATGTTTCCGGAGGCCAAGTAAGCTACCCAGATTTTAAACTCTATACTGCCAGAATCCACCAAGCACTCTTCTACTGCAGGACTACAATATGAAAATTCAGTTATTTATCCAAACATTTAGTGGATGTTAGGCACTGTGAATACATGATAGAAAGGATACACCACCAGAACTGATTCTACTTTCAAGCAGTTAACAATATGTCTTTATATTTATGAAACATAAATTAGGAAGTGCTCATTTTTTAAAAAATATTGGCATATAGGTGCTTTTTAAAATTTTTTTTAATGTTTATTTATTTTTGAGAGAAAGAGAGGCAGACTGCAAGCAGGGGAGGGGCAGAGAGGGAGACAAAGAATCCAAAGCAGGGTCCAGGCTCTGAGCTGTCAGCACAGAGCCCGACTCAGGGCTTGAACCCACAAACCATGAGATCATGACCTGAGCTGAAATCAGACCCTTAACCGACTGAGCCACCCAGATGCCCCAGTATATAGGTGCTTTTTAAATGAAAGTTACCGTAGTTCATTAAAACATATAACTTTACTTTTGGAAAATATTCATGTTCACCTTTTCCATAATACATTTAGAATGACATAACTTTCACCTGTGCTGAAATATGTGCTTCATATTTTTTTAGCTTTTTCTTCATCCTTTTTCAATACTCTCTCAGCATTTCATACTTCTTTTCATAAGAAGCAAAAATACTACCTTTCTCAAACAACAATACAAATTGGTGCCTTGTCTATAAATCCATGTAAATTAAATATATTTTGAAATGTGAACCAGAAAGACTATTTCAACTAGAAAGAATACTTCCTAACAATGTAGAAATAAACTACCTTCCTAGAAAGCTGACTATAATAATCCATCCTTTAAATCACATTTTTACTATATTTTAACACATAATTTTTCATAATTGGCAGATATGTTTTATGTTTATGATATGAATTACAAAAGCAATGTGCAGAAATCACAATATTTGTAAATTTTTCACCTGGGAACATTATGTGTTCACTAAGCATAAATGATGGTTCCACAAATATAATAGTACACAGACTATCACATCATTTTAGTTTTTAAATTTAAAAAATTAACTTTATTTTATAACCTTCATACATAAATACATACATAAATAAATAAAAATAGAAAGGTACATTTAGTAAAAGTGCCCCAGAGGACAAAGAAAGTGATTAGTATGGGAGACTTTAATGAACACAGCTTTGAAGCCCTTCTGGAAATTACAGGCTTGATGAAAGTACGAATATTCTACCAGTTGCTGAGACAGGTGCTACTGCCAATCAGCTGCATTTGCTGAAGCATATTCCAACAGATTACTAATTAATCTCAATACTGAAAACAATGGCTGCCTGCCATTTTCATCACATTTAAATAAAAAAAGAGAAAGAAAAAGGAAAAGAAAAAAAAGAAACAGCCACTCTATGACCAAATACAACTCTGGGTAAAACACAATTCTAGGTAAGCTCTGCATCTATGTAATTACTTAGTTTTATCATTTTCTGGTGTTCATTATACTAAACTCAAAACTTGCACCGGCTGGAGTCATGGGTCCTATAGTCTCTCTGCCTGCTATTTCTGCTATTTCTAAGTTATTTCTACTTACCACAAATATATGAAAGTATTTGTGAGATATCTGGAGGGAATGAGTCATATAAGACAGCATTTTCTTTGTTGTTGTTGTTGTTGTTAATTTTAAATCTCTCAATAATAAGCTGAGGAGAAATACAACCCTTGGAAGCATTCTCCTTTAGATCACATCTGTATTTTCATTAGAATTTACCCACACTCCTCTGCGCCCACCCCCAATACACACACACACACACACACACATACACACACACACACACACATACACACAATTCATTCTACTATGGTCATATCCTACCTTTATTATATGAACTCTGTTCAGAGCACTGCTCAGACATTAACAAACATTAAAATACTCAATGTTTCCAAGTCTGGACAATTACTATTAAAGTGTTCATGAAGTTCTTCTAAAATATGCTGGCCCAAGGTGCCAAAGAAATTGTTTGAAATCCATTTGAAAACGTATAAAGTGAAAAATGTACGTAAGGATTCTTATGATTTTCTCCCTTTTTAATGTTTTAAATTAACACTGATTCTTGAATCTTAACACTATCTGTTCTACTATGTTTTTAAAGTTGCTTTCATTCAACTGTACATGCCTGTGACCTCTACAGTGACCTCTACAAAAGCAGTTGTGCACTTTACTGTGGTGCAAATCCTCACAGACAAGTTGAACCTGTTCTTTTTGGCACTGAGCCCTTATGCTGAACACACAGCTGAGATTTATTATAAAAGGGGAACTCAGGGGCATTATTGCACAACATTTATCCTTCACATATAGCCAAGTATAATCTTTTACAGCCTTTGAGAGTTCTTAAATAAACAGATCTTCTCTTAATTGCAGAGTTTCTTATTTGTCATCAATCATACGGCATATTGAGATTCATTTTACGTTAGGAAAAAGCCAACAACACACAAAGCATATGTACTAAGAGATATTAAATTTAGTCTCTTAATATTACTCAAAAATAATACTTCTGGGGCGCCTGGGTGGCTCAGTCGGTTAAGCGTCCGACTTCAGCTCAGGTCATGATCTCGCAGCCCGTGAGTTCAAGCCCCCGCATCGGGCTCTGTGCTGACAGCTCAGAGCCTGGAGCCTGTTTCGGATTCTGTTTCTCCCTCTCTCTCTGACCCTCCCCCGTTCGTGCTCTGTCTCTCTCTGTCTCAAAAATAAATAAATGTTAAAAAAAAAAAATACTTCTAATACTCAGACCTAAAGATAATTACCTGCCTTGCTGTTTTAGCAAAGTCAATGCAATTAAGTAATAAATAGGTCTTCAATGATCTATACTTTAAGAAAACAGGTTAAAAAGTGTAGTACTCTCATAGATCTTCTAAAAACATTTGAGAGAAAACATTAACCTTTACTTTTACACTGTTTTGCGTTTTCTTTATTTCAAAGTTCAATTTCAATTAGCTTTCCATAGTGCTTTAAAAACACTTCCCGGGGCGCCTGGGTGGCGCAGTCGGTTAAGCGTCCGACTTCAGCCAGGTCACGATCTCGCGGTCCGTGAGTTCGAGCCCCGCGTCAGGCTCTGGGCTGATGGCTCAGAGCCTGGAGCCTGTTTCCGATTCTGTGTCTCCCTCTCTCTCTGCACCTCCCCCGTTCATGCTCTGTGTCTCTCTGTCCCAAAAATAAATAAACGTTGAAAAAATAAATAAATAAAAAATAAAAAAATAAAAACACTTCCCATTCTAAACAATTCTGAACTGAGCTCAGATACACAGGACTCTGCCAGGCTACTTCCTCAATTCAACAGTAGATGTGATACCCTGGGGGAAGGAGGAGTTTCATGAGTTCTAAGAAGTATCTCTTATAACAGGAATTACCACACCATTTACATTAATTCTTCAGGACTTGCTAATTGATCTATCATCAAGACTGCCCTTGTTGAAAACAAAGAAATTAATATAACCTCAAAAGTATTCTATCCTGGAAGTCAGGTTCAAACTAGCTTATCAGCTAATTGCTTAACATAAAGGAAACTAAAATATGTTGATTCAGGTGAATATTTCCTTGCTCTGAATTTTCATTTTTTCATTACTAGTAAGCATAAAAACAATTTTTAAAAAAAGTCTGTTATACCTATAGAGGAGGCGGGAGTACCATTTAATGGGCATAAAGTTTCAGTTTTACAGAAGGAAGAGTTATGGAGACTGATGGTGGTGATTGTTGTACCACAATATTAATGTATTTAATACCACTGAACTGTACACTAAAAAATGGTTTAAAAGGTAAATATTATGTGTATTTTACTGGAATAAAAAAATTAATTAAAAAATAAAATTAATTAAAAAATTTTTTTTAATTTACATTTATTTATTTTTGAGAGACAGAATGAGACAGAGCATGAGTGGAGGAGGGGCAGAGAGAGTAGACACAAAATCTGAAGCAGGTTCCAGGCTCCGAGCAAGCATTCAGCACAGGGCCCAATGCGGGGCTCAAACCCACAGACCATGAGATCATCACTTGAGCAGAAGTCAGACACTCGATGGACTGAGCCACCTAGGTGCCCCTAAAATTAAATTTTTTTAATTGACTACTGAACTGGTTTTTTAATGGTGAAAAAAATCTGATACATTTGTAGGAATAAGGGGTTTGACAGTGAGAGAAACAGACATGTTCAGAGATGTAACCAAATTTATTTTGTAAAGGCAACATAACTGAAGAGTTAAATAAGAATTTCTTTCACTAAAGTTTAACATTTTAAGCAACATATTCGTGTTGTTGCAGTTCTAAGAAAAGATGTTTCAAACAGTTTATATCCCTAATACTTTCTCTCCTTGTCTAGGGTAGACAAGTAGAAGTTTATGAGTTGGGACATTTTTTTATTCATCACTGAAACAAAACATTTTTTCTCAAAATATATAATCTTTCAGAAAAAGATGAATTATATTAAATTTTAAGTGTTACTGCAAGCATTACATCTTTAAGTAGATATATTAGCATGCAAGAAAATTACTAACCAGTTTAATTCATTGTATTAATCTACACCACATGAGGCAACATAAAAATCAATATAAATAACTATAAAAGATGAATCAAATATGTAAAAAAATGTCTCAAGACCTGATTTTACACAATGTTCTAATACTATGTCAACACTGGTGGTATTTCTTAAATGCCTAAGCTCTCTAACTCATTTTGAAATGCATGTGGGGCTTCACAGTTTCCATAATATCCAAAACTCCTCATTTTTTAAAATGTTTATTTATTTATTTTGAGAGAGAAAAAAGAGAAAGAGCAGGGGGTGGGGAGGGGCAGAATGAGAGGAGAGAGAGAATCCCAACCAGGCTTCACACTGTCATTGTGAAACTGACAGGGGGCTTGATCCCACAAACTGTGAGATCATGACCTGAGCTGAAATCAAGAGTTGGGATGCTCAACTGACTGAACCACCCAGGTGCCCCTCCAAAACTACTCCTGATTAAGTCAAAATTGTAATTAAAAGTAACATCCAAAGAACCCGTAGTGGCAATATCAAGCAGGTTAACCCAGTTTAATGTCCAAATAACTTAAAGCAGCTATAAGAACAATCCCAGTCTCCATTTATTGTGGTTCTTTATGCTATAACAGCTTTCCCATCTATATCTCATTTTTCTAGAAAAGAATGCAAGCACACATGCTATCTGCCTATTAACACCCTATTGTTTTAAATTCCCCGTATCATGTGCCCCCTTATAAAAACCAATGTTAAATACATGGGCTTTGGAGTCTAAAGAGTCCAATCCCAGCTCTACCTTAAGCAAGTTTCATCTGTAAAATTATTTTAAAGGATCAAATAAAATGTATTTAAAGGACAGAGAGTCAAGGGTCTACAAAATGCTACCAATTATTATTTCTACTACTACTGTATCATCATCTTCATGAAGATGAGGACTATTTGGCACCATCTCTTAGTCACTATTACCACATAAAATCACCACAGGCAATCATCAACACGTGAATGGTAATCCAACAAAAGTTGGCCTAGAAGTTAGAATTCAAAACATCTTCCTACAAAAACAAAGTTGTGAATGATGGTTAAAAAAAAACAACAAAACTAAACTAATAATACATAAAACACATTAATTATCACATCTAATTATAAATTCAGTCTTGAGCCTTGGGAGAAATTTAAGAGAGAAAACAAAGAAAAGTTTATCTCATCTTTTCTGGGCGCAATCCTGGCCTTAGGCACAAATTCTAAATCAATGAAATTTAACTTCTCCCATTCTGCCTTTTGCACTCTTACCCAGAACCCAGTGCTTCTCCCAGGTATTATATGTGCCCGCAACACTGTAATACTAAGCTCCTAATTGGAAACACTCCACTTGAACTTACTCCTAATGTGCTCCCCTGATCTGAAGTCACCAACCTGCATCTCACTGCAATCAAAACTTCCTGATATCACTAAGGTGTTAGGAGGAAAGAAATTGCATTGCATGATTTTGCTTAGTGGACATCTGGTTTTTATTAGATTATTATTGCTTTTAAAAAGAACACTTGTAAAACTTTTTTTTCTGGAACAAAATACAAAACAGCAGTTGCCGGTTAAAGTCATGGGCTAAGAAATATTCACTCATCATTTTATATCTTGCTTACTGTTTTTGTATTTTTAATAAGTGTCAACAAATTACCTGGGCCAAATTTTTTCATCTTCATATTTTCCTACATAAAAAAACAGATTCTGAACAAGCATTAACTTTTTCCCCAAGACTCCACTGGAGTACCATGATAAGGACTGGGAAGGGAAGATAGAAACCCTGGGCAAAACATAAGTGTCTATAAATGAAATTCAGAGAATCTCAGAAGTAGACAGGATGTTAAAGATCACATCCAGTCTTAGCAGTCACTGGATTTTTTAATCCCTGCTTCAATATCCCTGTCAATGGCTAAACACCTCACATGTACAAAGATAGGACAAAGCAATAAAATAGTCTATAAATATGCCTCTGGACCCAAACAAATGCATAAAAGTACACACCTAAATAAATGGAGAGATGAAATATAAAGGACAAAGATAAAATTCTACACATATATTAATATTAATATTTTTTATAAAAGTTAAATTAGAACTTTTCTTCTCTTCAGTTTCTTTGTCTCAGACTTTCAAGAATACATGATTCTTACTGAAGAAAGATTATGTTCTGAGAAAAATGAATTGACATCTATCACCATATTAATAGTAATCTATCCACCACCCCCCCCCCCCCCCCCCCCCCCCACCCGTGGCCTGCTAAAATAAATAAATAAACTTTAAAAAAAAAATCTTTAAAGGACACCTGGGTGACTCAGTTGGTTAAGCATCCAACTTCAGATCAGGTCATGATCTCATAATTCAAGAGTTCAAACCCCGCATCAGGCTCTGTGCCAACAGCTCAGAGCCTGGAGCCTGCTTCGGATTCTGTGTCTCCCTCTCTGTGCCCCTCCCCTGCTCATGCTCTTTCTCAAAAATAAATAAAAACATTAAAAAAAAAAAGAAAACACAAATTCATAAATACTTAGGAAGCTTCTTAATCTACAGTTATTTTAGTAAAGAAAACACCAGATTGTTTCTTCACTATGAGTTGATCTAAGGCTTTGACCTGACGACTTACTCTGCCTTTTTTCTTTTTTTTTTTTTTTTAAGAGAAAGAGAGTGGCAGCAGGGGAGAGGGGCAGAGGGAGAGAGAGAGAGAATCCCAAGCAGGTTCCACACTCAGCAGAGCCCAATGCAGGGCTCAATCCCATGACTCTGGGATCATGACTTGAGCCAGAGCCAAAAGTTGGATGCACAACCAACTGAGCCACCCAAGCACCCAAACAATCTGAATTCTTGATTTCTGCTTCCAATAATTCCAACTGATGGCCAAAGTTTGTTTTTTTAATATATTAACCAGTCAATATCTGCTCAATAGAAATTCATATAAAATGTGAATCAATAAAGAATACAGTTACTTTTAGGGTTCCTTATCTGCAAAATTAAATTATCTTTGAGTCATCCTTCAGTGACTTAGAGTCATTAATACTTTTTGATGAAGTATACCATTACTTCCTATAGCCTATTTATAATTTAGAATAGATGATTCTCCCTTTGTCTTTAGACTGCTTAAAATTTTGGGCAATTCTATATCTAGTCCTAAGATTTACCTTATATTTGGAATTAGTCACTGAATCATTCTCCTCCTTTACTTTCTTATTGTCAGCTTCCTCACTTCAAAAAAAAAAAAATCATCTACTATGTAATCTATGGAAGAACTACTAAATTAGATCTGGAAAAGAGTTTGTTTTTATAATTGATAATATCTAAGAAACTCATTCAAAAAAATCTTCTGTGAGGGGTGCCTGGGTGGCTCAGTCAGTTGAGCATCCGACTTCAGCTCAGGTCATGGTCTCACAGTTCGTGAGTTCGAGCCCCATGCCGGGCTCTGTGCTGACAGCTCACAGCCTAGACCTTCTTCAGATTCTGCATCTCCCTCTCTATCTGCCCCACCCCCACTAGGACTCTCTCTCTCTCAAAAATAAATAAAACATTTTTAAAAATTATTTTAATAAATAAAAAAAATCTTCTGAGCTTATTTTCATTTCATTGTTAAAAATGCCACACTGCAAGGTATATTCCAATGAATAAGGTTTATTATTATTCCAAATGAATAAGGTTATTTACCTATGTCCGAGAAGCATTAACTCACAGAGCCACAATTTGAACCCACTCAGTCTGACATTAAAACCCTTATCTATCCCTAATCACACTGCTATCCTGCCTATCTTTTGTAAAAAGGCAATAAAAAAATGGCACTTTCTGTAACACTGAACAGAATGACAGGAAGCTACAATTACTCCCTATTACTTTCTCAACTCAAATGCTCTTACTGGAAAAGTGCAACTTGCTACTACATACAACACAGGGGAAAGTCTGATAGCCTTTGATAAAACATAATGGAATTTTGCTAGAACTGGTGACAGCAGTGAAAAAGTATGCAACATTCTTTCACCATTTCAAGGTAGCAGGCTTTGCATCACAAATAGGCAATTACATTTATGGCTCTAACTTCTAAAACTAAAATCAATAATACACAAATAAAAAGACTATTTTACAGAGCCATAGCATTATCAATAATCCTCACTCAAGAACCTAAGCATACACAAGGGCAATTTGGAATGCCTACCACTAACAATATGGTTGGTTCAGGTCTAACATTACATTTTATAACAAATTCTTTTTCTTCTTTCATTTCTGACTTTATCCATTTCTCTCCTACTTTTCATGTTTAAGTGAAGAGACACTGGAAATGAAAAAAGAAATGAAACTAAGAATCTGAAAGCTTGTATTCTCACTCTGACTCCTGGTTTCCTGCTGGGCTTACAGAAACTAGCTGTTAAAAAAGGGGGAGTTAGGACTAGTAATATTCATTCATACTGCATATTTATATACAAGTATATTAAATGATATAAAATACTATTCAATTACAGTATCTTTTAATATGACTACAAATATAGAAATCTAGCACCACAGGCATTTCAAAATTCACTCTGACTTAAGATGCATCCTAAAGTCCATTCCTATTTAATAACATTCATTTTTAGAGCAGAATATAACTCATCAAGGTTACAAATAGTCAAAAAGTTTTGAATGAATGTCTACCATTTATTTGCATTAGCACCATTCAATTTAAATTTGTTTATGATCCTCCAAATATATTGTCATAATCTGATGTGAAAAAAGTCACCATTACTTATCTTTTGAAAAAGTAAGCCTAGGGGTGCCTGGGTGGCTTGCTCACTTAAGCATCAAACTCGATTTTGGCTCAGGTCATGATCTCACAGTTCATGAGATAGAATTCCACATCAGGCTCCATGCTGACAGTGAGGAGCCTGCTTGGGATTCTCTCCCTCTCTCTGCTCCTTCCCTGCTTGTGCTCGCTCTCTCACTCTCTCTCTCTCCAAATAAATAAATAAACATTAAAAAAAAAGTAAGTCCCAGATACAAAAAGTTCCAGCAAAATAATCATAATTGTGTTTATATTATATGAATGACTTGCTGTTTCTCAAAAATAGCATATAGGAAGTCAGTAATTCTCAAATGTGCAAAGTATTTCCATGTGCTTAACAAGAAAACTATCCAAAACAAACAATGCTTAAGAAATTTTATTATTTTTATTACCCTGCCGTCTTTTTTTAGTTTTAGTCTTTTTCTTTTCCTTGTCCCGCTTTCCTTCTTTCTGATGCCTGCTTATTGCTGACCGTAATACTTCTAAGAGTATAACACAGCAAAATTAAGATACTCATTGGGTATATAGTCCTAGATGTTACTTGTTACAATGACAGAGCCCAGAGCTAAACATTTATGAACATAAATTCCTAAAGAGACTAATACATGCCTCAATACAAATATCAAATAAACTATTGGTGTCTTTTACATAGCCTTAAAGTTTATCATTCAATATTCATCAAGAGGAAAATACAAAATTAGATATTCCTTAAGAAAAGCCAATACTTTGTATTACTATAAGCCTTATTTTTTAACATGGGATTTCTATCTGACAAATATATGGAAAATAAGAATATATAGGTCTATGTGTATAAAATCTCATGAGGCAGGAGGAAAATCTGAAAACAACAGTACATAATGCCACAACATGAAATAAGAAAAAAAAAAATGAAAACACTACTACCAATTCCTTGAATTACAAAGTTGTGAAAACTTGAGGAAAAGGCAAACATATAAAAAATAAGTTTAGGATATAAGTATTTTTAAAACACAATGAAAATCTATGGAATTCTCCTTTCTAAATTTACTCCTAAAGCCAAAAAACCAGGTGATAACGTTAGGAAAGTTGAAGCTCTAATGAGCCCTACAAATGTAGAAAGACAAAATCTTGAAAGCAGCAAAAAAAAAAAAAAAAAAAAAAAAAAAAAAAAAAAAGAAAAAAAAAAAAAAACTTACACACAAGGAAACCCCAAAAAGATTACCAACTGACTTCTCATTAGAAATCACAGAAATCAGGGGTACCTCGGTGGCTCTGTCAGTTAAGCGTCCAACTTCACTTCAGCTCAGGTCATGATCTTGTGATTCCTGAGTTTGAGCCCTGCATCAGGCTCTGCTGTGACAGCTTTAACACCCGACCTGGAGCCTGATTGAGATTCAATCTCCCTTTCTCTCTGCCCCTCCCGTGCTCACTCGCTCACTCGCTCTCTCTCAAAAATAAACAAACATTAAAAAAAATTTTTTTTAAAAAGAAAGAAAGAAGTCATGGAAATCAGAATACAGTGGAATGATGTATTCAAAGTGCTGAGAGAAAAATAGTGTCAACTAAGACTTGTTTTTCTCCCCAACTAAACTAACCAACAAAACAAGGACAAAATAAAAGGTATTTCCAAATAAACAAAAACTGTTGCTAGTAAACATGCTGTTAGAAAAAAAGAAGAAAAATAAGAAGAAAAACAAAACAAAAAACAAAAACCTAAAGAAGTCCTTTAAGAAACCCATGTGAAAACACTTGCACACACTGGAGTGATGTGGCTACCAGCAAAGAAATGCCAAAATTCCTAGGAGCCACCAAAAGCTAGGAAGGAGCAAGGAAAGATTCTTTCCTAGAGCCTTCAGAAAGATCATAGTCTTGCCAACACCTTGATTTCAGACTTCTAAGCCTCCAGAACTGTCAGACTTGATTTCTGTTGTTTTAAGCCACTCAAGTTTGTGGTATTTGGTTAGGGCAGTCCTAGAAAACTAATAAACCTCCCCAAACTCAAAAAAAAAAAAAAAAAAAAAAAAAAAAGTCCTTCAAGCCACAAAGCAATGATAGCAGGCAATAATTTAAATTCTCACAAAGAAATAAGGAACAATTTTAGGTAATTACATCAGTACATATAAAAGACTCCATGAAAATATTTCTTCCTCTTTTCATCTCTTAAATGATTTTAAAAATAACTGCAAAAAAATGGTAAGATTATATGGTTGGGTTTGTAATGTAAAACATAACATATACCACAATAACAGTGTACAAGATGAAAGACACCTAATCTATCAAAGATTCAATATTACTGGTACTAAATTAGTATAATATGAAGTTGTTTATAATAAATTAAGATACATATTGTAACAACTAAAATATAACAAAAAATATGCATAGCAAAAAATATGCATAGTAAAAAAAGAATTACAATGTGTACCAAAAAAAAATGTCTATTTAACACAAAAGGAAGCAATAAACAAGAAGAGGGGACCAAAAAGGACTATGATATATACAGAAATCAAATATCAAAATGGCTGGTGTAAATCAAACCATACTGATAATTACATTAAGAAAAGATTGTCAAATTGGAGAATAAGATCCAACTATACGCTGCCTATAAGAAACACACCTTAGGAGGGAGGGAAGATGGCGGCGTAGGAGGACGCTGGGCTCACCGAGGTTCCTGCTGATCACTTAGATTCCACCTACACCTGCCTAAATAACCCAGAAAACCACCAGAGGATTAGCAGAACGGAGTCGCCGGAGCCAAGCGCAGACGAGAGGCCCACGGAAGAGGGTAGGAAGGGCGGCGAGGCGGTGCGCGCTCCACGGACTGGCGGGAGGGAGCCGGGGCGGAGGGGCGGCTAGCCGGCCAAGCAGAGCCCCCGAGTCTGGCTTGCAAAAAGCGGAGGGGCCTGACGGACTGTGTTCCGACAGCAAGCGCGACTTAGCGGCTGGGAGGTCATAAGTTAACAGCTCTGCTCAGAAAGCGGGAAGGCTGGAGGACAAAGGGAAGGAAAGCTGCTGAGCCCCCGGACGACAGAGCTCAGTTTGGTGGGGAACAAAGGCGCTCGCCAGCGCCATCTTCCCCGCCCATCCCCCAGCCAAAATCCCAAAGAGAACCAGTTCCTGCCAGGGAACTTGCTCGCTCCGCGCAAACACCCAACTCTGCGCTTCTGCGGAGCCAAACCTCCGGCAGCAGATCTGACTCCCTGCTGCTGCCACAGGGCCCCTCCTGAAGTGGATCACCTAAGGAGAAGCAAGTTAAGCCTGCCCCTCCTGCCCCCGTGCACCTTGCCTACCCACCCCAGCTAAGACGCCAGATCCCCAGCATCACAAGCCTGGCAGTGTGCAAGTAGCCCAGACAGGCCACCCCACCCCACAGTGAATCCCGCCCCTAGGAGAGGGGAAGAGAAGGCACGCACCAGTCTGACTGTGGCCCCAGCGGTGGGCTGGGGGCAGACATCAGGTCTGACTGCGGCTCCGCCCACCAACTCCAGTTATACACCACAGCACAGGGGAAGTGCCCTGCAGGTCCTCACCACGCCAGGGACTATCCAAAATGACCAAGCGGAAGAATTCCCCTCAGAAGAATCTCCAGGAAATAACAACAGCTAATGAGCTGATCAAAAAGGATTTAAATAATATAATAGAAAGTGAATTTAGAATAATAGTCATAAAATTAATCGCTGGGCTTGAAAACAGCATAGCTGACAGCAGAGAATCTCTTGCTACAGAGATCAAGGGACTAAGGAACAGTCACAAGGAGCTGAAAAACGCTTTAAACGAAATGCATAACAAAATGGAAACCACCACAGCTCGGATTGAAGAGGCAGAGGAGAGAATAGGTGAACTAGAAGATAAAGTTATGGAAAAAGAGGAAGCTGAGAAAAAGAGAGATAAAAAAATCCAGGAGTATGAGGGGAAAATTAGAGAACTAAGTGATACACTAAAAAGAAATAATATACGCATCATTGGTATCCCAGAGGAGGAAGAGAGAGGGAAAGGTGCTGAAGGGGTACTTGAAGAAATAATAGCTGAGAACTTCCCTGAACTGGGGAAGGAAATAGGCATTGAAATCCAAGAGGCACAGAGAACTCCCTTCAGACGGAACTTGAATCGATCTTCTGCACAACATATCATAGTGAAACTGGCAAAATACAAGGATAAAGAGAAAATTCTGAAAGCAGCAAGGGGTAAACGTGCCCTCACATATAAAGGGAGACCTATAAGACTCGTGACTGATCTCTCTTTTGAAACTTGGCAGGCCAGAAAGAATTGGCACGAGATTTTCAGGGTGCTAGACAGAAAAAATATGCAGCCGAGAATCCTTTATCCAGCAAGCCTGTCATTTAGAATAGAAGGAGAGATAAAGGTCTTCCCAAACAAACAAAAACTGAAGGAATTTGTCACCACTAAACCAGCCCTACAAGAGATCCTAAGGGGGACCCTGTGAGACAAAGTACCAGAGACATCACTACAAGCATAAAACATACAGACATCACAATGACTCTAAACCCATATCTTTCTATAATAACACTGAATGTAAATGGATTAAATGCGCCAACCAAAAGACATAGGGTATCAGAATGGATAAAAAAACAAGACCCATCTATTTGCTGTCTACAAGAGACTCATTTTAGACCTGAAGACACCTTTAGATTGAGAGTGAGGGGATGGAGAACTATTTATCATGCTACTGGAAGCCAAAAGAAAGCTGGAGTAGCCATACTTATATCAGACAAACTAGACTTTAAATTAAAGGCTGTAACAAGAGATGAAGAAGGACATTATATAATAGTGACAGGGTCTATCCATCAGGAAGAGCTAACAATTATAAATGTCTATGCGCCGAATACTGGAGCGCCCAAATATATAAAACAATTACTCATAAACACAAGCAACCTTATTGATAAGAATGTGGTCATTGCAGGGGACTTTAACACCCCACTTACAGAAATGGATAGATCATCTAGACACACGGTCAATAAAGAAACAAGGGCCCTGAATGAGACATTGGATCAGATGGACTTGACAGATATATTTAGAACTCTGCATCCCAAAGCAACAGAATATACTTTCTTCTCGAGTGCACATGGAACATTCTCCAAGATAGATCACATACTGGGTCACAAAACAGCCCTTCATAAGTTTACAAGAATTGAAATCATACCATGCATACTTTCAGACCACAATGCTATGAAGCTTGAAATCAACCACAGAAAAAAGTCTGGAAAACCTCCAAAAGCATGGAGGTTAAAGAACACCCTACTAACGAATGAGTGGGTCAACCAGGCAATTAGAGAAGAAATTAAAAAATATATGGAAACAAACGAAAATGAAAATACAACAATCCAAATGCTTTGGGATGCAGCGAAGGCAGTCCTGAGAGGAAAATACATTGCAATCCAGGCCTATCTCCAGAAACAAGAAAAATCCCAAATACAAAATCTAACAGCACACCTAAAGGAAATAGAAGCAGAACAGCAAAGGCAGCCTAAACCCAGCAGAAGAAGAGAAATAATAAAGACCAGAGCAGAAATAAACAATATAGAATCTAAAAAAAACTGTAGAGCAGATCAACGAAACCAAGAGTTGGTTTTTTGAAAAAATAAACAAAATTGACAAACCTCTAGCCAGGCTTCTCAAAAAGAAACGGGAGATGACCCAAATAGATAAAATCATGAATGAAAATGGAATTATAACAACCAATCCCTCAGAGATACAAACAATTATCAGGGAATACTATGAAAAATTATATGCCAACAAATTGGACAACCTGGAAGAAATGGACAAATTCCTGAACACCCACACTCTTCCAAAACTCAATCAGGAGGAAATAGAAAGCTTGAACAGACCCATCACCAGCGAAGAAATTGAATCGGTTATCAAAAATCTCCCAACAAATAAGAGTCCAGGACCAGATGGCTTCCCAGGGGAGTTCTACCAGACGTTTAAAGCAGAGATAATACCTATCCTTCTCAAGCTATTCCAAGAAATAGAAAGGGAAGGAAAACTTCCAGACTCATTCTATGAAGCCAGTATTACTTTGATTCCTAAACCAGACAGAGACCCAGTAAAAAAAGAGAACTACAGGCCAATATCCCTGATGAATACGGATGCCAAAATTCTCAATAAGATACTAGCAAATCGAATTCAACGGCATATAAAAAGAATTGTTCACCATGATCAAGTGGGATTCATTCCTGGGATGCAGGGCTGGTTCAACATTCGCAAATCAATCAACGTGATACATCACATTAACAAAAAAAAAAAGAGAAAAACCATATGATCCTGTCAATCGATGCAGAAAAGGCCTTTGACAAAATCCAGCACCCTTTCTTAATAAAAACCCTTGAGAAAGTCGGGATAGAAGGAACATACTTAAAGATCATAAAAGCCATTTATGAAAAGCCCACAGCTAACATCATCCTCAACGGGGAAAAACTGAGAGCTTTTTCCCTGAGATCAGGAACACGACAGGGATGCCCACTCTCACTGCTGTTGTTTAACATAGTGCTGGAAGTTCTAGCATCAGCAATCAGACAACAAAAGGAAATCAAAGGCATCAAAATTGGCAAAGATGAAGTCAAGCTTTCGCTTTTTGCAGATGACATGATATTATACATGGAAAATCCGACAGACTCCACCAAAAGTCTGCTAGAACTGATACATGAATTCAGCAAAGTTGCAGGATACAAAATCAATGTACAGAAATCAGTTGCATTCTTATACACTAACAATGAAGTAACAGAAAGACAAATAAGGAAACTGATCCCATTCACAATTGCACCAAGAAGCATAAAATACCTAGGAATAAATCTAACCAAAGATGTAAAGGATCTGTATGCTGAAAACTATAGAAAGCTTATGAAGGTAATTGAAGAAGATTTAAAGAAATGGAAAGACATTCCCTGCTCATGGATTGGAAGAATAAATATTGTCAAAATGTCAATACTACCCAAAGCTATCTACACATTCAATGCAATCCCAATCAAAATTGCACCAGCATTCTTCTCGAAACTAGAACAAGCAATCCTAAAATTCATATGGAACCACAAAAGGCCCCGAATAGCCAAAGTAATTTTGAAGAAGAAGACCAAAGCAGGAGGCATCACAATCCCAGACTTTAGCCTCTACTACAAAGCTGTCATCATCAAGACAGCATGGTATTGGCACAAAAACAGACACATAGACCAATGGAATAGAATAGAAACCCCAGAACTAGACCCACAAACGTATGGCCAACTCATCTTTGACAAAGCAGGAAAGAACATCCAATGGAAAAAAGACAGTCTCTTTAACAAATGGTGCTGGGAGAACTGGACTGCAACATGCAGAAGGTTGAAACTAGACCACTTTCTCACACCATTCACAAAAATAAACTCAAAATGGATAAAGGACCTGAATGTGAGACAGGAAACCATCAAAACCCTAGAGGAGAAAGCAGGAAAAGACCTCTCTGACCTCAGCCGTAGCAATCTCTTACTCGACACATCCCCAAAGGCAAGGGAATTAAAAGCAAAAGTGAATTACTGGGACCTTATGAAGATAAAAAGCTTCTGCACAGCAAAGGAAACAACCAACAAAACTAAAAGGCAACCAACGGAATGGGAAAAGATATTTGTAAATGACATATCGGACAAAGGGCTAGTATCCAAAATCTATAAAGAGCTCACCAAACTCCACACCCGAAAAGCAAATAACCCAGTGAAGAAATGGGCAGAAAACATGAATAGACACTTCTCTAAAGAAGACATCCGGATGGCCAACAGGCACATGAAAAGATGTTCAGCGTCGCTCCTTATCAGGGAAATACAAATCAAAACCACACTCACATATCACCTCACGCCAGTCAGAGTGGCCAAAATGAACAAATCAGGAGACTATAGATGCTGGAGAGGATGTGGAGAAACGGGAACCCTCTTGCACTGTTGGTGGGAATGCAAATTGGTGCAGCCACTCTGGAAAGCAGTGTGGAGGTTCCTCAGAAAATTAAAAATAGACCTACCCTATGACCCAGCAATAGCACTGCTAGGAATTTATCCAAGGGACACAGGAGTACTGATGCATAGGGGCACTTGTACCCCAATGTTCATAGCAGCACTCTCAACAATAGCCAAATTATGGAAAGAGCCTAAATGTCCATCAACTGATGAATGGATAAAGAAATTGTGGTTTATATACACTATGGAATACTACGTGGCAATGAGAAAAAATGAAATATGGCCTTTTGTAGCAAAGTAGATGGAACTGGAGAGTGTGATGCTAAGTGAAATAAGCCATACAGAGAAAGACAGATACCATATGGTTTCACTCTTATGTGGATCCTGAGAAACTTAACAGGAACCCATGGGGGAGGGGAAGGGAAAAAAAAAAAAAAAGAGGTTAGAGTGGGAGAGAGCCAAAGCATAAGAGACTGTTGAGAACTGAGAGCAAACTGAGGGTTGATGGGGGGTGGGAGGGAGGAGAGGGTGGGTGATGGGTATTGAGGAGGGCACCTTTTGGGATGAGCACTGGGTGTTGT
>NW_024412396.1:36696506-36729010 GCF_014898765.1 Herpailurus yagouaroundi | reverse complement strand
AAAAGAAAAGAAACACACCTTAGAATCAAAGGCATAAAATAGATTGAAAGAAAAAATGTGAAACAAGATAAACTATAGAATCAATAACCATGAGAGAGCCAGAGAAGCTACCCTAATGACAAAACAGTCTTAAAAGACAAAAAGAAACAAAGAAAAAGGTTTTCAAATGTATAAAAATAAAAATACGACATATTAGTGCAATTAAAGCAGTACACAGGTTTATATATTTAAATGCCCATATTAGAAAAGAAGAAAACTCTCAAATAATCCAAGTGCCCACCTTAAGAAACTAGCAAAAAAGAGCAAAGTAAACCCAAAGTAAGTAAAAGAAATGATATAATACAAAAACAGAAATCAACAGAGCCTGGGTGGCTCAGTCAAGCGTCCAACTCCTGATTTCAGCTCAGGTCATGATCTTGCAGTTTCATGAGTTTGAGACCCATGTCAGGCTCTTTGTGCTGACCACACAGAGCAGGGTTAGGAATCTCTCTCTCTCTCCCCCCCTTCCTCTCTGCTTCTCCCCCACTCACCCTCTGTCTCTCAAAATAAAAATAAAAATAAAAAATTATATTAATAAAATAAAATGGGAATCACTAAAATAGACATCAGAAAAACAATAGAAAAAAAGTCAATAAAAACAAGGTTGGTTCTTTGGAAAATATTGACAAAAATGTCACACTGTGAGCTTCACTGACCAAAGGAAAAAAAGAGAAGAGACAAACTACCACAATAGGAAATGAAAAAGGAAAGATCTCTCTTGACCCTAGAAATATTCAGCTTAGATGAAACTGACTAATTCCTAGGAAGACTGAAATTACTAAAAGAAGGGAAAGAGTGAGGAGAATAAGGGAGGAAGAGAAAGAAAAAAAGAAAAACGAAAAGAAAAAGTCTGAATAGATCTATACCAAGTAAAGAAATTAAAACAGTACTTAGAAATCCTCCAATTAAGAAAAGCCAAAGTCAGATCGTACCCAAAATCTATAGAGAATTATCAAACTCCACACCCAAAAAACAAATAATCCAGTGAAGAAATGGGCCAAAAGACACGAATAGACACTTCTACAAAGAAGACATCCAGGTGACCAATCCACACATGAAAACATGCTCAACATCACTCATCATCAGGGAAATACAAATCAAAACCACAATGAGATACCACCTCACACCTGTCAGAATGACTCACATTAACAACTCAAGCAACAACAGATGTTGGTGAAGATGCGGAGAAAGACGCTCTCTTTTGCACTGATGTTGGGAACGCAAACTGATGCAGCCACTCTGGAAAACAGTATGGAGGTTCTTCAAAAATTTAAAAATAGAACTATTCTACGACCCAGCAACTGCACTACTAGGTATTTATTCAAGGGATACAGGTGTGCTGTTTCAAAGGGGCACACCCCAATATTTATAGTAGCACTATCGACAATAGCCAAAGTATGGAAAGACCCCAAATGTCCACCAATGGATGAACAAATAAAGAAGATGTGGCATACACACACACACACACACACACACACACTGGAGTATTACTCAGCAATCAAAAAGAATGAAACTTGCCATTTGCAACTCCGTGGATGGAACTAGAGGGTATTATGCTAAGCAAAATTAGTGAGTCAGAGAAAGACAAATACCATATGACTTCACTCATATGAGGGCTTTAGGATACAAAACATGAACATAAGAGGGAAGCAAAAATAATATAAAAACAGGGAGGGGGACAAAACATAAAAGACTCTTAAATACAGAGAACAAACAGAGGGTTGCTGGAGGGGATGTAGGAGGGGGATGGGCTAAATGGGAAAAGGGCATTAAGGAATCTACTCCTGAAATCACTGTTGCACTACATGCTAACTAACTTGGACATAAAGAAGAAGGAAGGAAGGAAGGAAGGAAGGAAGGAAGGAAGGAAGGAAGGAAGGAAGGAAGGAAAGAAAGAAGGAAGGAGAGAAAGAGGAAAGAAGGAAGAAAGAAGAGAGAGAAAAAGAAGGAAGGAAGAAGAGAGAAAAAGAGGAAGAAAGGAAGGAAGGAAGGAAGGAAGGAAGGCAGGCCGGCCGGCCGGCCGACCAGCCAAAGTCAGATGGCTTTACTGGTGAAATCCATCAAACATTTAACAAAAAAATAATACCAATCCTTTACAAATTCTTCCAGAAAACACAGAAGAGAATATTTTCCAACTCAGTCTATGGGATCAATATTGCCATGATTCTAAAGCCAGACAAAGTCATGTGCTAACATAAAAATCCATGTGCTTAGCATAAAAACATTATGCTAAGGTAAGGAAGCTAGACTCAAAAGACTATATATTGTATAATTCCATTTACAGAAAAGGTACAAAAAAGGCAACTTTATAGAGACAGAAAGCAGATGAGTGGTTTCCTGGGGCTGGGAGTGGGAGCAAGAATTCCATGCAAACTGTCACAGAAATATTTCTGGAGTGATGAAATACTCTAAAACTGGTTTGTGGCTGCACATCTCTTTAATATCCCTAAAATTCATTAAAATGTACACTTAATACAGGTGAATTTTGTTGTATGTAAATTATACTTCAATAATCCTGTTTAAGAAAAAAAATGGCTCACAGACTAAATCAACAACCTCTAGCTAGACTGATCAAAATACAAGTTAGATTACTAGGAATTTTTAAAGGATTACTACTGCTATAACTTACAGGCATTAAAAGAATTTTGAGGGATTATTATAAACAGCTTGATGTCAATAAATATGATGTAACTTGGATGATATGTATGGTCAAATTCCTTGAAAAAAATGAAATTTACAAAAAAAACCCAGAAAATTCAAATAGCTTGTATCTTTTTAAAAAAGTAAATTTACCATTATATTCTGGTTTCTCTTCAGATTCACATAAAAATCAAATTTACCAATAATCTACATATGAACAAAATTAAAAGTCCCTGATGATTTCAATAGTGAATTTGAAACATTCAAGAAGAAATAATGCCAATTTCATATAAATTCTTTCAAAATACAGAGTAAGAGACCCCACTTCAAAATGAGGCCAAACACCGTGACAAAACCATTGTAGAGATTACTGGTAAAAACATTATCAGTATAATAATGGTATTACCCTGATACCACAGACAAAGACATCTAAAGGCAAAGAAAACAGTCAACTAATACCCTCCTGAATACAGACACAAAAATCCTTAATAAAAATAATAGCAAACTGAATACAAACTGAATACAAATCATAACCATACAGAATTTATCACAAGCATGAAGTAATTTAACTTTGAAAATGAATCAATTTTTTAACTCACCACATTAACAATATAAAGAAGAAAACTCTTCAAAAGATGTCGTAAAAAGCATTTGACAAAATTCAACACCCACTCATAACTTTTTAAAATTTCAGTGCACTACAGCTAATTCTACAGCTAATATAATCTATAATACTGATAGATTAAATGATTCCCTCCACCGGGTGGGGAACAAGGTAGTGCAATATGGCAAGAAAAGGAAGTAAAAGGCAGAAAGGAAGAAGTAATACAGTCTCTACATGCAGATGACATGACTGCCTAAAAATACCTAAAAGCACCTACTAAAAATAAGTAAAATGTGCACAAGATACAAGATCAGTATAAAAAGTGCACACTAGGAGTAAGCAATAGGAAAATGAAATCTGAAATAACTATTTCCTCAAAAACAGTATCCAAAAATATAAAATATAAAAGGAACAAATTTGACAGTAAGTGCAATGTCAACTACTAAAAACCAAACATTACTGCTGAGATAAATTCATGAGGCTCTCAATAAATAAAGAGATACACCAAATTCATAGACTGCAAGCTTCAATATTATTAAGATCTCAATTCTCCCCAAATTGACCTATAGAACCAACAAAATCCCAATCATAATATGGCCAAGCCTTTTTGTAAAAATTAACAAATTGATCCTAAAATTCTGAATCTACAGAAAGCAATCTGGAAAAAGAACAAAGCTAGAAGACTTACATTATCTGACTTCAAGAATTGCTATTAAGCTACAGTAACCAAGGGGATGCCTGGGTGGCTCAGTCAGTTAAGCGTCCAATTCTCGACTTGTGCTCAGGTCACGATCTCATGGGTGTGACATTGAGCTCTGTGCCCTGTATAGGGCCCTATGGTGGGCGTGGAACCTGCTTAAGATTCCTTCTCCCTCTCCTGGTGCTCCCCCCCCAAAAAATAAAAAGAAATAAACTAATTTAATTAAATAAAATTTAAGCTACAGTAACCAAGATAGGAGTTGTGAGAACCAAATAGAATGAACACAAATAGACCCTACTTACAAACAATTAATTATAAACAAAGGCACCAAATGTGTGTAAAGCAATTCAATAGAGAAAGGAAAGTCTTTTAAGCAAATAGTGTTAGAATGAGAGGATGACCATATGCAATAAATGAACCTCAACACTTACTTCACACCATACACAAAAATTAATCCAAGATGGATCAAGGACATATCTGTAAAAGGAAAAACTCTAAAGCTTTTAAAAGAGAGAATATCTTTGTGACTTTAGGGCAGTAAAAGGTTTCTTATATAAGATACAAAAAGAAATAACCTTAAAAGAAAAAAATTCCATAAATTACACTTCATTAAAAATAAAAACTTCAGCTCATCAAAGATACCATTAAGAAAATGAAAAAGTGGGGTGCCTGGGTGGCTCAGTCAGTTAAGCATCCAACTTCAGCTCAGGTCATGATCTCACAGTTCATGAGTTTGAGCCCCACATTAGGCTCCGTGCTGACAGCTCAGAGCTTGGAGCCTGCTTTGGATTCTGTGTCTCCCTCTCTCTCTCTGCCCCTCCCATGCTCACACTCTCTCTCCCTCTCTCAAAAATAAATGAATGTTAAAAAAAATTTAAAAAGAAAATGAAAAAGTGAGCTACAGACTGGGAGAAATGTGTTAGATATCTGACAAAAGACTTGTATGCAACATATTTTATTTATTTATTTTTTTTAATCTTTTTTTAATATTTATTTTTGAGAAAGAGAGAGAGAGAGAGAGGCAGACACAGAATCCGAAGCAGGCTCCAGGCTCCGAGCTGTCAGCCCAGAGCCTGACACGGGGCTCGAACTCCCGAACCGCGAGATCATGACCTGAGCCGAAGTCAGACATTCAACTGACTGAGCCACTCAGGCGCCCCTTAAAGCCTTTTACAAATCAATAATAAAATGACAAACACCCCAATTACTTAAATGGACAAAAGATATGAAGAGACATCATAAAAGGAGATATAAAAAGGCAAACAAATAAAAAATCCTCAAAAACAAATTAAAGTTATGACAAGGTGCCATTAAACACCCACCAAAATAGCTAAAATTAAAAACACTCATAGCATTAAAAGATGGCTAAAAGTGGAACAATCCAAACTCTCATATTATAGGTGGCAATATAAAACTATGTAAATACTATCAGGAAAAGGATTGACACTTTCTTCTAAAATTAACAAATAACCCCACAAACAAGCAATTTCACTCATATATTGACCAAAGAGAAATTAAAAGATGGGTTCATAAAATAACTTACACAAGAAAGTTCATAGCGGCTTTGTTAATATCAAAACCTACAAACAACTCAGATATTCATCAATAAAAGAATTGCTAAACTGATATATTCAAATAGAACACTACATAGCAATAAAAAATAACTAATTCTTGATATACAAAAATAACATGAATGAATCTCAAAATATTATTCTGCTTTCCTTGCATCTGACCGTTTTATAATAAGTAATGGTTGGCCCATTCCCCACCTTAAGCAACTAGAAAACTGAAAAAAACGTAAGAATCAATGGTTTTATAAACTGACGATTAGACAGTACAGGACTATGATCTCCAAGGAAAGGGAAGCAAATGAGGTGAGCCCTATATTGTCCCAGCTTACTGCATGGAGACCCCTTGGAAGCCATGATATCTGGAAGGGAACCCAAGTAAAATGGGGGAATCAAGCAGACTGAGATCAGACTTCGAGGCTGGCACGGTGGCTATAATTTCCAGGGGAGGTGACTAGAGAGGAAAATGCTACACAGAGAGAAAATTCTAAAGCAGGAGTCAGCAAATGTTTTCTGTAAAGGGTACATAAATATTTAAGGCTTTGCAAGCCATATGATTTCTGTGATAACTACTCAACTCATTAAAACATGAAAGCAAACAAAGACAGTACATAAATTCCAATAAAACTTTAGTTAGAATAACAGGTGGTAGGTGAAACGTGGCCTGAGTGTTGTAATTTGGCCACTTCTCCTCTAGAAATCTACAAAGTGATATCCTTAATTTATGCCTGGGTATTAATATGATCATGACAGAGTATAAACTTCTCAAGGCCAAGAAAATAACCTGGAACCCAACAGGTCAAACAATTTCCAAAGCTCACAGTTATCAGAACAGTTCATATTCCCAATAAATAAGTTAAAAAGACCTCAATACATGAAGCATCAACTATAGTCCTCAAAATGGTAAATTAACTTGAAAGTGGAGCTAAATTAGCCTAATATTGAAGTCTTCTATGCCCTACCAATGCTTAAAAATAATCCTTGCAAGGATCTAACAGATTATAAGTAATTTAGCTACAACCCCAAAGTCTGAAAATATTTAATGGGATACTATAAACTACTAGGTATTCAAAAACAAGGCAAAAATATATGACCCATACTCGGAGAAAATAGTCAATAGAAGCAGACACAGAAATAACAGATAATGAAATTAGCAGACAATGACATTAAAATAACTATTATAAATATGTTCTACATGTTTAAGAAAGTAGAGAAAAACATAAGCATGATGAGAGAAATGGAAGACAAAAGATTCAAATGACATATATAGAGATTTAAAACACATACTACCTAAAGAACACCTGGGTGGCTCAGTCACGGAAGCATTCAACTCTCGATTTTGTCTTAGGTCATGATCTCATAGTTTGTGAGTTTGAGCCTTACATCTGGCTCCACACCGCTGACAGTAAGGAAACTGCTTGGGATTCTCTCTCTCTCTCTCTCTCTCTCTCTCTCTCTCTGCCCAACGCCTCCCTCAAAGTAAATAAATAAACTTTAAAAAATAAGTAAATAAAAAATAAATAACACATATACTACCTGAAATGAAAAATATAACAAGTGGAATAAATAGGTTAGGCACTAGCAAGGTAAAAATCAGTGAAGGCATAGCTTGAAGGCTTGAAGGCATAGAGCAACAGTAGCTAACTAAAGCACAAAGAAATAAGACTAGAAAAATAATCAGCAAAGCACTGATGAACTAACAATATCAAGCAATATAACTTACATGTAATTGAAATTCTGGGTGGGAGGAAAATAAAAATACACAAAGAAATAATCACCAAAATTTTTCCAAATTTGATGAAGGTAAATTTAAAGCAAACCAACCATATCAATAATTACCTTAACACAACAAGCAAAGAGAGACTGTCAGTTTTAATTAAAAACCAAGATCCAACTGTACACATTAAGAAAGCAACTCATACCATGAAAACACCAATCAAAAAAGCTAGAGTGGCTATATTAACATCAGAAAAAGTGGTAGTTACTGGGGTGCCTGGGTGGCTCAGTTGGTTAAGCCTCCGCCTCTTGATCTTGGCTCAGGTCATGACCTTACAGTCTGGTCCATGGAGCCCTGCATCGGGATCTACCCTGAGCCCACTTGGGATTCTCTCTCTCCCTCTTTCTCTGCCCCTCCCCAGCTCATGCGCAAACTCGAGTGCTGTCTCTCTCTCTCTTAAAAATAAATAAACTTAAAAAAAAAGAAAAGAAAAAATAGTAGTTAGAACAAATATTACCAGGAATAAAGGGATATTTCATAACAATAAAGATGTGAAAGTATCAAAAGGACATAACCATCCTATGTGTCTATGCCACAAAAAACAGAGCTTAAACATATATAATGCAAAATTGATTTTTTTAAAATACACAATTATACTGGGATATTTCAACACTGCTCTCTCAATAAGAAAAGGGAAAAAAAAAATCAATGAGGAAACAAGATTTAACAATATCAATTAACTTCACCTGACTGACATTTACAGAATGATCTGCCAAAGACCATAATACAAATCATTCCAAGTGCACAAAAAACTTCACCAAGATAGACCATACTCTGGGCTACAGAAAAAGTCTCAATGCGTCAAAGATGTCTAAAATCACACAAAGCATGTTCTCTCACTACAAGGGTATTAAACTACAAATCAATAGCAAAAAAAAAAAAAGTATTTAGAAAACCTGGAAATATTTGAAATTAAACAACACATTTAAAAAAAATGTTTTTAATGTTTATTCATTTTCGAGAGAGAGAGCAAGGGAGGGGCAGAGAGAGACAGAGACAGAGAGAGAGAGAGAGAGAGAGAGAGAGAGAGAGAGAGAGAAAGGGAATCTGAAGCAGGCTCCACTCTGAGCTGTCAGCACAGAGCCTGATGCAGGGCTTGAACCCACGAACCACAAGATCATGACCTGAGCTGAAGTCGGATGCTTAATAACCAACTGAGCCACCCAGGTGTCCCACAACACATTTCTAAATAACCCATGGGTCAAGCAAGAAGTTAAAAACAAAGTCACACAATGATTTGAACTAAATGAAAATGAAAGCACAACTGTGATGGCCACATGCATGCACCTCTCATCTCCCAACTGCAGAAGCAAAATGGAGGAAGAGTCCCAACTGTTGCACTCTGAAATCCAGTTCCACATTTGCACTAAGGCTTTGATTTCCATGGGCCTCTAGCCAATGACTGAGTGAGGCAGGAATACCAAGGCAGTTCCATAGTTAGGAGATGCAAGCCTCCTCTGCCAGAAATCTCAGAACTCCCAACTTGCCTTGCCAAACTTTCCTTAGAAATATACGGTAATCTGAGACAATTCTACCCAACAGGTTTTCTTTTTTCACTTGGGTCAAACCCACAAAACCATCTGATGATTGTCTCAGTCTCTTACAGCTGCCTCATTTTCTCTCACAGGCATTTTCCCTAACACATTTCTTGTACATTTAAACCCATCTTTGTAACTGCCTCAGAGGACTCAAACTGTCAAGATAACATGTCAAAAGTGTGTGATGCAATGCTAAAAGAACATTTATACGATTAAATGTCAAAAAATCGGAAAGTCTCAAATCAATCATCTAAGTTTCTACTTTCAGAAACCAGAAAAGTAGGGCACCTGGGTGGCCCAGTCGGTTAAGTGTCCGACTTGATTTCAGCTCAGGTCATGATCTCAGTTTGTCAAGTCCCGCATTGACAGAGCAGAGCCTGCTTGGGATTCTCTCTCTGCCCTTTCCCTGCACATGCTCGCGCGCTCTCTCTCTCTCAAAATAAATAAATAAACTTAAATAAAAAAAAAAAAAAAAAAAACTAGAAAAGTAGAACAAATTATACCCCAATTAAGGAGAATGAAACAAATTATAAGGAGTAAATATAACTGGAGTGGAAAATAGGAAAACAACAGAAAAATAAACCAATAAAGTAAAAAACTGGTTTGCTGACCAGATCAAGAAAATTGATAAACCTCTAGTCAGAATGATCAGAGAAGGGGCACCTGGCTGGCTCAGTTGGTGGAGCATACACAACTCTTGATCTTTGGATTGTAAGTTCAAGGCCCATGGTCACTGTAGAGATTACTTAAAAATAAAATCTTTTAAAAAAATTTTTTAAAAAAAGGAATGATTAGGGAAATGAATTGAGAAGATATAAATTACCAGTATCAGGAATGAAAGAGGGAAAAGCACTAGAAATCCTACAGGAATTTCCTAACTTTTTTTTTTTTTTTTAACATTTGCTTCACTTTTGAGAGAGTGTGAGTGGGGGAAGGGCAGAAAGAGGGAGACACAGAATCCAAAGCAGGCTCCAGACTGAGCTATCAGCAGAGAGCCCGATGTGGGACTCAAATCCACCAACTGTGAGATCATGACCTGAGCTAAAGTCAGACACTCAACCAACTAAGCCACTCAGGTGCCCCAGGAATTTCCCAACTTCTAAAGAAATGGTCTTTCATATGTTTGCTAGTAAGTCCAGCTATGTTATGATGCTTTACTAGGCCACAAAATTTTATTTAAATTATGATACAGTTGAAAAGCCCTTTGTCCTCCTAAAAATATCTAACCCCTCTAAGCTCAAGCTTCTAGGAGTTATGAATCCTAAATCACCCTGAAACCAACGGAGGGGCTGGGTAGAAGTTGCAAAGCTGCCATGGCAGCATCTGGGAAAAGCTCTGATGAAGAGGAACAGAAGAAAGCAATGTAAGTTCTTAGCTCTACTCTACCATTCCCCATTGGAGGGCTGGAGGAGGTGCAGAAGCATTCTCAGCAAAAGATGAGACAGGCTTCTAGTGCAGAAAAATGTTAACAAGAAAAAGGGAACTGACAGAATGAGAGTGTATTATAAGTTATCCATCAATTATGTATATTAACAAAGTTAAGAGATTATCCAAAAATAAATGAACCCCTGGTTTTCATAACCCCTGGTTTTCAAACACCCAGGAGGTGTGGCAAATTATATTCTAACCTAAAAAGAGTCTGTGACAGAAATAAATTGATGAACAAAATAGCAAGTAAAATTACATAGGAATAACCTAACACAAAATGATCAACAAAAGAAAAACCTAATAGTATTTTTTTAATATGAAATTTATTGTCAAATTGGTTTCCATACAACACCCAGTGCTCATCCCAACAGGTACCCTCCTCAATGCCCGTCACCAATCCTCTCCTCCTTCCCACCCTCCCATCAATCCTCAGTTTATTCTCAGTTTTTAAGAGTCTCTTATGAAAAAAAAAAAAAAAGTCTCTTATGGTTTAGTTCCCTCCCTAACTTTTTTTTTTCCTTCCCCTCCCCCATGGTCTTCTGTTAAGTTTCTCAGGATCCACGAAAGAGTAAAAACATATGGTATCTGTCTTTCTCTATATGACTTATTTCACTTAGCATAACACTCTCCAGTTCCATCCATGTTGCTACAAAGGGCTATATTTCATTCTTTCTCATTGCCAAGTAGTATTCCATTGTGTATATAAACCACAACTTCTTTATCCATTCATCAGTTGATGGACATTTAGGCTCTTTCCATAGTTTGGCTATTGTCGAAAGTGCTGCTATAATCATTGGGGTACAAGTGCCCCTATACATCAGCACTCCTGTATCCCTTGAGTAAATTCCTAGCAGTGCTATTGCTGGGTCATAGGGTAGATCTATTTGTAATTTTTTAAGGAACCTCCACACTGTTTGCCAGAGTGGCTGCACCAGTTTAAATTCCCACCAACAGTGCAAGAGGGTTCCCGTTTCTCCACACCCCCTCCAGCATCTACAGTCTTCTGATTTGTTCATTTTAGCCAGTCTGACTGGTGTAAGGTGGTATGTCAGTGTGGTTTTGATTTGTATTTTCCTGATGAGGAGTGACATTGAGCATCTTATCATGTGCCTGTTGGCCATCTGGATGTCTTCTTTAGAGAAGTGTCTATTCATGTTTTCTGCCCATTTCTTCACTGGATTATTTGTTTTTCGGCTGTAGAGTTTGGTGAGTTCTTTATAGATTTTGCATACTAGCCCTTTGTCTGATATATCATTTGCAAATATCTTTTCCCATTTCATTCGTTGCCTTTTAATTTTGTTGATTATTTCCTTTTCTACTATAGTTCTTGGGGTGCCTGGGTGGCAGTTGGTTAAGCGTCTGACTTCGGTTCAGGTCATGATCTCACGATTCGTGAGTTCGAGCCCCACATCAGGCTCTGTGCTGACAGCTCAGAGCCTGGAGCCTGCTTCGGATTCTGTGTCTCCTTCTCTCTCTGCCCCTCCCCCGCTCATGCTGTGTCTCTCCCAAAAATGAATAAACATTTATAGTTCTAATAGTAATGTTCCTACAAATATTATTAGATGAAAAGTAAGATGAACGCTACAATTAGCTCAGGACAATACCGTTCATGCAGTGATAAAATTACAAAGGAAAATAAATCTGCTTAACTAAAAATTTAAAGTATCACATTGACAAACAGTGCAGGAATTATTTGGTCATGCACATGTGCAGATGTGGCCTTGTAAGACTACCAAATATTTGTGGCAGCTAGACTTCTCAGGAAACTACTGTATCATAGTCCTAAGCAAACAAAAAATGGATTTATTTCAGCATTTCCAAATATCAATTTTAGTAACCTTTAACTTATTCAACTGATTATTAGTAAAGAGCTCTTACTGACATAATTCTAGGTATTTAAATTTCATAGCATAACCTCTTAGGACCAAAGAAAAGACATGCATTTAAAAATTACTATGCAAGTTCATCAGAAGAAAATTCCTGGCTGGGAACCGCAGAATGAACTTTGTTAAATTCACTCCTTTCATTCTTTTGCTCAGAATGCTTCCACACACACATTTTAAAAATGGAATGCCTTCCTTCTTCCCTTCTATCTTTCTTAACGTTTGCTTTTTTCAAGGCTCAATTCTAGTTTGCCATATTCCACAAGGATTTATTTAATTTGGGTCCCTTGGTAGAAAGCTTCACTGTACTTAGAAACAATACCATACAGTTTCTTTATACATGTTCGTTTTCTCTTCCCACTTCAAAATTCAACCTCTGGAAAACAAGGACCATTCAGGTATAGAGTAGCAGAAAACACTTGGAATCTGCCAGACTTGCTTGAGTCTAAATCTTAGCCCTTCCACTTAGCAGAATTATGAGTTAGGGTGATTTATTTTATGAGTCATCATGTTTCCTCATAAATGGCAATACCACTATCAACCTTGCAGGATATTTGTAAGGATTTAGTGAAATAATAATCAGGGACTGCTTTAATCACATCTTCCTTCTTTTTATTATTGTATCTTCAACACCAACAGCTAAGATTGCTTTACAGATGTAATAGGTACATGATAAAATCTTATTGTGATAGACTGACTGGTACTTGATAAAACTATCTGTAGGACTGAAAAATGTGTCTCATGACATAGAGCAATACAAAATAAAGTGCATAAAACATGGCAGAAAAATGTTTGTTGAATACATTAACTCAACCAGGAAATCATTGTTTCTGCATTCCAGGCTAAGAATATTTCCACATTTTCACATATCTAAAAATTCCTCCAGACTGAGATTAAAAAACAAAAGCTTCCCACTATTTATATCCTATGGATTTTAACTTGTTCCTATAACAATTAAAATAACTGATATAACTCACAACTCCCTGATTCATTATTTCTCCCTATTATGCTCATGTCCAGATCATCAGACAAGCAGACAAGTTTCCTGGAATAAATTCAACCACTGTAATAAATTCTATCATCAATAGCTTGAGCATTAACTATATTTTTCCCTCACCATAGTAAGGTATGAGAAAGAATATAATATAAAACTCACAATATATAATCAGTTCATTCTAAGTATTTCCCAACTATGGACACTAAATAGTTCAGTTTCTTATATATCCACAGTATAACTGAAATGTTATCCAGAAATATAGAAATATAAAAAAGGGTTTCTAAAGGCATTTGGGGGTCTATAAGTAAAATATCTACTCAAAAATAAATGGTATAAGTTAAACAAGTCACAAACCCTACCTGCAATCCAAATTTACTGGCCTATTACAGTGTTTACTTACATCTATACCCATTTATACTTACAATGAACCAGGCACTCTAAGACTTTTATGAAATTATTTCAAAAAATACTCAACAATTCTACACTAATTCCAAGGGATATATGCACTCCAATGTTTATAGCAGCATTATCTACAATAGCCAAATTATGCAAAGAGCCCAAGTGTCCATAAATGGATAAAGAAGATGTGGTATATATACACAATGGAATATTACTCAGTCATTTAAAAAAAATACCAAAATCTTGCCATTTGCCACAACATGGATGGAGCTAGAGAGTATTATGCTAAGCAAAATAAGTCGGTCAGAGAAAGACAAATACCATATGATTTCACTCCTATGTGGAATTTAAGAAACAAAACAAAGGGGGGAAAAAAAGAGAGGGAAGTAAACCAAGAAACAGACTCTTAACTATAGAGAACAAACTGATGGTTACCAGAGGGGAGGTCGGTGGGGGAATGGGTCAAGTAGGTGATGGAGATTAAGGTGCACTTGCTGAAATGAGCCCCAGAAATTGTATAGAAGTGTTGAATCACTACACTGTACAACTGAAACTACTACTACACTGTAGGTTAACTGGAATTTAAAAACCCTAAAAATTTTTTTTAATTAAAAAAAAAAACAAACTGAGTAACTTAAGGTTTTAATGATTTAAATGATCTGCCCAAGGTCATATCAGCTAGTATGTATGTTATAGAGGTGCCACAGTTTGAAGCCCTAATAATGATATTATAAGGACAACCCATTTTAAGTAATTCTAGGGATGCCTGGGTGGCTTAGTCAGTTAAGTGGCCAACTCTTGGTTTTGGCTCAGGTTATGATCTCACAGTTCATGGGTTCAAGCCCTGCATCTGGCTCCATGCTGAAGTTATGGGGCCTGCTTGGGATTCTCTCTCTCCCTCTCTCTCTGTCCCTACCCAGCTCGCACTATCTCTCTCTCAAAATAAATAAATAAACTTGAAAAAAAAATTAAAAAGGGGCACCTGGATGGTTCAGCCCGTTAAGCATTTGACTTCCGCTCAGGTCATGATCTCATAGTTTGTGGGTCTGAGCCCCACATCAGGCTCTATGCTGACAGCTCAGAGCCTGGAGCCTGCTTCAGATTCTGTGTCTCCCTCTCTCTCTCTCTGTCCCTCCCCACTCATGCCTGTCTCTCTCTTATCTCTCAAAAATGAATAAACGTTAAAATAAATTTTAATTAAAAATTCTAAAATAATAAAATGTGAATTTACAATTTTAATCACAAGCAACTATTTATTTTATAAAAAGGTTTATTAAAGTACTCACCATAGGATTATTCTAACTTATAAGAACCTGTATTTCCTTTAAAATATGACTGAACTAATAGAACTTCTATATGCTTACATATAAACTCTGATTCAAAGATATCTATGGTGAAAAATAGAACTACAATTTTATCGAAATAACATAAAATAGCTAGAGACATTTAAATGCTTAGAGAAAATAATCACTTCATACTCGCCTAGCTAAATAGCTTACTCATTTATGTATGGATTTCATAATGCCTAACAACTGGTAAGACTTTTTAATGCTAATTATAATTTCAAGACACATTTAAAGATGAAAACATATAAACAGTACTCTAGTACTACTTGCATTTTTACAAGACTTGATAAAAGATACATCACTTCTTTGGCTGCTACACTTTGATTTGCTGCATAAGTGCAAAATGTATATTAAAAATACAATTAATAATACTTGGTCAAGCTTTGTTTTCCTTTCTTAGGCAAAATGGTAAAGCAGTTAAACTGTTTGGCATTAATTTATGGCTTTATAGGACAAAACTGACCACTCAGTACAATTTGTTTTATTTCAGATACAACTGGATATTAATTTTCTTTAACATATTTTAACGAAGAGTTTAATCTTCAAATGAGTTCAGAAGAATAAACAATGATTGATATAAATAACTAAATACTAGTCAGAAAAGCCAATTAATATTACAAATGAGCTCTGATCTGGTTCACCCATAGATAATATAAATGTTTTTAAACATTAAGGTTAAAATACTCAAACAGCTTTCCCCTTTGGCAATGGGTGGCATATTCCCCTAAACAACACACCAGTAATCATCCATAAAGAACCAAAAGCTATACTTAAAAATAACTCTTAATTTATCTTTGTGATTCAGTTTGTTTCCAGTTTGCATACAAACACATAGTGAAGTTTAGAACACCATCCTGTCTGAAAAAGTACTAGAATCCCAGCCTTCGATTCCGGCTCCTATTTTTATGACACGACCAATGTGTCTTTCCACCCTCCCAAACGACTAAGACTTAGTTACTTAAATCTGTAGATTTTCTGTATGAATATTTAATGACACTAATTAGTAACAAATGGGGGCAAAAATCTGTTTTTATTTTTTAAGTCTGTTCATAGGCTCAAGTCAGAATGATGTAATCAGGAATGGCAGCCATATCTATTCATTTGGGGAAAAAATTAGAATTACTTGTGAAATGAAGATGAAACAGAAGACCCTAAAGTTATACTGCTGGGATTTGAAGCAATAAAATTGAAAGAACTAACGTGAAACAAATTACAAAGAAGTAACTAGAAACAAATTTCGAAATCTCATTTTAAAAGTTCAGAGGCACCTGGCTGGCTCAGTCAGTAAAGCATGTGACTCTTGATCTCAGGGTTTTAAGTTGGAGCCCCATGTTGGGTGTAGAGATTAGTTAAAAAAAATGAAATCATAAAAAAAAAAGAGTTCAAAGCTATCACCATAAAAAAGACAACAAATATATAAAATGAAGTTTCTCCTATTCACGCATTAGACAGTGATTAAGTGGAATTATTTAAGAAAGTCAAGTCACAAATTTTATAAATTATCTTTCTAAGATCCTACCCTTGACACTTCCCCACCAACTGAGAGTTTAATTCCTAGGACATATAATTCAAAGAATACATCAGGCACAATATTATGTGAACATCCCTAGCCAAAATATCTTCCCTGACAGCCTCAACTCTACATATTTCAATACATAATAATTAAATTCTCATTTCTTACTCATTATTTTATGCCAATTTTTAATCCTTTATCTTTCTCTAGGTTTATTAAAATACATTTTGTCTTCTCAGTCACATCTCAAAGATTCTATTTCTAAAACTCTCAATCACATTTATAATGTCTTCCTTGGACCTTCTCCAAATTCAGTGTATCTGACTTCATTTGTTGTGCTGGACTTTCTTGAAGTAGAGCAGATCAGGAAAGGAAAAGGTCATTGTGCTGGCTCCTGTCCTTTATGTTACCCAGTCCAAATAATCAGCCCACTATTACAAGCAATTAACTCAATCCTAGCTCTCTTCAAATCAGAAAGACACTTGAAGTAGAATTTATAAATTTTGGTTTTTTTAACAGTCTCATTAATTAAATAATGAGGTATAATACAAAGAGAATGAGTTCAGGTGTCATCTTTTATATGTGATCTAATTTCTCTGAGACAGACTCAGTTTTCACATCTGCAAAAATAAGACTATCATCTATTTCATGGAAATATAAAAACTAAATACGACAACTTTCATTAAAAAGAACTATCGTAAGTCACAAAGTCTTAAGCAATGTTGGCATCCTTACCAACATGTGTTCAATGAAATCAACCCCTGGGATATAGGTGCTCAATAAATGTTACTTTTCATCCCGCATTTTAGGATTGATTTTTCCAAAGAGTATAAAAGCACTCAACTACATCAACACTGGATTTCCATCTACATTATGTGTCAATCACCCCATTCAGTAATATTAATAAATCCACATAAAATACATCATTTAAAATGTTCACCTTGCCTTTGAACCAGAAGCTGAATTGTTATAATAAACAATAATAGGTATTTATCACACACTTAAGTTATATGAATCTCAACAAGCTAATGCTTACATCATATCAAAAAAAAAATCAATTCCAGGTAGATAATAAAAAAGTAAATCAATAAAGACATCAAAAGACACCTTCAAGAGAGTGAAAACAAACAAGCCACAGTAAAAAAAAAACTCTGGTCTTTTCTTAAACTCTTTGTGGGGTTTTTGCGGGGCAGGGGGGACAGGTAAAAGGAAACACTTTTACTTCTCAGCAAGTTGGAACAGTATGAAGGCATGCAACAGATCGCAAATGCTACCACTGAAATCACACAACCAAGAATCCCTATCCCTTGAGAGACAGTATGTGTGTGTATAGATGCACACACACACACACACACACACACACACACACACACACATGCACACACACACGCATAGTTTTTTTTTAAGATTTTATTTTTAGGTAATCTCTACATCCAACATGGGACTTGAATTCACAAGAGATGAAGAGTCACATGCTCCACCACCCGAGCCAACCAGGTGATCAATCTAGCAAATAATTTAATCTCAGCTCCTATGACACATATGATTAATAAAAGGCTTAAATCTAGAACACAAAAAGAATTCCTACACATGAGCAACAGTCTTGAGCAGGCATTTCAGAAAACAGGATAGCCAATGCTCAATGTCATTAGTGATCAACAAAGTAAAATGCAGATTAGAATCACAAAACACAAGGTACCTGGCTGGCTCAGTCAGTAGAACATGTAACTCTTGATCTCAGGGTCGTGAGTTCAAGCCCCACATTGAGCATGGAGCTTACAAAAAAAAAAAAGAATCATAATATACTAGTAAATACCCACCAGATTGGTAAAACTGGAAAAGACAAAAACCTCCCAAATGTTGACAAGAATATGGAATAACAAGAATACTGCTGACAGAAATACAACTGGTAAAAACCACTTTGGAAAATGATTTAGTAGTATCTTCTAAAGTGAATATACATATTCACTATCACCTAATAACTCTACTCCCAGATAAATAGCCACCAAACCAATGTGTACATGTATGCCAAGAAACATAAATAAAAACATTGGCATAATTCATAATACCAAAAAGTCTAAGGAATCCAAACATCCAGCAACAACAGAATGGATAAATAGTATATTCCTCCAATGGAACATTACCTAGCAGTGAAAATGAAAAAAGTTACAGCTATATGCAAAAACATGGATGAATCTCACAAACATAACAATGAACAGACACAATATTAATGAAGGTAAGACATACATGCTTAGATGTAAAAGCTATTTATAAAACCAAGAAAGGAACTGCCATAAAAGAAGAGTGAGTGACTTCTTTGAGGAAAAAGAATAGGGTACTGACCAAATCTAAGGGGTCATGAGGTGGACTTCAAGAACATTGACAATATCTTTTTTTTTTTACCCCTATGATGGTTACACAGATGTTAACTTTGTGACAATTCACTGAGCTATATAGTTTGGTTCTGTGCACTTTTGTGTATTTACATTACATTTCACAAAACAAAAAATTGTAAAAGAGGGAAGAAAAAAGAAAATAAATAATAAGGCCACAACCTTATCTGAAAAAATACCTAAAGTGTTGAAGTAAATGCTAAGGGCAAATGAAACACTGATAACAAACACATGAAAAGATGCTCAACATCACTAGTCAAAACCATAATGAAAAATCATTACACACTTGTTTAGAATGCCTAAAATATTTTTAAAACTCAAAATACCGAGCACTGGCAAGGATACAGAGCAATTAGAACACTCATACAAGGTTGGTGGGAATGCCAACGGGCACAGTCACTTTGAAAAACAGTTTGACAGTTTATTACAAAACTAAACATACCCATACCCCATACGTCACCAATTTCATTCTTAGTATTTACCCAATAGAAATGAAAACCTATGTACACACACAACTGTATGCACACAACTGTATGTTGTAGCATACAGTTTGTAGCAACTTCATTTGTAATCATTAAAAAACAAAAACAAAACCCAAATGTCCTTCAACTGATGAATAAAGAAACTGGTATATCCATAAAATGATATATCACTCAACAAAAAGGAACAACAACAACATGCATGATCTCAAACACATGTTGCTAAGTTAACAAAACTTGACCTAAAGGCCTATATGTATGATTCCATTTATATGCCATTCTGGAAAATCCAAAACAACAGAGACAGAGATAGGGGGTTTAGGGGTACAGGGTTGACTATGAAATCGTAGCAGAAGGGAATTTTGAGGGGTGATGGGACTGCTCTATATTATGATTATAGAGGTAGATACACAGTGTGCATTTGTCAAGACCCTGTATACCACAAAGAATGACCTTTACTATACACGAATTAAAACATAAATTTTAGGGGCACCTAGGTGGCTCAGTCAGTTAAGCAGCCGACTTCAGCTCAGGTCATGATCTCACCGTTCATGAATTCAAGCCCTGAATCGGGCTCTGTGCTGACAGCTCAGAACCAGCAGCCTGCTTCAGATTCTGTGTCTCCCTCGCTCTCTGCCCCTCCCCTACTCGTGCTCTGTCTCTCTTTCTTTAAAAAATAAATAAACATTTAAAAAAATTTTTTTAATTGTTTAAAACAATAAGTTTTAGGTGCCTGGGCTGGCTCTGTCAGTTAAGCATCCCACCTCCTGATTTCGGCTCAGGTCATTATCTCACAGTTCATGAGTTCCAGCCCTGTATTAGGTTCTCTCTCTCCCACTCGCTCTCTCTCTTCTCTCTCTCAAAATAAATAAGTAAGCATTTTATAAATAAATAAATAAATAAGTAAATAAGTAAACAAACAAACAAACAAATAAATTTTAAAGAGCTTTAAAACACTGTGATCATAGTAGGCACCTGGCTCAGTCATTTAAGTGTCCAACTTTGGCTCAGGTCATGATCTCACAGTTCCTGAGTTGGAGACCCCCACAGCACTCTGCTGACAGGTCAGAGCCTGGAGACTGCTTTGGATTTTGCGTCTCCCTCTCTCTCTGCCTCTCTCTCTCAAAAATAAACATTTATTTTTTTTGTTTATTTATTTGAGAGAGAGTGAAAGAGATAGCAAGCAGGGGAGGGGCAGAGAGAGGGAGAGAGAGAGAGAGAGAGAGAATCCCAGGCAGGCTGTGTGCTGTCAGTGTAGAGCCCGATGTGGGGCTCAAACTCACAAACTGTGAGATCATGACCTGAGGTGAAACCAAGAGTCAGATGCTTAAATGACTGAACAACCCAGGTGCCCCTCAAAAATAAACATGTAAAAAATTAAAAATAAAAAAAAAAAAAAACACTATGATCACAGCACCACCACAGATTTACGAAGCATAAAAATGCCAAAAATATCATAAAATTCCCTCAAATTCAAGAATCCTAAAATATGTATTACCTAATTACACAATGTAAATAAATTATAATGTAACTCACTTAGATATTTAACTATAATAAACAAACACTACTGATAACATTAAAGTTGCACTTAGTGAACATTTTATACATACGTTTTAATCTTCCAAACAATCATATAAAGTGAAATTTATCTCAGCTTTACCAATGAGGAAACAAACTCAGAAAGAGTAAAGAAATCTCTTACCCATGCACACACACCTAGTAAGTGGTAAAGCTGAAATTTAATCCCATTGCATCTGAGTCTTTCCATGCCCATTTTCTTTTCTCTATATTGTCTCTTAAAAGCTTTTGTAATTCCTTAATGAGTAATGTTTTCCTTTACATTATTTGAAAATGTGTTATTTCCTAAATTTATAAATTTAAAATGAATTATGAATATTTTATATTGTCCAAGTACCCACATACTCATGATCATATAAAATGAAGTTAAAATATGCAGCCTCTGCCCTCAAGATGTTTATAATCTAATTGGTGGCACACATATGACAAACAAGATAGGCAATTTTAAAAACCAAAAATCAGCTGAATGGGCAGTTGGGGAGGGAAACATTGCTGTGAGTGCCTCATGATAATAAAATAATTCTAATTGCTTCCTCCTGTCTCTTGCATTACCACTGTCATTCATTGCACTTATATATAAACATGTGTGTATATACAGACACACATAAACAAACATACTCAAATATAATATTGCTATTAGACTTATCTGTTAGAATAAGAACAAAAATGTAAGTTTTTATTCTGTCTTATTTCTTCTCTTATGCTCTTCCTTTCCTTTTTTACATCTTAGCTTCTGACCTATTTCATTTTCCTTGGCTCTAAAAGAACTTCTTTTAACACTTCTTTCAAGGAAGGTCTACTGACAAACAATTCCTTTTTTTTTAGTTTGTCTGATAACCTTTATTTCTCCTTCACTTTTTTTTAAATGTCTATTTTGAAAGAGAGAGAGCGCATGCAAGCACTAGCAGGGAAGAGGCTGATAGAGAATCCCAAGCAGGTTCCACGCTGTCAGTGCAGAGCCTAATACAGGGTTCGATCTCACAAACCACAAGATCAAACCACCTGAGCTGAAACCAGGAGTTGGACGCTCAGCCGACTGAGCCACCTGGGCATCCTGAATCAGTTTTAAAAGATAATTTTGCAAGGTACATTATTCTAGGTCGGTGGTTTTTTTCACTCATCATCTTATATTACACACCATTCTCTTCTTGTTTGTGTGGTTTCTGACGAGAAGCCAGATATAATACTTGTCTTTGCTCCTCTATAGGTAAGGTATTTTCCCCCCTCTGGCTGCTTCAGGATTTTTTATCTTCAACTTCCTGTAATTTGAAAATGATATGCCTAGGCATAGTTTTTTGAGCATTTATCCTACTTAGTGTTCTCTGAGCTTTCTGGATCTTAGGTTTTGTTTCTGGTGTTAATTTGGGGGAAATTCTCACTTGTTACCATTTCAAATATTTTTTCTGTGCCTTTTCCTCATTCTTCTCTTTCTGGTATTTTCATTATGCAAGCGGTACAACTTTTTTCTTCTTTTTTCTTTTTTCTTTTGAGAGAGAGCCAGAGAGAGAGCACAAGCAGGGGATGGGCAGAGAGGGGGGGGGGGGGGAGAGAGAGAATCACAAGCAAGCTCTGCACTGTCAGTGCAGATCCTGACATGGGGTTCAAACTCACAAACTGTGAGATCATGACCTGAGCAGAAATCAAGAGTCGGACGCTTAACCGACTGAGCCACCCAGGCGCCCTTGTGGTATACTTTTGTAGTCATCCCATAGTCCTTCGATATTGTTCTGCTTTTTTGTCTGTTTCAAGTCTTCTTCTCTTTGGTTTTCAGTTTTCAAGGAGTCTATTGGTGTATCTTCTTGCTCAAAGATTCTTTCATCAGGGGTACCTAATCTATTAATGAGCCCATCAAAGGTATGCCTCATTTCTGTTAGTGTTTTTTTCTCTAGCATTTCTTTTTGGTTCTTTCTCAGAATTTCCATCCCCCTCCTCACCACTGCCCATCTGATCTTGTATGTTGTCTACTTTATCCATTAGCATCCTTAGCATATTAATCACAATTGTTTTAAATTCCCAGTCTGATCATTCCAACATCCCTGCCATATCTAAGCCTGGTTCTGAGGCTGGCTCTGTCTCTTCCAACTCTGTTTTCTGCCTTTTAGTATGTTTCATCATTTTTTTTTTTCTTGATAGCTAAGGCATGATGGACTGGAAAAAAGGAACTACTATAAATAGGACTTAAGCAATGTGGTGGTGAGGTGTGGGGGTTGGTAGCACATTTTATAGTTCTATGATTAGGTCTCAGTCTTTTAAAGAGCCTGTGCCTCTAGACTATGAACTTCACATGTGCTTCTCAGTCCCTCCCTCCTCCTCTTAGGTGGGGCAAGATGGTTAGAGTGGGCTGAAGTTATGTTATTTCCCTTCTCCCACACACAAGACCTGAGCAGCTGGAATTGAGTATTTCCCTTCCCCTGCATCAGGTAGGTTCTGATAAACTCCAGCAGTTTAGGCTCTGATGAAATAGTTTCTCCTGAGGGTAGGCCTTATTAAGAATAGAATGCACTGGTATATTTCAAAACTGTTCCATTTCCCTTTCCTCTGCCAGAAACAAGAGGGGATTTTTCTCTAATATTCACTAGAGAATCTCGTAGAGGTGCAAGAGGTAACACACAAAAAAGTGTGGGGGCCCTCAATGACTGGTTCCTCCATGGAGTTTTAAACTCTCAGAGTTGTCCACACTGAGCCTCCAACAATTTATCAATTATAATCAGATTTCCCTATAGGAGCACTGTTTCCCGGTGAGGTGACTGCCCTGGTAAGTTGTGAAACACTGTATTCTCTGTCAATCTCTCTAATTTTGAGGGCAGCGGTTTGCCTTTTGATCTCTCTTCATTTATGGATCTAAGAAAAGTTGTTGATTTTTCACTATGCTCAGCTTTTGACTTGTTATTATGAGTTGGCAACATCCAAGCTTCTTACATGCCATATGAGAAACCAGAACGCTGTATTTTCTTTTAAGAATGTTTTCCTACACTACAAGCTTAAAATTTATGTAGAAAAAAAATATATATACAAACCCAGTATCGTGTACAACAAAACAGTGTCATGTACTTTGAGAATTATTTATTACTTTCCATTTTCCTTACACTACACATATTCATGTTTCTAGATGTCTAGCCTAGATCAAATACTGTTCTTAAACATCTGAACCTTCCAGTTTATCTGTAAAAATCAATATAAAATTATAAACTGCAATCCTTGAAATATATCTTTCAAACAAGCCATTAAAATACAGCTTACCATTTTGATGCCTGTGGAAAATGTCACTGGTTTTATAGGTTTAGGTTTCTCAAGTTGCATTTCCAACTGGGTAGATCTATCTTTATGCTGAGCCAAAAGTAGAGCAACAGGGAGATCTGAACTCTCCTGTAAGAAAAGTTAAAGTGCAACATGAAAGTTAAAAAGGAAAAACTAATGAGCAACAAGTCTTTCATTTTAAATTATGCCCTTTCATAGGCACTTGATGTCAACCTAAATATTCACTTTATGGAGAACACTTCACAAAAAATTTTAACATTCCATAATAAGAAAAGGCTGTTTGAGATTCATAAATCAAAATAACCTGCAAAAAAGTATTTTTATAAAATCCACATTAAAGACAATAGGGTCTTATTTCATCTAGCAAAGCCAACCATATTTATTAAAATAAAAAAAATTAAAAGCTAATCACAAAAAGAGTAATACAAAGTACTATAACGTAGATCAGATGTTTATCTAAGACACATTCTTCTACCAGTGAATTCAGACCAGTTTGAAATTGTTTCCCATTAGGTTTCACCTGAGGCCGTTTGGAAATGATCCTTGTTCTGTTTTGCACAATAGAACGATTGTTAAGTACAACCAAAAATATATTCTCTCCTTTACTGAACTTATTTTTAGAAATTAAGTCTAAATTTTTTTAATTGACAAAATGATAGCAAATATTTATTTTAATACCTTATATTGACACTAAAAGAGGGCTACTATTTACATAAATCTGCATATATACATATGAATGACACAAGCAATGATAGTAATTCTTATATGCAGATGCATTTATCCTGTTTAACATGAAGTTCTCTTACATGTTCTTCCACATGCTGTGGAACTAAGGTCTAAACTAAACGTATCCAGACTTTTTCCTTCCCGAGTTTTCAGTTAAATAAGAACACAGAAACACATGCAGAAGGAAGGAGATAATATACACACAGTACTTTATATCTGTAAACAAAAATGAAGATTACAAACACATTTCTATCTATACCTATAGATATTGAGCCTATACCAAGGCTATCTATGAAAACAGACATATTTTTCAAATGGCCTAGAGATTTTTAAAATAATAACAACCCAGAACTTAATCCTGGAAAGACTATATTGTTAAACATTCCCTCGTATGAAAGGAAACATACAGCAGAATCTAATTTTCTTTCCAAATCTAACAACTTTATACAATTTTTTAGGCACAAATGTAGTTAATATATTTAAAGGAACTTTTTTAAGTCTATAGTACAGAAGTAATTCAAATAAAAAGCAAATTATTTCAGCAGAATTGTCCTAGAATAAATCTGTACCTCAAGACTTGGTAACAGAAGTGCTTTGCAAGAGCAATGTTACAAAGATTAAAATTTTTTAAATGGAAGAACACAAATTTTATTTATAAAATATAGCCTTGGGGCCTTTAGCAATAATAAAGGAAAATAGGGGCACTTGGGTGGCTCACTCAGTTAAGTGTCCAACTTAGGCTCAGGTCATGATCTCTCGGTTTCTGAGTTTGAGCCCCACATCAGGCTCTGTGCTGACAGCTCAGAGCCTAGAGCCTGCTTCAGATTCTGTGTGTGTCTCTCTCTGCCCCTCCCCTGCTCATACTCTGTCTCTCTCAAAAATAAATAAATTAAAAAAAAACATTAAAGGGGCGCATGGGTGACTCAGTCCGTTAAGCATCTTACTTCGGCTCAGACAGACAGTTCATGGGTTCGAGTCCTGCATCAGACTCGGTGCTGTCAGCACAGAGCCCGCTTTGGATCCTCTGTCTACCTCTCTCTCTGCCCCTCCCCCACTTACTCTCTCTGTTAAAAATAAACATTTAAAAAATTGTTTTAATTTAAAAAATAATAAAGGAGAATGAATGAAATATATACTATTGAGAATATACTTGAACACCTTTCATACTCTGCAATAAAGCATTAGTTATGCATTAGCAACAGTATTGCTGTGAATTCCTGCAGCTATTCTAGATGTTCATTAAGAATTTTATAATTAAGGGGCGCCTGGGTGGCTCAGTCGGTTAAGCATCCGACTTCGGCTCAGGTCATGATCTCACGGTTCGTGAGTTCAAGTCCCGCGTCGGGCTCTGTGCTGATGGCTCAGAGCCTGGAGCCTCTCTCTCTGATCCTCCCCCGTTCATGCTCTATCTCTCTCTGTCTCAAAAATAAATAAACGTTAAAAAAATTTAAAAAAAAAAAAGAATTTTATAATTAAACGTAAAATTAAGAGAGAATTTAAATGGACTGTGGACCAAAACATCTTTTAAAACCCATTACTGCCTTTTCATATGTAAAAATTAACAGAAGAAAACTAAATTTCTTAGCATTTCTCCTCAATCTATACTCTAAGTGAATTCAAATACTCTTCCATACCTGGTATTTACTCTAAGTGAAAGTCCTTATATAAACGCAAGACAGTGGGCTCACTTCAAAAAAGTTGCTAATCAATACTTGGGCCTGTTTTAATCCTGGTTTCACTTTCACATAAAAGGCCCTGAACATTAAATGCCTTGGTAAAACAGCTGAAATTCAATAAAAAATAAACATTCTAGGAATCTAAAACCAATTTTGACATTAAGGCATACAATTTACTTCAAATCTGCTTCATTCCATTTTAGCACTCAAAACTTTGACGCCTGAAAATCTTTGTGAAAGTTAAGTTAGAATTAAACAGGAGCTCAGGCAGTTAATTGTCCAACTTTTGGTTTCAGCTCAGGTCATGATCTCAAGGTTCGTGAGTTTGAGCCCCACATCGGGCTCTGCACTGATGGTGCAGAGTCTGCTTGGGATTTCTCTCTCCCTCTCTCTCTGCCCCTCCCCTGCGTGCGCGCGCGCTCTCTCTCTCTCTCTCTCTCAAAAAGTAAATACACATTTAAAAAAAAAGAGAGAATTAAGCAGGAGCTCTAACAACAACAAAATCAATCAATGGAGTAAAAAAAAAAAAAACTATGGGAATATACATGCTCTCAAGAATACATAAAATGCAGATTCAGCCTTAGCAAGTTATTTCATTTTTCTTAGCTTTCCAGGTTATCTTGAAAGGTTCTCTAAACCTCATTAATTGCCTGAAGGTATACTGTTTAATATTTAAAGAAATTTTAATAAGACTGCCTGTAATACTCATTAAAAGCTTTATAATGACCACTTTTTAAAGATTATTTTAACTGACTTTAAGCAAGCCATCTGGCAAACAATATTTCTAATAAAGATCAGCTACTGCATTTTGACAGTATTAGCCCTTAACAAAATTTAAGACATAAACTGAAGAAAATTTTCAAACAGGAATATAAAAAGATTTAATAAGTTAGGACCTGTTTAAAAATCTTTTTCCAAACTGTTAAAAAAAACTGAATTTACAGTTAGGATTAAATAAATGGACTTTTTAGGCAACATTATGGTAAATGCTAAGTCATAAACATTAAGACCATAACATTAAAATCTGTCACATACAGTATAATGTAATGCTTTTAAAAGGTTAAAGAGTGACCATTAGCACAAGAATCAAACCCAAAAACAGGAGAAAAAAAATTCTTAATAAGTAGTGCTTGTTGCCTAAATTAGATCCAGAGAACAATTCTAAGATTTAAGCTTCTAGACATATTTACAAATGCCAATATTATCTTTTTCATAGAATCTAACACACGAATATACATAGAAAAAGAAACAAAGTGTGTTTTTTACTTATTAAGGATGCAGGAAGATAAAAAGAAATTTAATAATTCTTTCTATTAGTCAAGAAGAACTAAACATACATTAACATTTTAACAGAAACAATGAATGATCATTTAAAAATTAAAGTAACAGAGAATTTTTAAAAATAAAATTAGGAAACCGAAAATTCAAAATGTACTGGTATTTAAAAACAATCTGTTGTAATTAATTGGTCTAATGAATACAGTAAATTTCTAACTTTTATTTAACCACCATGTTACATGCTCTAAACAGTGAAGAAAGTATGTGCAATAATGACTTGCAGGTGAAGAAAACAGGAAGTTGCAGGGAGTTTGGGGGGAGGTCTCACAAAAACCAATATTAACTCCAGGTTATACACAATGTACAACATTGGCAGTTTTACATCTTGCTTCATGCCCCACTGAATTAAAGGGGAGCGTCATGCCACTAGCACTCAATGAGGCAGCAAAACATTACTTTGAGGACTAAAAATATAGGCAAAGAATAATTGCTATGCAGAGCCAGCTAACCTCAAAATTATATCTAAAATCTCTTTATACTAGATGCAATATTTTTTAAATATTAAAGTATATTTTCATTTCATGTCTAAGTTCTATTTTGAATTAATTCAATTAATTGTATAAAGGAGAAGCATTACCAAGGAAAAGTATGTCCCTCTTTGTATAAAATGATGGGGGAAAGAACCTTTCAATAAAATAATTAGAACATCAGTATTTACTAATTCATTCTTTAAAGTTTTCAATTTTCACAAAATTCATGTCAACAAAAAAAGGTAAAACACATGTGTCATTTCAACTGTTAAAGGCACAACTGACAATGATTTCAAGAAAAATTAGTGGAAATCACTAAGAAAAATATATTCTATTTTATATGCTGTCTCTATTTTTAGAACCAAATTTACATTCCACTTACACAAAGTAGATAGGGTTTATGAAACACATTTTCTATCTAAGCCTCATTAATGCCCTTACTCTTACTTTTCCTTACTTTCTCACCTACTTCTATTTAATTATCTTGTTTTCTCTTTTTATTCCTGGTCAGCTCACATTTGGCCAAAAGAATGGTATAAAAATATACACATACACATTTACCTAATCATAGAGTTACAAATACCACATCAACTAGACTGACGAATTAAAGTATGTTACCACTACATAGAAATTAATTATGTGGACAGAAAAGGAAAGGGAAGAATGCAAAAGACTTTCCTGGAAAGGACGATTTCTACTGTGATTTTATGTTATCACCCTAGGTTATAAGCATCAAATAATATACCGTCAAACCTGTGAAACATTTCCGAAGCCTTAGTTATTATTACTGCTATTATCTAACAATGATGACTACTTGAGGAGCTAATTATTGGAAAACACAATTTGCAAAACACTGCCATTTCTTTCAAATACATTCTTTCTCATGCAAAAATATGAAACATAGTTCTCACAGAGTAAATAGAATCACTATAAATTTCACATGAAGCCAAAACACTTGAAAATGGGCTAGTTATAAGAAAGCCAGTGTTAATCAGGAGAAAACTGCCTTAAAAACAAAGCATAAATAACCTATTAATAGTACACTGCCTTACATCAGTTACATTGCTCTTTCATCTAAAAATAAAACGGATATTGACAAAATGGGTTTTTTTTAATAAAGGAATAGAAGTTGAATACACCAGCACTGAATATGCCAATAAAAATGCCATTTAAATGCCATTATCCAGCATAATAAAAAGGAAAAATAAACTCTGAATACTAATGATTTGTTCAAGACATTTAGCATTATTACATACCAGTTCATCTAAAAAAGCTTGCTTGTTCTTCCTTTTTAGAATCTGCTGCAGTTGTTCTTCTTTTTGAATAAACAGTCTTCTTTGTTCATTTTCCTGTCTTTCTACCTCTAAAGCTTCTTCCAATTCCTCCTGTTCCCGAGTCTAAAACAGAAATATTTATATATAGCATGGAATAAATTTAGTAACCAAAATCAATCCTTTACTGCACTCCGACACTTTCTGGATACATAAAACATACTAGTCACTTAAGAGTTTAATAGAGCAGCAATTCTACTCTGCAGGAACTAGAGTTCATTTTATTATTTCACATGGACATGTTACTATGAAAGAGAATGACACCTATCATTTAACTAACACCTAAACAAGTACACTTCACTCAGTTGCAGAGCTGTAGGAAATGTGTTTAATAAAGAATTTATTTATTGGTCATTATTACAGATAGTGTTGAGTAATTCATTTTAGAGGATTTAACAAGAAAAACAAAAACAAAACCCAATAAAAACAACAGAGACAATCTACATACAGAACTACCAATTGAAACACTCCATTGAAAGGACTGACTTATTTAATAGAAACAATTTCCAGAACATTCTAGGTAATGAAAAGTTATCAATGTCCTAAGCTTCTTTTCCCTAAGCTGAAATAAGTCTTTATGATGCTAGAGTTCCAAACATCATCATGTTGCAAAAAACTGAAATTATTTTCTAACATAAGCATATAAATTTCAAGTCTTCTTTGTGCACTGAAAAATTCAAAATTCAAAGCTAATATGTAAACAGAATGAACTATAGTTCTACTCATTCTCCTTTTATGGAGTGCCTCGGAAATATTAAATAATTCCAGGTTCTGAAATTTATTCCAACTTAAAGTCATGCTTAAAAGCAATACTATACATAGTCTTTGTTCTTTCATTCTTATGAATGAAAAATACAGTAAAATCTAAATGGCTTTATTTTAAAGCTCTTTTTTTTTTTTTTACTTTGACAGAACATTGAGAATTTATGGCACCTTGAGGTAAATGCAGAACGGAGGAAGAGAGCATAATAGGTTTGAGCATCACAAATATATGAATAGCAGACACCTCAGAGAAAAATATATTTATATTTAAAATAATATTTAAAACCCTTCGGACTTCAAGCTGTATTACAAAGCTGAAATCATCAAGAGAGTATGGTACAGGCACAAAAGCAGACACTCAGATCAATGGAATAGAATAGAGAACCCAGAAATGGACCAACAAATGTATGGCCAACTAATCTTTGACAAAGCAGGAAAGAATATCCAATGGAATAAAGACGGTCTCTTCAGCAAGTGGTGCTGGGAAAACTGGACAGAGAGATGCAGAAAAATCAACCTGGAAAACTTTCTTACACCATACACAAAAATAAACTCAAAATGGATGAAAGACCTAAATATAAGACAGGAAGCCATCAAAATCCTTGAGGAGAAAGCAGGCAAGAACCTCTTTAACCTTGGCCTCAGCAACTTCTTACTTAACACGTCTCCAGAAGCAAGGGAAACAAAAGCAAAAATGAGCTATTGGGACCTCATCAAAATAAAAAGCTTCTGCAAAGCGAAGGCAACAATCAGCAAAACCAAAAGGCAACTAACGGAATGGGAGAAAACCTTTGCAAATGACATATCAGATAAAGCATTAGGATCCTAAATCTATAAAGAACTTATCAAACTCAACACCCAAAAAACAAATAATCCAGTGAAGAAATGGGCAAAAGACATGAATAGACACTTCTCCAAAGAACACATCCAGATGGCCAACCGACACATGAAAAAATGCTCAACGTCACTCATCATCAGGGAAATACAAATCAAAACCACAATGAGATACCACCTCACACCTGTCAGAATGGCTAACATTAGCAACTCAGGCAACAACAGATGTTGGCGAGGATGAGGAGAAAGAGGATCTCTTTTGCACTGCTGGTGGGAATGCAAACTGGTGCAGCCACTCTGGAAAACAGTATGGAGGTTCCTCAAAAAATTAAAAATAGAACTACCCTATGACCCAGCAGTTGCACTACTAGGTATTTATTCAAGAGATACAGATGTGCTGTTTCAAAGTGGCACATGCACCCCAATGTTTATAGCAGCACTATCAACAATAGCCAAAGTATGAAAAGAGCCCAAATGTCCATCAATGGATGAATGGATAAAGAAGATGTGGTATATGGATACAATGGAGTATTACTCGGTAATCAGAAAGAATGAAACTTGCCATTTGCAACTATGTGGATGGAACTAGAGGGTATTATGCTAAGTGAAATTTGTCAGAGAAACACAAATATCATATGACTTCACTCACAGGAGAACTTTAAGTTACAAAACAGATGAACACATGGGAAGGGAAGTAAAAATAATATAAAAACAGGGAGGGAGACAAAAACATAAAGAGAGGGGCGCCTGGGTGGCTAAGTCGGTTAAGCGTCCAACTTCAACTCAGGTCACGATCTCGCGGTCCGTGAGTTCAAGCCCCACATCAGGCTCTGGGCTTATGGCTCAGAGCCTGGAGCCTGCTTCTGATTCTGTGTCTCCCTCTCTCTCTGCCCCTCCCCCATTCATGCTCTGTCTCTGTCTCAAAAATAAATAAACGTTAAAAAAAAAATTTAAAAAAACAAACAAAAACAAAAAACAAAAACATAAAGAGACTCTTAAATATGGTGAACAAACAGAGGGTTAATGGAGGGGTTGTGGGAAGGAGGATGGGCTAAATCGGTAAGGGGCATTAAAGAATCTACTCCTGGGGCGCCTGGGTGGCGCAGTCGGTTAACGTCCGACTTCGGCCAGGTCACGATCTCGCGGTCCGTGAGTTCGAGCCCCGCGTCGGGCTCTGGGCTGATGGCTCAGAGCCTGGAGCCTGTTTCCGATTCTGTGTCTCCCTCT
>NW_024412396.1:36695546-36696106 GCF_014898765.1 Herpailurus yagouaroundi | reverse complement strand
GTCAGAGAAACACAAATATCATATGACTTCACTCACAGGAGAACTTTAAGTTACAAAACAGATGAACACATGGGAAGGGAAGTAAAAATAATATAAAAACAGGGAGGGAGACAAAAACATAAAGAGAGGGGCGCCTGGGTGGCTAAGTCTGTTAAGCGTCCAACTTCAACTCAGGTCACGATCTCGCGGTCCGTGAGTTCAAGCCCCACGTCAGGCTCTGGGCTTATGGCTCAGAGCCTGGAGCCTGCTTCTGATTCTGTGTCTCCCTCTCTCTCTGCCCCTCCCCCATTCATGCTCTGTCTCTGTCTCAAAAATAAATAAACGTTAAAAAAAAAATTTAAAAAAACAAACAAAAACAAAAAACAAAAACATAAAGAGACTCTTAAATATGGTGAACAAACAGAGGGTTAATGGAGGGGTTGTGGGAAGGAGGATGGGCTAAATCGGTAAGGGGCATTAAAGAATCTACTCCTGGGGCGCCTGGGTGGCGCAGTCGGTTAACGTCCGACTTCGGCCAGGTCACGATCTCGCGGTCCGTGAGTTCGAGCCCCGCGTCGGGC
>NW_024412396.1:36693170-36695446 GCF_014898765.1 Herpailurus yagouaroundi | reverse complement strand
AAAAAACAAACAAAAACAAAAAACAAAAACATAAAGAGACTCTTAAATATGGTGAACAAACAGAGGGTTAATGGAGGGGTTGTGGGAAGGAGGATGGGCTAAATCGGTAAGGGGCATTAAAGAATCTACTCCTGGGGCGCCTGGGTGGCGCAGTCGGTTAAGCGTCCGACTTCAGCCAGGTCACGATCTCGCAGTCCGGGAGTTCGAGCCCCGCGTCAGGCTCTGGGCTGATGGCTCAGAGCCTGGAGCCTGTTTCCAATTCTGTGTCTCCCTCTCTCTCTGCCCCTCCCCCGTTCATGCTCTGTCTCTCTCTGTCCCAAAAATAAATAAACGTTGAAAAAAAAAAATTAAAAAAAAAAAGAATCTACTCCTGAAATCATTGTTGCACTATATGCTAACATGGATGTAAATTAAAAAAATAAGTTAAATAAAAATTTTTTTAAAAACCCTTTACTAGATTTTTTTTTAGTTCACACATTAAACTCCCAAAAAACAAAGTTCTCAACCAAAAAGATGATTCACCAACAATTCAAACTCAGTACTATATCCAAAATTAAGTTTAGCATCTGGCCTCCCAAAGTGATCACACACCTATATTCCTTGTGTCCACAAAGTGCACACCTACATCTCAATCAACTTCATTTGAAACTGCAAATTTAGCTCTATTTACTCCCTCTCTCCCTCCCATTCCTCTTAAATTAAATCAGTCTCCACATCCTATTAGCATCGCTCCCTATAATTTTACAAATGTTTCCTTCTCTATTGCCAAGGTCGCTACTCTAATTCAGGCCCCCCAGTGGAGAAGAGAATTCAAACTTCATCTAGAAGGATTAGTAGGAATAAATGTAAAAATTCAGGGGCTGAGATATGAAGGCTGGAAAAGTGAACTACTTGATTAGAGGCATAGAAGCAGAAAAAGATGAGCCACATAGTAAAATAGTGCCATAGAATCAATTAAGTGTAACAAGATACAGTGAAAAGAGAATTGATAGAGTGGTAAATTCTCCTTGCAATGATAAAAGGACACACAGAGAAAGAAAAGATTTCATAGGGAGTATTATGGGTTAAATGTATCCCCCCCCCCCACAAATATATGCTGAAGTCTTAACCCCTAGTACATGTAAAAGTGACCTTATTTGGAAATAGGGTCTTTGCAGACATAATCAAATTAAGATGGGGTCATACTAGAAATTCAGACACAGACACACAGGGGAGAAGGCCATGTGGAGACAAAGGTAGAGATCAGAGTGGTACTAAAGGTTCTGACAACCACCAGAAGCTAGAAGAGGCAAGGAAGGATTCTTCCCTAGAGCATTTAGAGAAAGCATGACCTTGATGATACCTTAATTTCAGACTTCTAGACTCTAAATTCCTTTTTTAGTAATTTATTTCAGTGGCTCTCGGAAACCTAGGAGGTTGAGGCAAACACTTGAAACGGTAGGTATTTACCCCCATTGGAGAGTGGAACAGCTATATGGGCAGAGAAAACAAAGGTGCAAAGACATGAATAAAGCTGGAATGCTTAGTATATCCAAGTCATGAAGTATGGGGGTGGGGGAAAGCTCTAGATAAAACTGGAAAGGAAAGCAGAGGACAAATCATGGAGCATCCATCAAACCATACTAAGGAAATCTGTGTCATTAAGGAAATCTGTGTCATTAAGGAAATCTGAGGGATAACTTTAGAAAGATGATTAGAAGCAGTGAAGTATTCAGACCAATGGGATCATAACTGAAGACAGGAAAACTGGTTAGAAGAACACTTCGATACCCAGATAAGAAATGATGAGGGGCGCCTGGGTGGCTCAGTTGGCGAAGCGTCCGACTTCGGCTCAGGTCACGATCTCACAGCCCGTGAGTTCGAGCCCCGCGTCAGGCTCTGGGCTGATGGCTCAGAGCCTGGAGCCTGTTTCCGATTCTGTGCCTCCCTTTCTCTCTGCCCCTCCCCCGTTCATGCTCTGTCTCTCTCTGTCTCAAAAATAAATAAACGTTAAAAAAAAAAAAAATTAAAAAAAAAAAAAAGAAATGATGAGAGCCCTAAATAAGGTAATAATAGAATTAGAGGAGGAACCAGGTTTGAAAAACGATGGGGAGAGACTATCAACAGTATAGGAAGACAGACCAGATATGGCTTGAACACTCGGATAAAGAATGCAAGAGAAACAAATGGTAAACATTTAAAAATTCAGCTCTGGAATGCTGAATTAAAAGTGCCTATAATAATCAAGAAATAAATGTCTATTAACGATACATACATATATATATACACACACATAC
>NW_024412396.1:36668170-36690670 GCF_014898765.1 Herpailurus yagouaroundi | reverse complement strand
TCACACAGAATATCTAAATCTCTGAATCACCCCAGAAAACCTAAGATACGTGTTTGTCATAATCGCATTAGATTTGATTTTTAAAGTCCCCATTTTAACTTTAAAAGTACATAAAAGATTACTTAAATTATTTGAATACAAAGAGTAAGTCTGGGATCTATTATACTAGTCAGAATCAAAACTGAAAAGAATCTGTGCTCTACAAAGAGAAAATGTATCCATCAGAATAAAAAATATTATATAATTATATAATTTATAGAAAACAAAAACAAGTTTAATTCACATTCCAATGGTCCCTATAGTCTAGATGTAAAGAAGCATGATATAGGGGCACGTGGTGGCTCAGTCGGTTAGGTGTCCAACTTCAGCTCAGGTCATAATCTCGCACTTGAGCCCCAGCTTCAGATTCTGTGTCTGCCTCTCTCTCTATCCCTTCCCCGCTCTCTCTCTTTCTCTCAAAAATAAATAAACATTAAAAAAATTTTTAATAAAGAAATATGATATAGATAGCAGTTAAAAATTAACTAAGAAGGTAAAGAATAAACTGGCACCAAAACTTAAGACTGAAACTATTTCATAAGAGAAGCCACTGAGGTATGTTCAAAAAAGATGACGGTAGGGGCGCCTGGGTGGCTCAGTCGGTTGGGCATCCGACTTCAGCTCAGGTCATGATCTCGCGGTCCGTGGGTTCGAGCCCCACATCGGGCTCTGTACTGACAGCTCAGAGCCTGGAGCCTGCTTCAGATTCTGTGTCTCCCTCTCTCTGCCCCTCCCTGCTCATGCTCTGTCTCTCTCTGTCTCAAAAATAAATAAACCATTAAAAAAAAAAAATTAAAAAAAAACAAAAAAAGATGATAAATTTTCAATGAGTTAGATTTTTTAATGTATAATTATTTAATAATTGTATAATTTTTTATTAATTCTGACTCAAAATAATGCCTTACTCCCTTCTAAGTTTACCTATATAAATCAAAGTATCAATATAATACTCTGAATAACAACCAAAAAACTCTTTTGGTACAGGGCACCTGGGAGGCTCAGTCAGTTAAGCGTCCAACTCTGGCTCAGGTTATGATCTAACAGCAGTTCATAAGTTTGAGTCCTGCATCGGGCTCTATGCTGTCAGCACAGAGCCCACTTTGGATTCTCTGCCCCTCCCCTTTTCGTGCACACTCTCTCTCTCTCTCTCAAAAATAAATTTTAAAAACAAGAAACTCTTTTGGTACATACAAATTCATATCATAAAGTACCACCACACTACCCCACATGTTACTGTGTTTGCATCAGCCTGTCTAAAGAAAAATCCAGGGGCACCTGGGTGGCTCAGTCAGTTAAGCGTCCGACTTTGGCTCAGGTCATGATCTCGTGGTCCGTGGGTTTGAGCCTGGCATCGGGCTCTGTGCTGACAGCTCAGAGCCTGGAGCCTGTTTCAGATTCTGTGTCTCCCTCTCTCTCTGACCCTCCCCTGTTCATGCTCTCGCTCTCTCTCTCTCTCTCTCTCTCTCTCTCAAAAATAAATAAATGTTAAAAAAAATTTTTTTTGTTTAAATAAAAAAAAGAAAAAAAAAGAAAAATCCATATTATTAAGATTCTCCTGTTTCATAATTCAATTCAGACCTGCCTGGGCTTCTTCTGTAATCTTTTCCATCCATTATTACCTATTCTATCCCTTCACCAATTACTTTTCCCTACTTCCTGCTTGTTCTATAAACGGGTTTCATCTACCCTAAACAACTATGCTCTAAGCTATGTCTCTAAGTGAAACAGTGAGCCCTGTCTCACTCTTTCCTTTAATAACCATCTCAAATAGTTGCTTGACTTTTTGCTTTTACTTGTTCTTTTTTTTTCTTATTTGAGTACAGTTGACACATAATGTTATATTAGTTTCAGATGTACAACACAGTGATTCAACAACCAAATGTTATGATATGCTCACCATCAACTGTCACCATGCAACCCTATTACAACACCAATGACTATATTCCATATGCTGTACCTTTTATTCCTATGACTTATTCATTCCATAACTGGAAGCCTGTATCTCCTACTCCCATTCACCCATGTTACCCATCCCCTCACCCCCTCCCTACTGGCAATGATCAGTTTGTTCTCTATTTTTATCAGTTTGATTCCACTTTTTGTTTGTTTTTTTAGATTCCACATGTAAGTGAAATCATATGATGCGTCTCCTAAGGCAAAGGAAACAAAAGCCAAAATAAACTACTGGGACTACATCAAAATAAAAAGCTTTTTGCACAGTGAAAAAAAACCATCAACAAAACAAAAAGTCAACCTGCTGAATGAGAGAAGGTATTTGCAAATGATATATCTGATAAGGGGTTAATATATAAAGTTTATAAAAAACTGATACAACTCAACACCAAAAAAAACCCCAAATAATCCAATTGAAAATAGGCAGAGGAGGGGCACCTGGGTGGTTCAGTCAGTTAAGCATCCAACTGCAGCTCAGGTCATGATCTCACAGTTTGTGGGTTCGAGTCCTGCATCAGGTTCTCTGCTAACAGCTTGGAGCTTGCAGCCTACTTCAGATTCTGTGTCTCCCTCTGTCTCTGCCCCTCCCCTGCTAGCGCTCTCTCCCTTTCTCTCTCTCTCAAAAATAAACAGTAAAAAAAATTTTGTTTAACTAGGCAGAGGACCTAAATGAACATTTTTCCAAAGAAGATATACAAATGGCTAACAGACACATGAAAAGATGTTCAACATCCCTAATCATCAGGGAAATGCAAACCAAAACCACAATGAGATATCACCTTACACCTATCAGAATGGCTAAAATCAAAACAGAAAGAAGTAACAAGTGTCGGCAAAGATGTAGAGAAAAAGGAACCCTCATATACTGTTGGTAGGAATGTAAATTAATACAGCAACTGTGAAAAACAGTATGAAGGTTCTCAAAAAAGTAAAGGTAGAAATACCATATGATACAGTAATTCACTACCTGGTATTTACCCAAAGAAAACAAAAACACTAATTCAAAAGATGTATGCACCCCTCTGTTTATTGCAGCATCATTTACAATAGCCATGATACGGAAGCAATTCACATGTCCGTCAATAGATGAACAGAAAGAGAAGGTGTGGGATATACACATATACAATGGAATATTAGCCATTTAAAAAAAAAAAATGAGGTCTTGGCATTTGTGACAACAGGTATGGACCTGGAGGGTACTACACTAAGTGAAGTAAGTCAGACAGAGAAAGTCAAATAGTACCTAGACTTTTGATTATAGAGCCCTGTAAGAGTTGAAAAGTAATATTGGGAGCCCAACACAGCGTTACCTATTTTGTTGAATAAGGCATCAAACATACCCTAAAAACCAATTTGATCCATAATTTCATTTTTATCTCCTCAAAGGCCACCTTATTTCAGAACATCAAATTACCATAATCATTGTTAATATCCCAGACTCATTTAGGTATGTAGAAAAACAAAAGCAAACATCAATTCTATGATATGCAATCTTAAAACTCTGGGAGAAATTAGAGAAAATGAGAAACAATAGCCCCTAGCTACTTCTCCAGCCTTTTTTTACCACAAAGTAGAAAAGAAAATAATAATGGTGGTAAACCAGGAAATCTGGCTAGGATACAATGTAAGGCATTCCCCATAAATCACATTCTGGCCCCAACACACAACAGAGGAGGAGGCTCAAAACTACCAAGTGCCCTTAGAAAGTCAACTGAGATCCATTAGTTAATACAGTATGATTCCACTACCTTTGCCAATCGCTCACATTTTACTCCTTGTATTTAACAGGTCATCTATTAAGCCACCAAATCCAGTTATCTACCATCCTCAATATCTATGCCACTCAACAGTATTCATCACTTACGCTTCCTTAGGCACTTCCTTCTCTTGACTAACTTAAATACATTCTCCTGATCTCTCTCCTACTATTCCAACTACTCTTTCCTGTTTCCATCTCTGGCTCTTCTTGGCCTCTAAGTAATCTATATAATTCTAGCTTTTGCCTTCTTTCCTCCCTCCCTATTGAGGCAATCTCATCACTTCCCATAGTTTCAACCAAATAAATGCCAGCAAAAGCTGACACCATCTCAAAGTGCAGTTCAGAAAACCAGTTAATAGATTAATGACATTAATGACACCAAGACTTAACACCTGATTCATCTGACCCACTCTCCTTTGCATTCCACAAACACCAGTTCCCAAATCCTACAGTTACCACCAAAATCTCTTTAAAACTGCCCTTATTCTCAAAGTGCCCTGACAATATACCAAACCATATAATATTTCTCCCTAGATAACATATAATAATCTCTGCCTTCATTTTCTACTTCCAGAACCTTTGCATCTGACCCTACACTCTAACCAATCTGTAATATACAGTGCTGTCAGACTAATATTTCTGAAGCATACCTCAAATCCCCTTCCAGTTCTACCATCCTATAGTGCTCTCATCCCCTCTGCCTTTCCCCCTTTTACTAAATAAATAAATAAATCAAACACTTTCGAAGCCTTTCTTTTTTTTTTTTAAGTTTATTTAACGTGTGCATTCACACGTTAGGGAGGGGTAGAAAGAGAGGGAGAGAGAGAATCCCAAGCAGGCTCCATGCAGTCAGCCTGGAGCCTGCTGCAGGGCTAGATCTCACCAATCGCTGAGATCATGACCTGAGCCAAAATCAAGAGTCAGACACTTAACTGAAACTAAAGATCTCTCACTGGGGAGATCACCCCTAAACACATGAACTGAATAATACAAGACACAATATCATCAAATGACAACAGGGAAAAACTAAAAGTATTCTTGCTTCATGCATTCAACAATATTTAGTACTGTTCTAGTTGTTGAGTAAGTGTTTATTAAAAGAATAAACTATCGTGGGGCACCTGGGTAGCTCAGTTGGTGAAGTGTCCGACTTCAGCTCAGGTCATGATCTCACAGTTCATGGGTTCGAGGCCCACGTCAGGCTCTACACTGACAGCTTAGAGCCTGGAGCCTGCTTCAGATTCTGTGTCTCCCTCTCTCTCTGCCCCTCTTCTGCTTGCACTCTGTCTCTCTTTCTCTTTCTCTCAAAAATAAACATTAAAAAAATTAATAAAAGAATAAACTATTCTTCCTTTTTTTAAAAATTTTTTTAATTTTTATTTATTTTTGAGACAGACTGAGCATGAGTGGGGGAGGGACAGAGAGAGAAGGAGACACAGAATCCGAAACAGGCTCCAGGCTCTGAGCTGTCAGCACAGAGCCCGACGCGGGGCTCGAACCCACAAACTGTGACATCATGACCTGAGCTGAAGTCAGACGCCTAACCAACTGAGCCACCCAGGAGCCCCATTAACTATTCTTCCTTTTAATGGAATCAGCTACCAATTAACCCTACAAAGTTCTGATTATGTCATTCAGTCATGAGTCACTCAGTTCACTCATTGCTTCTGCATCCACAATGCCTTGAGAAAAGAAAAATCCAACCTTATCTCTTACATTGCTTTTTCCTTTCTGCTCTGGGAGTTCTGCAGATTCCTCATAGCCTCTTCAAGAAACAATGGAAAGATTGCACAATTCCAACCAGAGAGGCTTTGCTTCATTTGTTTGCTTAAAATGATCTCCTCAAAATTTTGCTTGAAGAATACAATCTATAATGTGTGTGTATCAAGTATCTACAATATACATATGACAGGCACTATGTCCAGGTTCGGCCTAATTACATCACTTAAACCTCCCAAAAACCTTCTGAGATAGGTATTACTATTATTCACACTTTATGGATAAGGTTTAAAGACATTAAATAACTACATCCAAGTTATACAGGAAGTAAATGTTGTAACCAGGATTATAACTTAGGCTGACTCTAAAGCCTAAACTTTTATCTACAATGCTAGGTATATTGCTTCTCTCAATGCCTGAAAACCACTGGTAGCACAATTCAGCTCTTTTTCTACACCTGTACAGGCCCCGTAATTTCCTACCTCCAAACCTGTGATCATACTGCTTCTCCCAGAGGATCCATATTTTAGTACCAACCTCAACGAAGAACAATTGTGGATATCCTTATCTGGCCTACCCTTCTATACCCAGCTTAATCACCAGCTCTTCTTCATAACTCACTTTGCAGGTACAATCTCTGTATCCCTGAATGCCCACAATACATTGCCTAATATGCTGGTAGCACTTACCCACTTTCTACCCTGTAAAAAAATTTTTTTAACATTTATTTAATTTTCAGAGACAGAGAGCCAGTGAGGGAGGGGCAGAGAGAGAGAGAGAGAGAGAGAGAGAGAGAGAGACAGAATCCAAAGCAGACTCCATGCTCCGAGTTGTCAGCACAGAGACTGACGCAGGGCTCGAACCCACACGAACTGTGAGATCATGACCTGGGTCGAAGTCGGACACTTAACCAACTGAGCCACCCAGGTGCCCCAAATTATTTTAAATGTACATATCTATTTGACCTAATAAAGTGTTCCTTGAGGGCAGATTCTAGGTCTGATTCATCTTTATCAGTCCCAGTACTTCAATAAAAAACATCCATTGCATACCCATTAAAATGGCAAAAATCCAATACACTGACAACACCAAAATGCTGACATGGATGTGAGGAACTCTCATTCATTGCAGCAGGAATGCAAAATGACACAACACTTTGGGAGACAGTTTGTTTCTTATCATTTTATCCAACAATCATACTCCTTGGTATTTATCCAAAGGAACTGCAAACTGTCCACACAAAAACCTGTACACAGATATTTATAGCAGCTTTATTTGTAATTGCCAAAGCATGGAAGCAACCAAGATGTCTTTCAATAGGTTAGTGGATAAACTGTGGTATATCCAGACCATATTGCTCAGCACTAAAAAGAAATGAGCTATGAAATCCTGAAAAGACATGGAGGAACCTTAAATGCATATTACTAACTGAAAGAAGCCAATTTGAGAAAGCTACATAGAATATGATTCTAACTACATGACAGTCTAAAAAGGTAAGTCTACAAAGACAGAAACAGGTCAATGGTTGCCAGAAGTTAAGGGAGGAAAAAGGGAAAACTAGGCAGAGCACAGAGGAATTTTAGGACTGTGAAACTATTCTGTACAATACCATAATGGTGGATACATGTCATTATATATTTGTCTAAACCCATAAAATGTACAAAATCAAGAGTAAACTCTCATGTAAACTATGGTCTTTGGGCAATAATGATATGTCAATGTAGGTTCATCAATTATAACAAATTTACCACTCTGGTTGGAGATGTTGATAGCAGGGAAGTCCGTGCATGTGCGGGACAGGGGCTGTATAGGAATTCTCTACTTGCTGCTGGCTATGACTCTAAAACTACTCTAAAAAATAAAATCTATTAAAAAGGGGAGGAGGGGGAACTTCCCATCTGGTAAGAGCTCAAGAAACACTTAATTACCAAAAGAGGGAAAAAAAATACAGAAAATAAACCAATGCTAATGTTTATAATTATCTTTATAATTACAGATTTAATTAAGATGACCTTTATAAATTACAGAATTGAATTCTACAGAATGGTAAAGCAAGTGCATATAAAAGTACAGGAAAAAATTATCTTGGTTTCTTATGGCTATAAATCTACTGAGAAGTAAAAGTATTCAAATTGGTATCTATGTTGAACTCTAACAGAATATTTAGAGCAGTTTAAGAAAACAAAAAGTTTATCAGCAAGCTAGACAGTATACTACTGATTTAAACTTTCTATTTAATGGAACCCAGAAACAGGTAAAATTGAATTATAAATGAAATTTATCTGTATATGATTTTTTGTGCTTATTAGAAACCTCATGATGAATTCCAATAAAACTAAAATAATCTATTTCTTTATTTCATTTTTTAATTTAGGAAACTAAGGTAATACCAGTATAATAGATACAAATCATAATCATAAATAATACAAATTGCTTCCTTTAAAAAGAAAAAATAAGAGTTTAAAAAGAAAGTAAAGTACTATTTTTAAAACTTTTCAGATGAAGCAAGTCTCATTCATGTCATAATGAATCAGGTTGGTATAATGGCCTTGAGAAAAAAAGAATAGAAGATAATTTTCTATAACAATCATTTGGCCCTTTATCTGGTTACTGGTTTAGCTCAGATGTTGACCTGCCTTTAGTCAAGTATTAAAAGGCAACAAAAAACCTATTGTATTTTCTGAAAGATTTAATGTTATTTAAGTACAATTTTGAAGTCTTTTTGACATCCAGAATTTATAATTAAAGCCCTTAGGACTTTCTCACCCTTTCAAAATAAGCATACCCTGAACCAAAAGAATAATCTATTTATTATGAAACTAAGAGCAAACCTTTGAGATAATCCCTGGGGGCAAAAGGAACAAGAATTTTTATGTTTAGATTGTCATAACCACAAAAAAGAGCCTATTGTTAATGCCATAAGAAAGTTCATCTTCATGTGTGCCCTTTCTATTGTAATTTTTATGCCATTATTCAAAATCATAGTATTTTAAAATTTTTATATTTGTGATGTTCAAAGGATTCATAATGAAATTTATTTAACAAAATGGCCAATTCCTAACTTATAAATCCTCAAACACGTACTCCTTAGCCTCCCTCCCAACTCTGTTCCTCTCACTCTAGGCCAAAGCATCTTCAATAGCACCCTTCTACCTTTAATACTGAGTTCAATCTTCTTTAAGGGCCTTCAAAATATGAACCCAATCTACTTTTTATCTGCTCCTGCTATTTCACCAATTAGCACCCCATATTCTGCATTCAGACTAGTAACTCCTCTGAGAGTAGCAAGCACTTTGATGGGCTCTGAGAGTCAGAAAAACCTATGTTCAAAATTTGGCTCCAGTATTTACTAGCAATGCGACCCTCGGCACAATACTTAACTCCCTTTACCTCTTCTCCATATGCTAAGCAGGGATAAAAATGCCTGTCTCACAGCTGTGAAAATTATACAAGATAATGGGAGTACAGCAGAAGTCTGGCACTTAGCAGGTGTCCATAAAATTAACATTTTATACTTTTGATTAATACAGACATAGCCAATACAGGTATCACAGACATCAAACTGATCATCTTTGAAAGCATGAAAAAAACACAAAGTAGATAGCTGCTGAAACATGATTTTAAAAGGAAGTTTGATTTATACCACAACAATTAAAACAATAACACGCCACAAAGTGGTGGAGCCACACCCTAACAAAACTTAGAAGAGCTAAAACTAGTCTTTCCTTCATTGCTTCACTCTCCACCCAACAAAACAATAAAAAATATTGCCTGTTCTCCAGTTTTTACTTTCGAGATTAATACCATACAACTGCTCAAGGTCATAAATTTTAATTCATCTTTGCCTGCTCTTTCTACTTACTTCCTGTATCAAATTAGTCCTTGAATATTCTGTCTCTAAAACATCCCCTTTATCTATCCCTCCCTAACTACCTGCTCCAAGCTCTCATTATTTCTCATCCAAATTGCTATAATGGCCCCTGAGAAATCGCTTCCCAGCCTCAAGGATCTCCTGTCAATATTGCACATCGCTACCACACTATCCTTGCTGGCTCATTACTAGCCAGAGAATAAAATCTTACCCTGACAGTTTAGCTTGCAAAGCCCTCATTAACCCAGGTCTACTCTGTTTCTCAAGCCTCATTTCTGGTCATTCCCCATGTTCTACCTACCTATAACATTACTTGTCCATTCTCCAACATGCTCAATACCCTTGTACCTCTGTAACTCTGTCTTTTGCTACATATGTTCTTCCATCCTCTTTCCACTGATAAACTCCTATTCCATTTTTTAAGGTCAAATTCAAATATGACCTCTTCTCTGATCAAACTATACCTCTATTTCCCAATGATGAATTAATTGTTTTATCTGTATTCCCATAACACTTTACAAATAAATGCCTGTACTACTTTCCCATTTAAATTATAAATATTAGTTTAAATAATTATTTCCCCTTTAGAGTCTGAACTTACAGAAGGCAAAGATCATATATGCTCATCAAGTAAAGTAGTTCAATAGAACAATTAATATTTGTTAAACTGAGCTAAAGCTCAGAAAATAAACTGTAAGTCCATGACGCTAGGCCCCAAACTTCATCAATATCTTTAAATATAATTAGAACTGCTCTTTATCCAACATGATCAAGATTAGTAGCTGATGATTTACAAAAGTCTGTTAAGGGAGGGAAACACACATACACACTCCTTAAATACTTTAACTTAAAACATATATAGTAAGGGTAGTCATTCTCTAACTTAATGACATACAACCAATGTCTAGCCTTTAATTTCTTTAATTGTTCTTTCTCTTTTTTTAAGTTTATTTATTTATTTTGAGAGAAAAAGAGACTGTGCTAGTGGGTAGAGGCAGAAAGAGAAAGAGAGAGAGAGAGAGAGAGAGAGAGAGAGAGAGAGAGAATCCCAAGCAGGCTCCATGCTGCCAGCACAGAGCCCAATATGGGGCTCGAACCCACGAAGCAGTGAGATCATGACCTAAGCCAAAACCAGGAGTCAGATGCTTAACAGACTGAGCCACCCAGGCACCCCTGCTTCTTTCCTGTATAAACCACACCTGTCACCTACACTGTTCAGTTTCCATTTTTTAAAGTGGAAAAACAACTTGAGAAGCAGAATGCTTCAGGAGATTTGCAATTTTTTTCCTAACACATGAACTACTTAATTAAATTACATAATTATAAGTTTAACATAAGAAGACTTGGTTACCAATGCAAACAACTCTCAGTATATAAGTGAACTGGTGAGAGAAGTACAAAAGTGTACATAAGGACATCTTCTAATGAACAAGGGTCATCTTCATTATGCTTTGGACATCAATCAGTACTTTTTATGGGAGGACTGGGAAATGTCAGTCACTCCAACGGCTCAAGAAAGTTTCAACATACTGCAACTGAAGATAGTCTTTCATGAATACACATGATAGCAGAATCACTTTCAAATTAAATGCTCCGAGCCACAGTTTTCCTATCTGGTAAGGAAAGGACTACATATCCTATAAGCCGTAATATCCAGACTTGTTCTTACTTGTCAATCCTAGCTCCCACTTCTAGACATAAACATGGTTTTACCTATGTGTCCCAGGTTATTTATATATTCAAAGTAATTCATCTCATAAAAAAAAAAAAAAATATCTTGGGCACCTGGGTGTCAGCACAGGGATTCTCTGTCTCCCTCTCTCTCTCTGCCCCTCCCCCGTGTGTGCATGCCCGCGCGCACTCTCTCTCTTTCTCTCTCAAAATAAATAAGCTTAAATGTGTGTGTGGGTGGGTGTGGGTGGGTGTGTGTGTGTGTGTGTGTGTGTGTGTGTGTGTGTGTGTATGAAATAATGGCTCAACCAGAACCTTATTCTAGAATCAAGATCCCTGCCCGCTTTCCCTACCTTCTTTGTCCATCATTTTCTTTAGATTATCTTACCTGCCTGCTTGGACTTGTGACCATGTATTCAACTAGCTCTGTGACATTTATAATCTCCTTTCTCTTTATTGCCTGACCAGACTGTTGACTAATGACATTGCCTTCAGAATAAACATGAGCTGGATTTCTTCCTGCTTACTACCCAACTTCCTGTCCTGTACTTAATATCTACATACAACCAGATTTTTACATTTTCCCAGTTCTTGCAGATTTGGGGGTTGTATCTTCTCCGTCTATATCCTAACTTTTCTACTTTGCTTTGGCACTTCCAATTCCACCCCCTTTTCAACTAAAATCCAAGCCACTGATGATTGCTAATATTATACACAAAGTGCAATGAATACAATTAAATAAAAAAAGCAATGGTTCCAAGGCATTAAAAGATCCAAGGAAAAGCTTAAGCTATATTCTGTACATGCTATTTGCTATAACCTAACAAGTGAACTTAGATATTTTAGAAAAGTTTTAATTACAGTTGAAATAAAAAGATTCTCTGGGTTTTTCTTAGTTAATAAAGAAATTAAAGGCATTAGAATACTCCATTACTCAAGAGTTTAAGTTTTCTAAAAATTTTCCCCATATATAAACCTTCTAAAGAATGATCAGTTTGTTATATTTATATTTTAAATATGAAATAACAGAAGTATAGTGAGAAGAGAAGAATAAAAAAGATGATTTAATTCCCTACGTCTCATTCTTATCTTCACAGTCTATAATTTTGGTAATATTTCCAAAACTATATTGAGTAATAATAATTATGGCAGCTTTAAAAAAAAAACATTAACTTTTTTTTAATTGAAGTATAACAACTTCCAAGCTCTTTAACATCTATGAAATCTTATTTAAGAAAGAAAAAACTGGGGCGCCTGGGTGGCGCAGTCGGTTAAGCGTCCAACTTCAGCCAGGTCACGATCTCGCGGTCCGGGAGTTCGAGCCCCGCGTCGGGCTCTGGGCTGATGGCTCAGAGCCTGGAGCCTGTTTCTGATTCTGTGTCTTCCTCTCTCTCTGCCCCTCCCCCGTTCATGCTCTGTCTCTCTCTGTCCCAAAAATAAATAAACGTTAAAAAAAAAATTTAATAAAAAAAAAAAAAAGAAAGAAAAAACAATCCTTTCTTTTGATGAAAGCATCATTTTGACTAATGACAAAAGAAAAGGCCCCAAGATTACTCTATCCTCTGATTCAAGCATAACATGAAAAACAGAATGCCACTTCAACAGTCAACTGCTTCCGACTATTTTCAAAATACTGTATGCACAGAGACATAAATGATAAACAACATATGGCTTCAGTCACCATAGACACAGTTACTAGAAATACTATTTTTTAAAAATCTGTATATTCGTTACTTGTGTTGACTCTAATGCCCCATCAACATACAGATATACAGAGATACAGTCTTTTTTCCCCCAGATACAAAGTGATAAGACTTTTCCTAAAACAAAATGTTTATGACTTAAGTATGTCCTTTACTTAAGCATGCCTTCTATTTAACAAACATGATTCAAGTACAACTGAAAGTAAATAGGTAAAAAATGTCAGCTATCACAACAAAAACTTGTTAGAGATTTTTCTGTGAGATGTTGTCTTAGGCATATAAAAGATAAAAGTACATAGGGTAGCAACCAAAAGTACAAGCATCAAAAACATACCAATTTCCTCAGACTTCAAGATGTATTACAAAGCTGTAATCATCAAGACAGTATGGTACTGGCACAAAAACAGACACTCAGATCAGTGGAACAGAATAGAGAACCCAGAAATGGACTCACAAACATATGGCCAACCAATCTTTGAAAAAACAGGAAAGAATATCCAATGGAATTAAGGCAGTCTCTTCAGCAAGTGGTGCTGGGAAAACTGGACAGAGAGATGCAGAAAAATCAACCTGGACCACTTTCTTACACCATATACAAAAATAAACTCAAAATGGATGAAAGACCTCAATGTGACAGGAAGCCATCAAAATCCTTGAGGAAAAAGCAGATAAAAACCTCTTTGACCTCAGCCGCAGTAACTTCTTACTCAACATGGCTCCGGAGGCAAGGGAAACAAAAGCCAAAATGAACTATTGGGGCCTCATCAAAATAAAAAGCTTCTGCAAAGCGAAGGCAACAATCAGCAAAACTAAAAGACAACTGACAGAATGGGAGAAGACATTTGCAAACGACATATCAGATAAAGGGTTAGGACCCAAAATCTATAAAGAACTTATCAAACTCAACACCCAAAAAAATAAATAATCCAGTGAAGAAATGGGCAAAACACATGAATAGACACTTCTCCAAAGAACACATCCAGATGGCCAACCGACACATGAAAAAATGCTCAACGTCACTCATCATCAGAGAAATACAAATCAAAACCACAATGAGATACCACCTCACACCTGTCAGAATGGCTAACATTAGCAACTCAGGCAACAACAGATGTTGGCAAGGGTGCGGAAAAAGAGGATCTCTTATGCACTGCTGGTGGGAATGCAAACTGGTGCAGCCACTCTGGAAAACAGTATGGAGGTTCCTCAAAAAATGAAAAATAGATCTACCCTACGACCTAGCAATTGCACTACTAGGTATTTATCTAACGGATACAGGTGTGCTATTTCAAAGGGGCACATGCACCCCAATGTTCACAGCAGCACTATCAACAATAGCCAAAGTATGGAAAGAGCCCAAATGTCCATCGATGGATGAATGGATAAAGTAGATGTGGAATATATATACAATGGAGTATTACTCAGCAATCAAAAAGAATGAAACTTGCCATTTGCAACTATGTGGATGGAACTAGAGGGTATTATGCTAAGCGAAATTAGTCAGAGAAAGACAAATTCATATGACTTCACTCATAGGAGGACTTTAAGTTACAAAACAGATGAACATTAGGGAAGGAAAGCAAAAGTAATATAAAAACAGGGAGAGGGACAAAATATAAAAGACTCTGAAATATAGAGAACAAACAGAGTTGGGGGGGCAATGAGCTAGTTGGGGGGGGCAATGAGCTAAATGGGTAAGGGGCTTAAGGAATCTACTCCTGAAATCACTGTTGCACCATGTACTAACTAACTTGGATGTAAATTAGAAAAAATTAATAAATTACAGAAAGTAAAAAAAAAAAAAAAAAAACATACCAATTTCTTCCACTTCTTCCAGAAAATCATTATATTCTCTTAGACTAGGAAAGTCTTCTTCTCTTTTATTGTATCTTTAAGAAAAAAAAAAAAAAATCAACACATTACATACCTCTTGTTTTCAATATTATCTAATCAGTTTGTTTCTTCTTACCTATTTTACTCATGATACATAGAAAAGGATTGCTTACTAAATAAAACACTGTTTTCTTGACACCATGTTTGTAATTAGACCAAAAACGTCGTTCTTAAATTCTTATGACTACAAAGACAGAATAGAATCAAAAGAGAAAGATAAAATATGTTAAATCCCTCTAAAACTTATGGAAAATAAAGAAAAAGAAATTAGGAACCTTATTTACTTGTTATAAATTGATTTGCTAACTTTCAGAAAGCTAAAGATTAATTCAAAAGACACCTTCCTATTTTTCATGACAACTATAGTCTAAAGAATACTAGATCATAAAATTCTGTAAATATTGTAATGTACCTGTAAAGAATTAGAAAAACTATAAGGGATCAATAAAAAATAAGAATCTAAAAGAGACTATCTCTCAGAGGTAATACAAATAACAAAAGAGCAACTGGGGGCATTAAGGAAGTAACACAGATTAAATACCTAGAAAGATGCTGCTAAAACACTGGTGACCTAGGTTGAAACATACACCACCAAAAATATCATATATATATTAAACATATATATTAAATATATTAAATATAATATATTGTAAATATATTTATTTAAATACATATATTTAAACATATTTAAGTAAATATGTTTAAATATGACATTTAAATATGTATTTAAATATTATATGTAGATAAATTAAATATACATATTCTTTAAACTTCAAAAATAATCAGGTGACTTTTAATAAAAGGACAGATAAAATAAAACCCAAAACTATTCACAAAGAGTAAAAACTAAATTATAAATGAAAAAAATATTAAAAATAAATACATATGTCCATACATAAAGATAGATATTAAAACAAATTACAACACATTATATAACAGCTTTCAAATCTCTATTTATTATTTATTTTTAATTTTTTTAATGCTTATTTATTTTTGAGAGAGACAGAATGCAAGTGGGTTAGAGGCAGAGAGAGATGAGACACAGAATCCGAAGCAGGCTCCAGGCTCCAAGCCATCAGCACAGAGCCCGATGTGGGGCTCGAACTCACAGAGCTGTGAGATCATGACCTGAGCCAAAGTCAGACGCTCAACCAACTGGGCCACCCAGGCGCCCCCTTCAAATCTCAATTTAAACATGATATCAGTGACCTACACCAATACTGTCACTAACTTCATAGTATTTTTCTCAATTCATAGTCACATAGTTGTTTAGTTTGCCTGTCTTATTATCTACCTCCATGCTATCCTATACTACTATACTGTAAGCCTTATGAGGGCAAGGTTCATAGCTATTTCACTCATTTCCACCTAGTACCTAAAATGCATAACACAGTGCTTGCACACAGTAGGTACTCAATATATGTTAACTAAATTAAAAAATATATAGTAAATATATAAATTGTAAAGCCATCAATCCAGAGGATCTACACTTCTCTAACAAAGGCTAGATAAATATTACTGAGTTCTCTAAGAACTTAATCAATTTCTGTTGAACAAATGCATAGATGAATTTATACTTATTCACTTGCCAAACTGTCCATATTTCCATCAATAAATAATTATATCAATTACTTAAATAATTGTTAAAGTCCTCTTTGTATATCCAAACAATAATATTTACATTTTTAGCACTTTTTTCCGAATCTCAACCTCCTTGTCCACAGTAGGATCTTCAAAGAGTTGTACCCTAAAGTTGCTCTTTCTAAGTGGAGTGCCACATTCAGGACAGTTTCCAGCTCCTCTCATAAATAGTAAATCCACACAACTTTCACACCTGAAAGAGAAAATACAAGACAACCTTTAAGTCAGTACTCAAATCCACAACAATATTATATAGTTTGTTTTTTGTTGTTTGCTCTGGTGGTTTTTTGGTTGAGTGTGTTTTTTCCCCCTGGGGGATGGAGGGGCAGGGGTGGGGGGGAGGGTGGTAGTCAGAGATAGGAAAATTAATCATTGCTACTTAAAGCTCTCACAAAAAAATCTTTTAGAAAATATTTATTTTCATTTAGAGCTTACTTTTCTGACATAGGTATCCTAAAGGGTATCAGTTTCATTTTACACATTAAACAAATTTACAAATTAAAACAAATGGAGTTGAGGGGCGCCTAGGTGGCTCAGTCAGTTAAGCATCCGACTTCAGCTCAGGTCATGATCTCAAGGTTTGTGAGTTCGAGCTCGGCTTTGGGCTCTGTGCTGACAGCTCGGAGCCTGGAGCCTGCTTTGGATTCTGTGTCTCCCTCTCTCTCTGCCCCTCCCCCACTTGTGCTTGCTCTCACGCTCTCATTGCTCACTCTCTCAAAAATAAATAAAATGTAAAAAAAAAAAAAAAAACATTAAAAAAAATGGAGTTGGGGGCTAGGCAGATTCAGAGGTAGCAGATAGGAAAAAGTCAAAGAGGCGTGTAAAAGAGCGGTCTGTGGTCACCTCCATTCCAGTGCCACTCCTAGACCTAGGCAAGAAAAGCCTAGGTCAGAAGCCTAGGCTCTGCATACCACAATCACTAAAACAAAGACTTTTTTTTCTTTTAGCCTTGTAAGGAAGGTTTTTTTTGAAAGTTCAGGAAGCAAGTGAGCAAGTGGGAATTAATAGGGAGAGGTGCTAGCTGAAAGAGGTCTCCCCCACCCGGGCCCTGCCCCAGGCCAAAGGATAAGGTGACTGTGCCACAGTATCCACGGAGAAAGGAAAAAATCACAACTTCTGCCCTGAGAAATCACAGAAGGAATGTTTCCTCATAAAATCTTTAATCAGTTAAGGTTGGCTGCCCCAAATCCACCAAGAAGGACTGCCTAGTTAAGCCAAGTGTCCCAGATACCTGCATTCCCTGCTCTCTTCTAGGGTAGTGCGATCTGGGGAAGAGCTGAGAATTTCCTGAAAGTCTTGAGTTACAAAAACAAGGACTTAAAGAGGTTAACCTCTCTGTACTGGATTCCTAGGGAGTTGACAGGATCAGTTCACATACTGTTTTTGATGGGTCCAGGCACCACTCAACCATCCCTGCTCTGCCCCAAGTCATCCATGCTACTAATCAGAGTAGCAGGTAGAAAGGCTGGCTAGTAGAAGAGAACAACAGTTCCTTTAGCCTCTGGGTCTTGAGGATGCCAGCCCTTGAGAAGTGGGCAGCATGGATGTGTAGCTTGATCCTTAACTTATAAATATTTAAAAATTTTGATATTCATTTCTCCAGTTGTAATCTTGCCAAACTCCACATAGGTTAGGACGACACCAGCCCTAATCACTCCTTTCTTAGCATTATCTGAAATTATTTATGTGTTGATTTTCTGTAACCTCTACTAGGATATAATATACATTTCATGACAGCAGGAATCTGGACTATTGTTCTCTATCCCCAGAGCCTGACAAATACTAAGTACTCAATAAACTACACATAATTTAAAAAAATGAATGTAAGAGGGGAAAACAGAAATTCTAGTGAAAAAGGTAAACGTTTATTTCTTCCAGGTATGTGGCTGACTTGTAGAGAAAGCTAAATGAGAAGAACGACACAGGGTAGTAAGAATTTTTAAGGTTGGTTACTAGTAAAATACTAGCATTGACTTTGTGTATTTCTTCTATCTTAACGGTGCCATCAAATATTAGAGGGAAAAACAATCCTGAAAGAACAAAGATCACAACTGTCATTATCTAGATCGACAAATCCCCAGAAAATTCACTTTGGGATTCAGAAGATTGGGAGTGGTGCATTTCCCCTAATGTTTGTGGTTAAAGAAAATTAAATCCAACTGCATAAGATGAAAATGAGCACACTTTAAAAATATATTGACTAAAGATATTGATAAGCAAGGAGCCATCTAAAACACTCAAAACTATCAACACACAAATAATATTCTATATTTCAAGGTCTTGTAGAGTAGATTCAGTTGATAATTCACTTAACAAGGCAATACAGAACACTTTAATATTTCTAAAAGTCATACTGCATATTAGTTACATTATTTGTTTCATGATCAATTTTACATCTCTATTTTTTAAAAATACACCTTAAAGGGTGCCTGGTGGCTCAGCTGGTTAAGTGTCTAACTCTTGGTTTCATGTCAGGTCATGATCTTGGTTGGGTGAGGTGAGGGGTGAGGAGTCTGCCTGAGATTCCCTTTCTCCCTCTGCCCCTCCCCTGCTCACGCATACTCTCACTTAAAAAAAAAAATTTAAAAATCTGCCTTAAATCATAAGGATTTCTACAGTATTAGAGAATTTTTAAAATAGTTTATTTTCCTATAAGTCTTCCCCTCCCAATTTTAACTGCTGAAAACACAAATAACTCTCTTTTTAAAGCTCAAAGATAGAAGCATACAGAGAAAAAAACTGAAAACTCTACCTCATTCTGTTCTATATCACACTTCCCACAGATAACATAACTACTTTAGGTGTAGAGTTTATGTGACCAATTTTTTTCTATATTTATAAAATACATATTTACAAAGTTTTTATATGAAACCAGTCATATATATTAAAAAAAAAAACAAACAAACAGAAGAAAAAGTTGGCAATTGCTAGTTCACTTCATCTGGCAACAGAACAACCAAAGCAGCAGTATACGATCAAGCTTTGGCCTCCAAGAGTGCAAGAAAGTTTTTCATACAAAATTTCCTATTTTTCAGAGTACAGGAAAGTTTTCTGGAAAAGCCCAAATCCCCAGTTGTTACCCATTCCCAAAGATAGCATTATGATTTTCTCTTGTTTTTGAAAACCAGAATGGTACCCACCTTCTTTTCTCTCTAAACAACTTATTTATTTATTTTTTTAATGTTTATTTATTTTTGAGAGAGAGTGTGAGTGAGCAGGGGAGGGGCAGAGAGAGAGGGAGACAGAGGATCAGAACCAGGCTTTTTGCTGACAGCAGACAGCCCGATGCTGGGCTGGAACTCACAAACATCGAGATCATGACCTGAGCTGAAGTCAGTCATATGCTCAACTGACTAAGCTACCCAGGTGTCCCTAAACAACTTATTTTTAGATTTTATTTTCTTATATCAATAGTTAGCTGCTTATATTCCTTTGTCAAGATTTTTTATCTGACTTATTTCCTTTAATTTTTCAAGAGGAATTATATTCCATGTAGAATTTCAGTAATTATTAAAATAGATTAAGGGACACATGGGTGGGTGGCTCAGCTGGTTGAATGACCAACTCTTGATTTCAGCTCAGGTCATGATCCCAGAGTCATGGGATCAAGTCCCACATCAGGCTCTACATGGAACCTGCTTGGGATTCTATCTCTCTCTCCTTCTGTCCCTCTCCCCCACTCGCATGCTCACTCGCTCTCTCTCTCAAATAAAAAAAATTTTTTTTTATTTTAAATAGAATTAACTGACTTAGAAAAAGGTAAATAATCACAAATTTTGTATTTAAGACTTTCTTGGAAGTAATCTAGTTTTATCAGGACTTTCCATTCTTCTTTAGCTCACTGACTTCCTGAAACAACTCCAAACAGAAGTCTATGGTCTTGAAAGATAAACAAGTGATAACTTCTGTTAAAGAAAAATTTTATCCCTATAATAAATTATTCCTTAAACCCATGTGTACTGAACTCTATAGGGTAGGAGCTAGATATTAAGGGAATTTTTTCTCTCAAAATATGCTGCCTAACTTTTCTAGAACCTGTAAATAACTTTTCTGTAACCTAAAGGTTACATTGTTATGTATCATCTTATACCTCAAAGGGAATTCATAATCTTATCTATTCCAAAGCTTGAGGGAAAAAACTATTGCCACAAAGTGTTTTGGGAGTCAAATAAAGAATTCATCCATAAAAATAGAAGGGATGGCCTGGGAGAGCACATGTTAAAACATTATAAACTTCTCCCTACAAACTCTGGGGAATACAGCTTATTCTCAAAATTAAAAAGAAAAATTATGTTCATCCATTTTCTTCACTGTCTTAGAATTCAAAATAACCATTCAATCTTCTGTTGGCTATTACCATTTAGCACAGCAATTTATAACTAACAAGCTATACCATTTAGCACAACAATTTATAACTAACGAGCAAATAATATAAGGCACAAATTCAAATAGGACATTTAAGCCCATTTTGAGCCAGAAAAATTGAGCTATACACAGAGGATAAGGAAAGAGCTAGTAATTTAGTAAGCTGTGACAAGAAAACACGAGCCCCCCCCCCCCACCAAAATGGGTTTTTGTGCCCCCCTTACAAACAGCAAGGATCATGGAATACATTTAATTTCCCTTTTTGCCCTCGTGCCAGTAAACTCCTAAGCCAAATTTAAATGCTCTGTTGAAAAATACTGTATATGTTTTCTAGAAAAAGGGTGGAAAAGAATGAAGGAAGTCAAAGATAATATGCGTTAGACATCTTATGATGTACATATGACTGTCCTTACTATACAGATGAGGTCACTGAGCACTGGGGAGTCAAATAGCTGGCTTAAAATCATGTAACTAGCAAGAATTGACCTTGGTCTGCTTCACATTCCACATTTTCTCTTTCACTCTTACTCTTAACAATGATGTAAGTAACAATCCCCAGTGTCTACCTTTAGCCCAAACATACCTTCTGAGTTCCTATTAGACACTGCCTATTGCACACTTCCTATCTGACATCCCACAGCTACATTTTTTGACTTAGAAAAATAAAATTCCCTCAAACTCAATATACCCAAAACCAATATCCTTCATTCTACGAGGGACACAAAGAGAGTAACACCAACTTGTACGTAAAGGCTTATAATATAGTGGTCAAAATAGAAAAGAAGAAACAAAACTGTAATAAAGGTACACTCTGAATACTACTACCATAAGCTCTCGGCCAATAAGCAGCAAAAGGTGAACAAATTACACTCTACACTCTTGACCACTATTAACACATCACACTCCAAATGCTCCAAGCCAATGACAGTTCCAAAAGTACTATCCTGAGTCTAGTATTTCCTGAAATACATGGACTCTACTTATTGCCACTGATGAAGTTTTGAACTAGAATAGCCAAAAAGTTTGTGGAGATGATAGTATTGATGTTGACATCCAAGTTTTGCAGAGGCTCAATGCCCCTTCCAACATATGGTTGAAGAAACAAGAGTGAAGGTCAATTAGAAATTGAAAGAAAAATCCTCCAACTAACTTTATGAAGGGCTTCAGAAATAATCTTGCACACTGGGAGACGTAACAAACAATTATATGAATGGTAAAGAAACACAACATGGCCACCAGGGGCATTCAGAGCCTTGGAGAATTTAAAGAAAACAAACTGCCAGGATACCAAGCCAAGAATGCATCTCCATCAGGACCATTTCTATAAATCTACCTTGGGAAAGCTAAGGGCAGATTCAATTAGTTCTACGATATCCAGAAATGTAGGTCCTACATTAAGTAAAACATCACCTTCACTTTCTCAACGACTCAAAGGAACTAAATGTATATTTACCTAAGTAGACCAAAGAATATTTACATTATTTGAAAAAGTATCAATAGGTTCCTCCATTTTCCAACTATGTATCTATGGAAGTCACATCATCTCCATATACTTCATTGGAAATTACATGTGACAATGTAAATTCATTACAGAAGCAAATATCACAATCTGTCTTCTCTTAACCCAAACAAAGGGATCTGCAAAAATGTAAAGCAATGCTGGGGCACCTGGGTGGCTCAGTCAGTTGAGCATCAGACTCTCGATTTCAGCTTGGGTCATGATCCCAGGGTCATAGGATTAAGCCCCACATCAGGCTGAGCATGAAGCCTACTTGGGATTCTCTCTCTCTCTCTTCCTGGCCCCTCCACTGCATGCACTCTCTCTCTCCCTCTCTCTCAAAAATAAAATAAAATAAAATAAAATAAAATAAAATAAAATAAAATAA